>NC_060121.1:748259923-748576590 GCF_021461395.2 Schistocerca americana | reverse complement strand
GTGATATTGTGAGGCGCGCTTGGCGCTGGCAACTTAACCTAATACAAGCGGAGAACCGTCCGACTCGGCACCACGCGTGTTGAGACCTGCTCGTGCTGCCTAGGTCAGTTGGCACGAGATCTCCTGCTTATCACCCACAGCTGCGTCGTGCATCGTGTCTGTTCGGCTACATCTGCATCTACAGGGTGATTATAATTTAAGTTAAACTTTCAAAACGCTGTAGAAATAACACCACTGGTCAGAATGACGTCAACTTGCAACGGAAATTTATCGGAGAAAGGGGAAAACGTATGGCAGAAGAAAAAATAGTGTGAAAATTGAGCAATAGATGGCGATGTATGTGTCAGAACACGTAAATGAAAACATCTGTCATGCGCACGACTCATTGAAGATGGTATAAACACGCCGGGTACAGGGCTTTTCCTCCTTTCGCGCCTGCAACGTTCGCCATGACTGTCTCAAAGCAGCAATTTCGCTCTGCTTGTAAAATGACGACTGCGCACGTTGCTCTGCAGCAGTTCCGGACACTGAAGTGTTTGAAAAAAGGTGTTGGTTCGATGACTGCCGAAGGTGTGGAGAAAATGATTCGGAAATTCGAAAAGACGGATTCTTTTGGTATGCAACCTGGTAGAGGGAGGAAACGAATTGATTCGACGTCAGTGGAAGCAGTGGCCACAGCAATGCAGGAGGAGACGAGTTATGGTGTGCAAACGCGTAGAGCACGGAGAATTTCCGAACACTGGACATACCTGTGTGCACGAGTTGTTTCCAGCTGACCTGTCAGCAAGAGAGACCATTGCTTTACAATTTCTTGCTCTCATGGAAGTGGACAGTGATTGGCCGTGGAAGATTTTGTGGACAGACGAAGCCCACTACCATCTGACAGCATTTGTCAATACACAGAATTGTCGAATATAGGCAACGGAAAACCCACGCTCAAATCAACCAGTACCACTTCATCCTGAAAAGGTCACTGTGTGGTGCGGGTTTACGGCATCAATTATCATAGGGCCATATTTTTTCTAAGAGACGGGTGCTTCAGGTCCTGTTACCTGTACCGCCACTGGTAAGCACTATCAGTGTCTTTTGTGCAGCCAGATCATTTCAGATCTCCAACAGCGTGGATGTGTGGATGGGATCATTTTATGGAAGATGGCGCACCTCTGCACATTGCAAATCCAGTAAGCAGCTGCTGAAGCGCCACTTCGGAAATGCTAGAATTATCAGCCGCCATTTCCCTACGGCCTGGCCGTCCCGATCACCTGACCTTAATCCGTGTGACTTCTGGCTGTGGATCTTTCTGAAAGATGCAAACTTAACTGCATTGAAGGCACGCATTGCACTACACACTCTGAACATGACCCCGGAAACACTTCAATCAGCTGTGGAACACTCTGTTTCTCCATTTCAACTTGTTGCACAAAACGGTGGACAGCATATTGAAAATGTTTTTGCCAGTCACACGGAAATTAATAATCCGATTTGATTCTGGTTGATGCTTCTTTATGCGGTTTTTTGCTTCAGAACAATTAAAAACCGATGTGATTGGTGCTTTTTGTGCGGTTTTTGGTCTCAGGATAATTAAACCCCGATGTGATTGATGCTTTTAAGCTGTTTCTGGCCTCAGGACAATTAAAAACCGATGTGAGTGATGCTTTTTATGCGGCATTTGGCCTCGGGACATTTAAAAACCTATTTTCCCCATCCAATGTGATATGACCTTGCTGTGGTGAGTGGGCTTACGTAACTAACAATATCACACCTGTACACCCATCCACACTGAGTAGTACAGCTTGTTTAATGTCAAGCGTACACCTCAGGCATTGTTGTACGATTCATTTGTAGTTTGTAGTCGACCACTATTAAATTATGATGCTTACAGCGCCATATATTGCTACATCTTGTAACTATTTATTTTTCTTCTGCCATATTTCTCCCCCTTCTTTAAAAATATTCCGCTGCAATTTGACGTCATTCTGACCAGTGGTGTTATTTCTAGTGCGGTTTGAACGTTTGACTTTAAGTATAATCACACTGTATAATCATTCACTGCACGCCATTGTCCGATGCGTGGCGGAGGTTACGCTGTACCATTACTAGTCGCTTCCGTTCCTGTTCCATTCGCAGACAGAGCGTGGCCGTATGGGCTCTAATTTCTCGTACCTTGAACGGAATGGACAGTGTCTTGAAAGGAGGATATAAGATGAACATCAACAAAAGCAAAACGAGGATAATGGAATGTAGTCAAATTAAATCGGGTGATGCTGAGGGAATTAGATTAGGAAATGAGACACTTAAAGTAGTAAAGGAGTTTTGCTATTTAGGGAGTAAAATAACTGATGATGGTCGAAGTAGAGAGGATATAAGATGTAGACTGGCAATGGCAAGGAAATCGTTTCTGAAGAAGAGAAATTTGTTAACATCGAGTATAGATTTAAGTGTCAGGCAGTCGTTTCTGGAAGTATTTGTATGGAGTGTAGCCATGTATGGAAGTGAAACATGGACGATAACTAGTATGGACAAGAAGAGAATAGAAGCTTTCGAAATGTGGTGCTACAGAAGAATGCTGAAGATAAGGTGGGTAGATCACATAACTAATGAGGAGGTACTGAATAGGATTGGGGAGAAGAGAAGTTTGTGGCACAACTTGACTAGAAGAAGGGATCGGTTGGTAGGACATGTTTTGAGGCATCAAGGGATCACAAATTTAGCATTGGAGGGCAGCGTGGAGGGTAAAAATCGTAGAGGGAGACCAAGAGATGAATACACTGAGCAGATTCAGAAGGATGTAGGTTGCAGTAGGTACTGGGAGATGAAGAAGCTTGCACAGGATAGAGTAGCATGGAGAGCTGCATCAAACCAGTCTCAGGACTGAAGACCACAACAACAACAACATATTCGTATTTTGGTGCAGATGCAAACACTCGGGCACTACTCGAGAATACGTCGCGCTAGTGGTTGGTAGCACATATTCTGAGACATCAAGGGATCAATAATTTAGTATTGAAGATAAGTGTGTAGGGTAAAAATCGTAGAGGGGACCAAGAGGCCCTTCTCTGCCTCGTGATGACTGGGTATTGTGTGATGTCCTTAGGTTAGTTAGGTTTAAGAAGTTCTAAGTTCTAGGGGACTGATGACCATAGATGTTAAGTCCCATAGTGCTCAGAGCCATTTGAACCATTTTTGGGACCAAGAGATTTATACAATAAGCACTGCAGAAGTTACTCAGAGATGAAGAGGCTTGCGCAGGGTAGACTAGCTTGGAGAGTTGCATCAAGCTAGTCTTTGCACCGAAGACCACAACAACAAAAAACAGCATTAGTGTCCAATATATGTTCTCCTTTATGGATGAACCACACTTTCGCAAAATTCTCCTAATTAACCAAGCTCGACCATTCGCCTTCCCTATACAACCCTCACATAGTCGTTCTGTTTCATATCGCTTTGCAACATTACGCCCAAGTATTTAAAAGACCTGGCTGTGTCAAGCAGAACACTACTAATGCCGTATATTACGGGTTTGGTTTTCATACTCATCCACATGAACTGACATTTTTTTACATTTAGAGCAAGCTGCCATTCATCACAGCAACTAGAAAGTCTATTTAAGTCACCTTGTATCGTCCTATAGTCACTCATCTTGGAAATATTCCTTCTCTTATACCACAGGCTGCTGCTTACCGTGTCTGCCAGATTATTTGTGTGTACAGAAGATAACAGCGGCCGTATCACACTTCCCTGGGACACTCCTGACGATACGCTTGTCTCTGATGAACGCTCGCCTTCGAGAACGGCAGACTGTGTTCAATAACTTAAGAGGCCTTCGAGCTGATCACATATCTGTAGACCTATTCCTTATGCTAGTACCATCGTTAACAATCTCCAGTGGGGTACCGTGTCAAATGCTTTTTGAAAATCTAGAAAAATGGAGACTGCCTATTGCCCTTCATCCACAATTCACAGTATATCAGTAGTAGGGAGATGGGATTATGGATGCAATTTTGATATTAAATTGATGTGCAAATTAGTTAAATTGATCAATTAATGATCCTAAAAGACAGCAGAGGGAGCGGTAGTTGAATGTGCATTCTCATTGATAGACGACCACAAACTTCCGAAAATCGACGCCCTCTTGCTCCCTCCCTCCACCATCCATCCTTCCTCCATCCACCTACAGGGAAACGGGGGGGGGGGGGGGGGGGGGAAATGGTTCTAGAATCGGCCAGCTGCTCCGGCGAGAGTCTCACAGTTTTTCTGCGCCGTTGCTGCCCGCCCTTTGCTGCCACCCCTCTACGGTCACTGGCCACACCAGGCATTCCGCTATCCTCTGCGGTCACACAAAATGTAGCATGCCTTGAGGCGATGATCCTATACAATGCAAGTAGCATAGCCCCGCCCTTCCAGAGACTACTCTAGATGGTCCGCAACACTCCGCTTTCCACCATCTGGCCGCCGTCTTAAGGCGACGATCCTACGCCAACACAGTACTGCACATAGTCAACTAAACGATAGGATGTAAAAGGACGGCTACCTCAAGTGCAACTTGTTCGTCTAAAGTATACTGACAAATGATCTGCAGACATATCCACCATAGGCAAAATCAGGAAAAAAATCTTCTACTATTCAGCTGCAAAAATTACCGATCACCATACAATACCCTCATACTTGCATATGCGTTGAGGGATGACAGAGACTGGATGGGATGAGCGTAGGAGATGGAATTGTAATGAGTAAGTGCGGCGGGGCAGGGTTTTGTTCTCTGTGCAGGCTGCCAATTAAACTTCACCTACCTCATAAAGGCGTCTGCTCGATGTTCCTGCACTCGGCAAAGTAGACACTTACAAGATGATGTAAAAGCAGCGTTGATAGAAAATACCAGCTAATACTTACAATTACTGAGGCCACACAACTCTTGTAATGAAATAAAGTTCTGTAGAAAAACTGTCATTAAAATTTTATTGGGCAGTAAGAAAATGGATTGGCTTTGGAAAATAGTGTCCGAAATTTCCACACACAAATGTTTATTTTGTCCTTATAGCCAAATAAACGGTACTATGCAGTCCACATTTAAGCTAGTGGTCATTAAGTCCTGGTTCCTGATTCATACATACATTTCAGATACACAGCAGCCAGATATCTGTCCAAATCCGACCCGATTAAAACCATGTTTTAGAGTCATTAATTCCACCAATAACATGAGTTATTACATTCGGTCCTTCTTGTGTTTTTCTAAAAAAAAAAAAAAACTGCCCTCCAAACAGGCTCAGTGGTTGAGTACTGAAACATGCCACGCGAATACTATGGAGGTCAAATTTTCACACGCGAGTATCATTCCAACAAAACAATTCCAAAACTGTCAAACTTCACAAAACTGTCCGTAACTACATCAGCACTAGCCACGACACGTATCAAACGCGGGGAACTCAACATTTCTTAATTTTACACATAATGAGAAACATCACATTTAACATGTCCTTCCGCGACCGAAGCTGGTGAGCGACTCCCTTCTTACAGCCTCATTCCCATTACAACTATCAGCGAGTAGGAACCGTCTCAATTCTGATTGGCTGATCATACTCGTTGCCAATCAGAATGCTCGCTCATGATCATACTCGCGCCAAAACTGGCCTGCACGAATCCTTATATGCAGATGCATTTACGTCACTCTGACATACAAATATTAAAGTAATATTTAATAAACGAAAACGGAAAGCTAATAATTCTGGAAGTATTCTTTAGATACTGATTTTACTCCAGCTCACTTTTGGCTGCTGAGTTACAATAGCAATCACATCTAGACAAACGTCATCAGCAAAGTGGGTAAATTCTCTAGGATCATTTTCCCATGACAGGCTTGTGTAACTCTTGCAGGTTACTTAAGACGGTATATCATGCAACATTTAAATCTGACGAATGTCCCACGTACACACTCTCATTTAGTCACATTTACTTCCACAACAATATTAGACACAAATAAAAATTTTGTCCGATTTTTATATCGCGAAAACGAAAAATAATTAAAGTTGTGATACGACAATCTCAGTTAATTAATTCTGCGCACTGAGAGTTCTGTTTTTGTTTTCCAATTATACCAAAAAATAAAGCATCACATTTCATAACTGAATTTAGTTCCCTAAGTGTCGGTTTTTGACTTGTTCAGCAATTTTTTAATCTCCGAAACTACGATAGTTACAATGTTGAAATATTTATACAATCTTCTCCTGAATAACAAAAGGTAGTGTACGATTTTGAAAATGATTGAATAATATTAGTATCATTTATTTAGGTTTTTATAGGTGGTTAATGTATGAGTCCAGTAAACGTAAATGCCGTGTGGATATGGCCTCCCATTGGGTAGACCATTCACCTGGTGCAAGTCTTTCGAGTTGATGCCACTGCGGCGACTTGCGTGTCGATGAGGATGAAATGATGATGATCACAACACAACACTAAGTCCCTGAGCGGAGAAACTCTCCGACCCAGCCGGGAATCGAACCCGGGCCGTTAGGTATGACATTCCGTCGCGCTGACCACTCAGCGACCGGGGGCGGACTATGAGTCCAGTAAGAGACCTTGAATAACTTTCTCATGGCAGGCAGTGACTGATGCTCGTGTGTCTCTCGGTTAGGCCGCTAGGTGTCAGCCCCCAAAGTTACATGCAGCAAGCTACCCTAAACAAACATTCGCTCGCAACAACTTGGCAACGCTACAGTGGGATTTAATGGTAGACTGATGATGTATTCTAGAGAGAGAGGGACATGTCAATATAGGTCATTTGACCATTTTTTTCTGTTGTTCTGTCGGGATGCATCAGTTGTGTGACACAACCTTTGTTCGACTCGAGTACAAATGCGTTTTCTGTGTGTGACTTGGAGCACTGTCTACTTGCGATCGTTAACAGCAAAACTCTCGGTCATCAGAGGACTTCCATCCTGTTTCGACATATTCCTCTCGATGAACAAAGATTTATGTGACGTAACCCATCCCCCTGCCGCATCTTGGGAATAAAATCGAGTCTTCAGTTTCATATTGGCGATGATTCTAAGTTAGCGACAGGTGTTTCTGAGGTACTACAATACCCGTGTATACATCTGCTTGAGAGTTAGTGGTGGCATGACGTGTAATTTAACATGTCAAACACCGCTGCTACGCATCTGTCCCTTTCTTTGTAAGAGGCATTCTCCGTTACTAACAATCATTTTATATAGGACTGATGCGAGCATAGTGTAATTTCTGAACAACGATAGGATGTGAATAGTGGGGGCTATGCACCTCTGGAAAGCTATATTCTACATGTACCACATTTTAAGGAAGTAGTTTTTCATTTTGCAGTTATCACCATAGTTTATTGTAGAGAAACCTGTAAGGAGAATGTATGTCATGCGCTGGAAATATATTTCTTACACTGGTATAGTAACAGAATTGCATTACATAAAACCACAATGACCTAACATTATAGAGTGTTTTGAGTGCAGAACTTTGTAGCCTTAGGAGTGCATGTGCTTATATTCTCTGTTACCAGTACCTTCTTGGTAACGACCCCAGACACTAGAACAATAGAATTGATAGCGCAGGTGATTGACGTAAAATGCAGCAAACTCCATCTGCCTGGAGCTCCATCATGCATAAAAACTTCCCCTTTCTTGTTCTTAACCGTCTATTATATCATCACAATGGGCTCATGTATACTATACACCGACAGGGGGTGCTAACCTCCTTGACATTCGTGAGCCTGGAGAAATCTTGTGATCTTAGATTGGTGCGGGACAGCAGTTACTGCCTCAGTTCGCACTGTTCCTACACAGAACGTGGAATGTAGTGGTCTACTTCTGGTCAACTGCAGATCAAATCAGTGCCAATGCTGCAGGGAGTGTTGGTCAAAGACAATGCGAGGAGATCTTTCAGTCTCTAATTTTATCCTAAGAATGCGGGAATGCCTTGTGACTCTCATCTACATAGAGAAAGATTGTAAGTTATTCATTATGATCACAGTGCTAGAGATATATAGATCGCTGTCTGATACACTTTGGTGTGTATGTTCGAGAATTAACAATGAATGAACGTACCGCACGTTCATGTATTTACATTCTCGATGGTACTCGAGTATTAGTGGAGGAGCTGTCTAACGATGATACAGAAACTGGCACGCATGCTGCCGCGTCACTGGTCAGTGTTGAAATTACAACAAAATTGCTAAAATTGATCGCATTATCAACTCTGATGCTTGTTATTACAGTCTATCGACAGCGTCTTTTCCATCCCAACAGTCCACTGGTACACTGTTGATTACCACATAATGACTGACCGACATCGCTTGTTTGAGATGGAGAAAGAGTCTTGGTGGAGGAGGCAACACTTTCTGGGTTTGGCCAACACTGAAATAGTGATTGTTGCGTGCATGGCAGCAAATGGAGAATCAATTAAACAGAACACAGCCCCATCAGCCATCACATCACTGTGCATGATGAGTTGAAATGTAAAGGTCATCAGTCACCTTTGTACAACAGTTTGGAAACGCTTCACAATGCCCCAAAATTCTTGCAGTTTGCTTATGCTGTGACTGTCTTTTATTTCAATTACCCAGTGTGTGGGTGTGTTGTGGGATCTGAAGCAACAGCATGATTTACACCATGCAATATCTAGTTCTCTGGGGGAGCCAATTAACCAAAATGTATTAAAGACAATTTAGAACCTGACACAGAATTCGAAGTCGTGGACTGTACACTCAAGACCGCATTTTATACAAGGCGATGGTAACATAGTTGCTACGATCGTGTTTTTAATAGCGCAGTTCTTATGCGATATATATGCTGTGGGGTGTAGAATCCCTCCGTGGTCAGCTTCAAACGTCGATTCTCAATAGTGTTCTTCGTAAAGAACAACGTCTTCCCTCTACGGGTTCCCATTTGACCTATGTGGTGAGTGTAATCGGACTACTGAAAAACAAAATTACCCCCCATACAAACCGACTCTCATGATCAATTTAATTACTTAGATTTACAATGATGTACCTTCTGGTGGCTAGGGCACCACAGAATGATTCTTGGCAGGTGTTTCTTTTCTTTTGATTCCGGTGACATCTTTTAACGAAATTTCAATCTCCCACCTATACAAGACGAGACAGGCTCTCACAATTTGTTTCAGAAATGCGTAGTATGATGTAGTATCGCATTGGTAAAAGGGTGCCTGCCACAGTGTAAAAAACAGCTACATTCTGTTGAATTATAGCTTCTTGTTGTCGAATGTAAAACGAATGTGTTTTTTCCGACATGTGAGCCAATGGAGTGAAAGATTGTTTGGGATGACAGTTAATTTACAGACACTGAATGCCAGAGACGCTCTCAGGTCATGTAATTTGTTCAACAAGATGAAAGAAATTGCTTAATACAGATTTTTTTTCTTTGGAGTTTATATTCTCGCTTTTTCTTTACACAAATGACTGTTTCAAGATAACGAGGACATCCTGTGGTGATCGGTAATTTTCGCAGCAAAATAGACGAAGACTTTTTTCCCTGATTTTACACATGGTGGACATGTCTCTGTTGATCATTTGTGATTGGTGGTGGTGCACATCACTGGACGTCACAAAATAATTCGATGAACATTGTATCCTGCAGTCGAACGTAAAAACTATACCGATTTTGCTCATAGAACTAAAAGAAAACTGACTTTGCCTATTTTCGTGGAAAGAAGACATTTATTTCCAGAATGAGATTTTCACTCTGCAGCGGAGTGTGCGCTGATATGAAACTTCCTGGCAGATTAAAACTGTGTGCCCGACCGAGACTCGAACTCGGGACCTTTGCCTTTCGCGGGCAAGTGCTCTACCATCTGAGCTACCGAAGCACGACTCACGCCCGGTACTCACAGCTTTACTTCTTACAGTACCTCGTCTCCTACCTTCCAAACTTTACAGAAGCTCTCCTGCGAACCTTGCAGAACTAGCACTCCTGAAAGAAAGGATATTGCGGAGACATGGCTTAGCCACAGCCTGGGGGATGTTTCCAGAATGAGATTTTCACTCTGCAGCGGAGTGTGCGCTGATATGAAACTTCCTGGCAGATTAAAACTGTGTGCCCGACCGAGACTCGAACTCGGGACCTTTGCCTTTCGCGGGCAAGTGCTCTACCACTTGCCCGCGAAAGGCAAAGGTCCCGAGTTCGAGTCTCGGTCGGGCACACAGTTTTAATCTGCCAGGAAGTTTCATATCAGCGCACACTCCGCTGCAGAGTGAAAATCTCATTCTGGAAACATCCCCCAGGCTGTGGCTAAGCCATGTCTCCGCAATATCCTTTCTTTCAGGAGTGCTAGTTCTGCAAGGTTCGCAGGAGAGCTTCTGTAAAGTTTGGAAGGTAGGAGACGAGGTACTGGCAGAAGTAAAGCTGTGAGTACCGGGCGTGAGTCGTGCTTGGGTAGCTCAGATGGTAGAGCACTTGCCCGCGAAAGGCAAAGGTCCCGAGTTCGAGTCTCGGTCGGGCACACAGTTTTAATCTGCCAGGAAGTTTCAAGACATTTATCATCTTTTCAAAATGTGTTTTCCTTTTTTTATACAGATTGCAGGAAAGAGTTGCTGACGTTAAATAAAAGTTTTACATCACAGAACGATAGGCGTATTGGAGGCGCTGGGGGCCTAACTAGTCTGTGTCAGATCGCCACTGCAGGTGCGTTCCCTAACCATTGGGGGCGGCTGTGTCACTATAGATGAAGAATTGCACTTAAGGTGGCCGTCCTATTATATCCTATTGCTTAGTTGACTATACAAGCTATTGTGTTTTAGTGGGATCTTCGCCTTAAGGTGACAGCCAGATGGTGGAAAGCCGAGTGCTGCGGACCATCTGGACCATTCTCCTGGTATGCGGGTTTGTGCTACTAAATTTCGCGTTTGTGTTGTCTAGGCCCGTCGCCTCATGGCATGTCGCATATTGCCAGTGACCGCAGAGGGCAGCGGAACACCTGGTGCGGCATGTAACCGTAGAGGAATGGCAGCAAACGGTGGGCAGCAAGGGCGAAGAAAAACTACGAGACGCTCGGAGCAGCTGGCCGATTTAAGAAGCATGTGCCCTCCCCCCCCCCCCCGCCCCCACATCTGTAGGCGCGGATGGAAGGAAGGGGGGAAGGGGGTGTACGGCGAGAGGAAGAGGGCCTCGATTTTGGGCAGTTTGTGGACGTCTGTCAAGGAGAATGCACGTTCTGCAGTCTTTTAGGACGACCGTTTTTCCCAGTACACGTGCTGCATTATGACCCATTCATTACGTGGTGCTCGTTTTTTCACGACAGTTTAGAAGTGTGATTAAAACTGTGATGTATTTTTTTCCATCCGTTTTTGTGTCATCACATCAGTTACCTGGGCTGTAGGTGGTTTTTGAACAGGCGTCTGTAGCGAACGCTGACGTTAGACAATGATAGATACTGTATGCTGACAGGAAAACATTTTTTAAACCCCTCTCTGTATAACACCAACATATAGTCAGTTGAACATAGTGCCCGCTAAAAAGAATAAAGATACTACCTTACAACCTTGCCTTTTTTCCCGCCAGCTTGTAGGTGTAGGGTAGAGTTTGAGCGTATCTGTCGCTAGTTTCGAGTGGTATTGCGAAGTTTTTTTACAGCAGGATAACACCAGTTGTATGTTATCATCATTTTTTGAGCGGTATTCAGATTTTAGGCCGTCCTTGTGTAGCACTGTGCATATAGTTTTGTAATTACGCCTGATATTTATAATTAATTACGTAATTAGGAGCGAACTTTACTTCATTTTTCAGACCAAAATAAAGAAAGTATGCTAATCCTCTCCTGCATTTTTACAGTTTCCATGTGCTGGGCGTGCACTTGGGATTGCCATCCAGTAGAACCCGGAAATGGCACCGCCATTTTTAGTTTCCCATCAATTCCAAGCTGTTTTGTACAGTTTCCACATGTTGGGAGGTGTACTTAGGCCTTCCATCCAGGAGGACTAGGATTCGAGTCCTGGAAAGGGCACCACCAAGTTTAATTTCCCATCAGTTCCAAGTGACTCTGGTGGTTTAATTGTATTGGGGGGGGGGGGGGGGGAAATTGGGCTTCTCGCCTAGGAGGAGCAGGGTTCGACTTCCAGAAAGAGGACCACCAATTTTAATATATGGTCAGTTCCAAGCGCCTCTGGGGTGTTTAATTGTGTTAGGGGGTGAAATTGGGTTTTCCACCCAGGAGCACCAGGGTTAGAGTCCTGGTAAGTGTACCGCCATTTTTAACTTCCCGTCAGTTCGTGGGTGGGTGTTTGGGTGGGACGTCAGCGCACCCATGGAACAAAGAAATTCTCACTAAAAGTCGAAATTCTCGCCAAAATCTGAAATTTCCGCCAATAGGGTGGGTTCCGGGAGGGGTGGGGTTGGGAAGGTGGGAGGGGGAGAAGGGGGCTGGGTCCACGTGCAGGCTGAGAAAAACGTGTTATCAAGGGGAGGCGAGGGTGGTCGTAGTCGGGGGTTGGCGGGGGTGGGCGTGGGTGTGAGGGGCCGGGGGCGATTAATTGATTAATTTAATTAATTTGCATATCAATTTGCACCTGTAACCCCATCTCCCTGCTACTTACATCATGTGAGAATAGGGCAAGCTGAATTTCACACGATCGATGCTTCCTAAAACGTAGCTGATACGTGGCCTCAGTATATGTTCTAGAGTTCTGCAGCAAAGCGATTTCAACGTCATTGGTCTGTACCTTTAAGGGCCCGTAATTTTACTCTTGGAGTCACCTGAAGTCGCTTGGAACTTTGCTCTGGGCGAGATATTCGCGATGGATGTAGATGATAGCTAAGTAAAGAGTCAGTGTCGTGGAGTACTCTGTGAAACCTAATTGGGGTTCCATCCGGACTTGGCAACTTATTTGGTGACAACTCTTTCAGTTGTTTATTTAGGCCAGGGATGCTTATTACAACGTCGTCCATAAGGGAATTTGTGTGATGGTCAAACGACTGTAAGTTTTTGTGATTCTCCTGCGTGAACTATTTCTTAAACGCGGAATGCAAAGCTTCGACTTTCGTTTTGATATCTTCGAATGTCACACCACACTGGTCAACGAGTGGCTGTGTGGAAGCCCTAGACCCGCCTAACCATTTTACTCAAGGCCAGAATTTTATCGCGTTCTCCAACAGATCATTCACTCAGGTGTGGTGGTGTATCCTTCTCACATAGATCTTTTCGTGGGCGTACGAAAATCTACCAACTTTCCAGTTTAGTCCTTTGCGTATTTTCTTTTCAACCGAGAGTGCAACACCCTCTGCTTCCCCATCATTTTCCGAACTTCGTTGCTAAAGTGTGGGATCTTCTGCGTCCCCACTCCCCTTACTAGGCACGTACTTGTCCATACCGCGATTTACAGTCTAATCTCCATCACAATAATGACACCATCAATAAGGTGTAGCCTCTTTGTGGCTACAAGGTGTAAGACTGTCTACAATCATGCAGTGAATCCATACACGTTCCAGGCTATACCGAAGTCTATACTAAAAGTCTGTAGTCAAGTCGCACCCAACCAATATTGAATGATTTGGATATTTATGCAGTACTCACTGTAGACTTCCTTTGGATGACTGTAGAACTTGAGCTGTGGCGGCTCATATCGATAGTGCCACTCTGGTGGTTTATCTTTCCTGCCACGGTCAGGGCGGTATGCAGCGCCCTCTGGGGCCTATGTGGGGAGTAACGAGGCGAGGTCCTGTGGGGGGTGTGCTCCGGGATGTGGTGGAAGACGGTTGTCGCGTTGACGCAGCGAGTGTGGGACCGGACCTGTCGCATGGGGATATACAAGTTGGCTCTGAACGGAAGGCGCCGTAGCAAGCAGCGGGAAGCGGGCGTCCTGTAACTTGTATGTCGTGCGGTAGCGTTCTCGCTTCCCACGCCCGGGTTCCCGGGTTCGATTCCCGGCGGGGTCAGGGATTTTCTCTGCCTCGTGATGACTGGGTGTTGTGTGCTGTCCTTAGTTTAGTTAGGTTTAAGTAGTTCTAAGTTCTAGGGACTGATGACCATAGATGTTAAGTCCCGTAGTGCTCAGAGCCATTTGAACCATTTTTTTGTAACTTGTATGAAGGAGTAACGATTTTTGCATTGGATGTCCCAGTGGTTCCCGAGAGTTGCGGTGGCTGCTTTCGGAGAAGAGAATTGGTAAGAGCTTGTGCCTACGGTCTTTTCCGTACGATGTTGCTGCCTGCCGTTATAAACTGGTGAAAATCAGGCGCTTGTATTGACCATACGAGAACTGGTGATGAAGAATTACATTTGTGATTGAGTCTCACTTGTACTGTGACAATTTAGAGGCGAAAACTGTGGTGGTTTCATTAGGTCTGGTTCTTTGCTGTGCTGTGTAACTGAGGGAGCACCATTTTGTTGGTCTAAGTGGTACGTTCTCCATGTTTTGTCTATGGCTTTGCGAATCGAAGTCGTGGGGGAATACACGTGTGAGGAATTTGCTATTGTATTGATTGTTATGTTGTAAACACTGTCATCTGGTGTGTTAAATCACGTGCTGATTTGTAGCCAATCTAAGCAGAAGTTACCATTGCTACTTGCTTGTGTGCTACTGTCCTTACGATTGGCGTTGTTTGTCAATTAATTGTGGGTGTGCTCACGTTAAAAAAAATTACGACTACTATTCATAAGGGTTGTCTAGTAAGGAAATTGCTTAAGCTTTTATCACATGCTGGTCTGTTTGCCTATCAAAAAAATGGTTCAAATGGCTCTGAGCACTATGGGACTTAACATCTATGGTCATCAGTCCCCTAGAACTTAGAACTACTTAAACCTAACTAACCTAAGGACATCACACAACACCCAGCCATCACAAGGCAGAGAAAATCCCTGACCCCGCCGGGAATCGAACCCGGGAACCCTGGCGTGGGAAGCGAGAACGCTACCGCACGACCACGAGATGCGGGCATTTGCCTATCACATTGGCTTTCTATGCACTAATTGAAGGAATGTGTATGGTGGTTCAAGATTGTAGGATGACTAGTATTTGAACTGGTGTTGAGGTTAAGGGCGAGATCAGCATCCCGCAAACCCGCACGCTGCACGTAGTTAAATGTTCCGCTATTGGGGAGCCGGCTCTCTTTTCTTGGATTTTGTGGATACGTGATGAGTGCATCGCTGTAGTTTTTCACGTGCTAAATTCCGGGGTGTCGGTGCCGTCCTAGGGCTAGACTTGAGATGTATGTTATGTTGAAACGGAATTAACTGCACCAAACTTAAGAGAGCTTTTAGTTTGTTTTCGGTTTGTACGTGGAGTGATGTTGATATTTTGTCGATTGCGGCAATAACTTCCTGTGTGGGGAGATCCTCTGAGGGACTTGTATTGTACTGTTGCAGTGCAGTCCATTTGAAACGTGCTGCTTAAAACTTGGGACTGCAGCTCTCTGATGTTATATATTACTGTTTAATCTCAAATGTCTTGGATGTAATATGGTTGTTGAGGATTATGTAATTAATTTTGATCGCTGGTTCCTTAAACGAAGTATTTCGTTTTAAAATATGTGCTCGGTCAGAGCCTATTTAAATATGATTTTAACTCATCATTCAAATTTTCTATTCTTGCTTTCTTAAAAGGCTTTCAGTTAAATGATTGCTATTTGCCTGTTTAAATGTTTGAGTGACTTAAAGGAAAATAATATTATTTTGTAATTTGTACTGATTGTCCCTTTAGGGTAATACCTGACTTACGTGTTCAATAAATGAGTGTCTAGTCAATGGTGATGCACTGTTCTATTGCTAGCGTACCCCTTCCACTCCACAGCCTATTGAGCTGCTTTGTGTCGAAATTGAGTTCAGAACACCCCTCTGACCTGACACCTCAGAACTATCACTGCGAAAGCGGGTGGCCGGTAAAAATATCCAACAATTAACTTGGTTTGACGAAGACGTATTACGCGTGATAAGATAAGTTCACTGCCACACTCAATTTCAATCTCCATAGAGACAATAGTGTTGTCAGCCGCAATGAATACTCCCCCTCCTATGACGTTTAATCTGACCTTCTGATAAATGTTCTATGACTCGCTAAATATCTCAGAGTTTTCCACTTAGGGCTGCAGCCAGATCTATGTCCCAGGAATAACTGGGTGACGGAACTTTCCTGCAGGGTATAAAAATCCGGATCTCTTTTACATATACTTTGACAGATACTGATAGAATTTTGACAGTTGAAGTGTCTTTACTCTGAACGTGGTCAGATGTCGCTATCTGCCTATTGCATAGCGAGTATTCATCGGAATACCACAAACTACACCTAGCCTTAGAAACCCCATGTGCACCCTGCACATACATTACATCTCACCACTCGTCCTGCTGTGAGGGGGGATCGACCACGTCAGGCACAGTCGTGGACAAAACGAGCGAGACCCCTCGCCTTTTAGTTATGCTGATTCGCTCAGCTTTAAAGTCTGCTACTAAGCGTAACAGGCAAGGCGACGAAGTGCTACCAACATACTATGCACAGGGGTGAAATTGAAAAACTATCCGAACTTTATCAGACTGTTTTCAATCATGTGTAAGAGTATATTAATGCTGATTAGTGTGTTAAACATAACACGTAAACGTAAGATATAAATGAAAGCTCACTTTTTTACACCACCAAGGGACCGTATACCGCAGGAAGTGCGATACATTTCCGCTTATTATGTCTACCTGAAGTCGAGGTAAAGAGGGTTTAAAGATTGAGTGGACAGATAGACGGTCAAGAAAGTGAGACTAGTACGGATCCATTTTTACCGATTTAGGGGACGAAATCCTAACAACGAAAATAGCTACGACCGTTACTGAAGATGAGGGCCGCATAAATAATTCCCCCTACTCTTTATTCGAAATTTCTAGTTGCAGTCGATACATCAGCATATTAATCGTAGCTAAGCTTTCGATCCAATTCACGTTTACAGGAATGCAAATAAAATCCATTTGCCTATACACGTGGTAATTCAGATCCCAGTATTAATGCCGCCGTGTTTTAGAAGTGCGATTATTCCCAGTGCTAGCTAGCTTAAGAAACACTTTGGCTAATGAAAGTTTTCTGGCTGTGGGCGAGTCTAATGGAGAATTCGAGACATTGTAGCAGCTAAGTAGCCCTTTATTTCCTGGGGTGGTGCAGAATTATCCTACTGAATTTACTTGCTAAAAACAGAATTTTGTTATTTCGATAAAGATCCGGAATGATTGTCTCATAAGCGGTGACATAAAGGTAGAAAATTCATGGTTTTGAGTCCATAAAGCTCTACGTAACAGAAACTGCAGATCATTTTGACATTTTCATTGCGAAATTGCCGGCTTACTCCTGTCTCGGGTAATAATAGAAGGCTGTTTGCCTGGGTTGCCTGCTAGCGTAGTGAAAGGTGTTTGATACTGCAAGGGAGGTCTGGTTTGTTTTCGGTTTTAATCTCGATGGAGGCAGATAGGCTATGAATAAAGAAATTTTAAGAAATTCTCGCGCCTCAATACGTTTTATTGCTACCTCTATTCTGTATCGGCGCCCTGTGAATGTCAATATGAAACTCTTGTAGAATTTTATACTTGTTACTGCCTACTTTTTCCGCTCCTGTCAATGATTGAAATGACTTAAGTATGGCACTGAATGATTTTTAACTGAATTTCGTTATGAATCTTCACGCATTGCTAGATTTCCACACTTTCATGGTAGGTCAGTAACGGTAATCCAGTATGACTGGTCTGAACGTTGACAAGACCATTTCGAGGCCGAATGCACGTAATATTTTGCTAATTCGTAACGATCTGGGGTACTTTGTCTTACTAAAACATTTATGTTATCTCGATAAGCTGAAATTCATTTTTAATAATACATTTCATACTCATTGGCGTTTCTTCTTTCGTTTATATCTTATATTTACGTGTTGTGTTTAACACACTAATCAGCATTAATATAGTCTTACACATGACTGAAAACAGTCTGAGAAAGTTCGGAAGGTATTTCAGTTTCACGCCTGTGCATAGTATGTTGGTAGCACCTCGTCGCCTTGCCTGTTATGCTGTGTAGCAGACTCTAAAGCTGTGCGATTCAGCATAACGAAAAGGCGAGGTGTCTCGCTCGTTTTGTCCACGATTGTACATTAGGCTGTGCCTTGGCAGCAGATCCTGTGGGCGAAACAAGCGATACCTGAGGTGTTCCATGAGACGAGCCAAATTCTCCACCACCTGTACACCCCGAGGCGGCAGCTTGAAGGCTGCTGACCAACAGTTCGTGAACAGTTGAATGTAGTTTTACATTCAACTGTTCGCGAACTGCGGCCAGCTCCTCCTCTGTCCGCACACAGCACGCACACATCCTACCCATTCTAGAAAGACTACTGAACAAGTAAACCGTAGAAGCTGGCAGATGCCTAGATATATGGAACTTGTTATGCTTTTGATGTCTCACCAATAGACGCTAATACCTTAATGAACTGTGATGTCGGCTGTTCAGAAGGAATGACAACTAAGCAGCAGAATGCCTGAATTTACACTTAAAAACGCAAGGTTAAACCTCTTAAATATAAAAACATTCACGAAATGTAAGCAATATGTACTACCAATAAAACTCAGGAAATGTTAAATTCGCAACTAGGTGCGGAGAATGTGACAGCGAAAAATGGAATTAGTGAGTCGCCTAATACAGATATTATGTTGAGCAAAATATACACTATCACCAACGCACATTCACAACAGTGAATGAATACCACAATATTTATTCCTTATCAAAATGGTTCAAATGTCTCTGAGCACTATGGGACTTAACATCTGAGGTCATCAGTCCCCTAGACCTCAGAACTGCTCAAACCTAACTAACCTAAGGACATCACACACATCTATGCCCAAGGCAGGATTCGAACCTGCGACCGTAGCGGTCGCGCGGTTCCAGTCTGAAGCGCCTAGAACCGCTCGGTATTCCTTATCACAAGTACGAACTGTGGTGTCACCGCCAGACACCACACTTGCTAGGTGGTAGCCTTTAAATCGGCCGCGGTCCGTTAGTATACGTCGGACCCGCGTGTCGCCACTGTCATTGATTGCAGACCGAGCGCCGCCACACGGCAGGTCTAGAGAGACTTCCTAGCACTCGCCCCACTTGTACAACCGACTTCGCTAGCGATGGTTCACTGACAAAATACGCTCTCATTTGCCGAGACGATAGTTAGCATAGCCTTCGGCTACGTCATTTGCTACGACCTAGCAAGGCGCCATTACCAGTTACTATTGATACTGAGAATAATGTACCGTCAAGAGCGACGTTCACCATTAATGGATTAAAGTTAAGTATTCCACCAGCTACGTCCGTTTTTTCTAAATTCTAATTTCCTTGTCCTGTTCCAGACCTCACGCCAGCCTGCGTGAGCTAAAACGCGTGCCTTTCGGCTTCCTCTAGTATCCCGGTGTTGGCTCTCCTGCCAACCCACAACACGAACAACATTCTTCTCACTGCATCTACTGGCTTTGTGTGCTGTTGTTGATTGATAGGGATAAAAGAAAGAAGTAAAACCTAGAGATACCTGAGCGGTATCGGCTGACGACTTACCACAACGCACGACAGCTGTTTCGTAATGCAAATGCAAGTTTGTATGAAGGTTGATGGGAACAAACTGCTGAGGTCATCGGTCCCTAAGCTTACGCACTACTTAATCTAACTGAAACCAACTTACGCTAAGGACAACACACATACCTATGCCTGAGGGAGGCCTTGAACCTCCTACGGGGGGAGCCGCACGGACCGTGATAAGGCGCGTAATGCACTTACAGTCTTGGACAGGGTGAAACAGACAATCAGTTCTGTTACCAGCCATAGGGCTCCAATTGGTAGACAACCATTCGCTTAGTACACAGCTACTTCTATACTTGGAGATATTGAAACAAGCAGTAACTCGCTTTGTCCACTTTCCTGGAGTTGTTTTATTATTCCCAATACATATACGAGACACCTATGTGAAATACCTCCGCATAATAATGTGCGCACGTGTTACGCCTATCCCAAGAAGAAATAATAAGAAAGAGTAATTTTTCTGCTTTTATGTGCCGAAATACCCTATGTGATCAAAAATATCCGGACATCCCAAAAATACACGTTTTTCATATTAGATGCGTAGTGCTGCCACCTGCTGCCAGGTACTCCATATCAGCGACGTCAGTAGACATTAGACATCGTGAGAGAGCAGAATGGGGCGCTCCGCGGATCTCACGGGCTTCGAACGTGGTCAGGTGATTGGGTGTCACTTATGTCATACGTCTGTAAGCGAGATTTCCGCACTCCTAAACATCCCTAGGTCCACTGTTTCTGACGTGATAGTGAAGTGGAAACGTGAAGGGACACGTACAGCACAAGAGCGTACAGGTCGACCTCGTCTCTTGACTGACAGAGACCGCCGACAGTTGAGGAGGGTCGTAATGTGTAATAGGCAGACATCTATCCAGGACTTCCAAACTGCATCAGAATCTACTGCAAGTACTATGACAGTTAGGCAGGAGGCGAGGAAACTTGGCTTTCATGGTCGATCGGCTGCTCATAAGTCACACATTAGGCCGGTAAATGCCAAACGACGCCTCGCTTGGTGTAAGGAGCATAAACATTGGACGGTTGAACAGTTTAAAAACGTTGTGTGGAATGACGAATCACAGTACACAATGTGGCGACCCGATGGAAGGAAGTGGATATGGTGAATGCCCAGTGAACGTCATCTGCAACCGTGTGTAGTGCCAACAGTAACATTCGGAGGCTGTGGTGTTACGGTGTGGTCGTGTTTGTCATGGTGGGGGCTTGTATCCCTTGTTGTTTTGCGTGGCACTATCACAAAACAGGCTTACGTTGATGTTTTAAGCACCTTATTGCTTGCTACTGTTGAAGAGCAATTCGGGGATGGCGATTGCACCTTCAACACGATCGAGCCCATGTTCATAACGCACGGCCTCTGTGGGAGTGGTTACAAGACAATAACATCCATATAATGGACTGGCCTGCACATAGTTCCCATCTGAATCCTATAGAACACCTTTAGGGTGTTTTGGTACACCGACTTCGTGCCAGGCCTCATCGACCGGCAACGACATCTGTCCTCAGTACAGCAATCCGTGAAGAATGGATTGTCATTCCCCAAGAATCCTTCCAGCACCTGATTGAACGTATGCCTGCGAGAGTGGAAACTGTCGTCAAGGCTAAGGGTGGGCCAACACCATACTGAATTCCAGCATTACCGATGGAGGGTGCCATGAAATTGTAAATCATTTTCAGCCAGATGCCCGGAATCTTTTGATCAGAGTGTACATAATTGTTAATCGTCCGAAAAGATCGGACATTCAAACAGATTGAGGTCATTATGTCTGCTTTCATCAGTTTTGACCCTCTTGTGGCCAGTTCGAAAATGGTTATTTGGCGGGATGAACGTTATTGTAAAATGTTGTGTTTCTTGATTAGACATGATCATGGCTCTGCTGGATTGATAGCAACGTATCGACTAGAGAAGCAGACGATACTCCACTGAATCTGACGACAAAGTAGGTCCAACCATGGGCACTGTGGTGTGAGGACCTTTCGTTGGTTAATGGAGAAGTGAGAAAGGCTAGATGCGTCCAGATTATTCTCCGAACTCTTCTGTTGCCATTTTTGCACTCATACTTCGATCGTTGTCCAACACAAAACTGTTTGTCGACTCCAATGGTTTTCACGATAGCCAGATTTCTTCCTGATTGAGTATGTTCTGGATAGGGTCAAAAGCGTCTGATCCGATCATAATCACCGTTAACATCCTTCGGTCGAATACTGCAACAAGTTGGTAGCGGTGCTAAATCTCTTACTCGACACCTGCATCAGTGTTCTTATATTCTGTTCAGAGTTACTTGAGGAGTTACATATACGTAGTATTTAATGGGATGAACTTCACACGGGAATGATAGCATGCATTCAGTCAGAAACTTCTAAAGTAACAGAGACTACTGGATAATGTGTGTGAAATAAAAGCATAAGGCTAGAGAGAGGGAGATGCTAAATGAAACGCGTTTGGTTGTCAAGAGGCCAATGCATGAAGTCTCCAACGACCGCCACCGGAGAATAGTATTGAAGGACCTCTCAGAAAACCCAAAAAAATTCTGGTCGTATCTAAAGGCTGTCGGTAGTCCCAACATTAGTGCCAAGACGCTCAGGGCGAGAAAGAAACTGTAACTGTATGTAGCAAAACTGAAGAAGAAACGATGAACTCAGTTTTTAGATGTTCCTTTACAAATAAAGTTTCATTGGTATTGCCTCAGTTTAATTCTTGCCCACTATAGTGATAAGTCATACAGATATTACTGTCAGTGGTGTTAATAAACAACTCAAATCACTACAATCGAAAAAAGCTTCAGCACTCAATGGACTCTTCGTCAGCTGCTGAGATAGCCCCTCTTTTTATTATAATTTACCGTAGATCTCTCGAACAAAGACCATACCCAGTAGTTGGAACGAAGTACACGTCACACCCGCCAACAAGAAGGGTAGCAGAAGTGATCCACAAAACTACCGTCCAATATCATTGACATCGGTTTGCTGTAGATTCTTAGAACAAATACTCAGCTGAAACGTAGTGAGGTACCTCGAACAGAATGACCTCCTGCATGTTAGCAAGTACGGATTCCGAAAACATCGATCGTGTGAAACCCAACTCGCACATTGTTTCTCGATTTCGGGAAAGCGGTGACTCAGTGTCACATCTGTTCTTATTGTTAAAAGTTCGCTAGTATTGTCAAGCGAAATTTGTGCCTGAATTGAAGATTTTTTGGTAGGGAAGACGCAACGTGTTACCTTGAACGGAGAGGCACTCGGGGAAAGGTTGCTGGGACCCCTGTCGTTCATGTTGTTTTCATGACCTTGCAGACAATATTAGTAGTATCCCCCGGAATTTCACAGATGATGCAGTCCTCTGCAGTGGAGGACTGTATGAAAGAAGTTGCACAAATTTTCAGTCACATTCTGCTAAGATTTCAAAGTGTCGTGAAGACTGGTACTTGCTTTAAAAGTTCAAAAATATAGAATTGTCCATTCAACAGAAAAAAAAATGGTATACTAAGACTACAGAATCAATAAGCCACAACTGTAATCAATCAATTGTGCAAATACGTGGGCGTAATATTTTTATAACGGACATCAGATTCGTTGTTGACTGTACAAATTGTTAGTTTTACAACTGCAATTTCGGCTTTGCTCCATTTTCAAGTTGTACTGCAAAAAAGTTTGCTTCTGCACATCTCACATTTTAAAATCCTCAGACACGTACGTTGAAAATGGCCCACAGGTCAAAACGTCAACTGTGAAATATACAATTTCTAAATTCAACCGTGAATATGATGTCCTTTAAAGAATTCTACATGGCTGTGAACTCTGATCATGAGAAGTTAATCCGGATGTAACACTTTTTATGGACCTGAAACGGAACGATCAGAAAGACTCTGACGTGGATGAAGCAAGAGGCAGACATTTGTCCATTGGTAGAATACTAGGGAAACGCAATGAGTCTACAAAGGAGACTGGACAAAAAGCACTTGTGCGAGTCATCCTACAATATTGCTCACGTATGTAGAGCCCATACCACATAGAATTTTGTTCATGACATTCTTTTTAGTTGTGGGAGCTATTATTTTATTTGTTGTATCTTTTATTCAGCTGGACAATGTGACAAGCAATTTCATCAAATGTTATAAGTACAGATTTCGATGTCAATCAATTGATCAGGAAGTCGTGCGTGATCATTGGAGGTAAGGCATTAGTGTGTACAAGTCTACTGTGAGAAGGAGAGACATTAAAGAAGCTTGCGTATGTCCGTTAACAAGGTGATGGAAGGAAATGCGGCAGCTTTGAATGTAAACAAAAACGCTATAGTAAAGAATGACAAGCAAATTTACGACAAAGGTTAGGAAGCTGGAGAATCTCCGAAGATGAGAACTCTGTAGGAAAAACATTGTGCCAATGCGACAGTTCACTTGCTGAGAATACGGTGGATAATCTTTATTATTATCATAATAATATTATTAATATAAATATAAATACATTATTATAATAACGGCATCGGGCATGGTGGAGCATTACGCGTCACATTTGACTCAAATTATTCCGTGTTACACGTTCCTGTCAGCGTTCTGGTCTGTAAGAGCCGAAAATATAATTTATTTACGAGACTACACCGAATTAGTACACCGATCTTCAACAACAAAGAAGTTTTCCACTTGTCGAAAGTCGTTAATGTCGCCGGAAAATAGGTTTTTGCAATCCTGCCTTAAACGTATGTTGCCGTAAATAAAACTAAAATGAAGGCAAAGTTAAACTCTTCCAGGTCACGTTGACATGAAATTCATTTTCGTACGAAGATGGTTCATGAGTTCGGGACAAGTGAACGAAATGTAAGAATACGCTTGTATTCAGTGCGGGACGAGGCAACTTTCGTTCGTTCCTGCATGCGCGCCTACCTCAAGTGTCGGTCGTAAAGTAATTCTGAACATGTGTGTCATTCTGGGGCTGATATTTTAGATACAGTAGACTATGCAACGCCCTGAAATAGATCGGTAAAGTATGTCGAGAACTGTGTGATTCTGTGATATGAGAATAATACACTTCTGGAAATTGAAATAAGAACACCGTGAATTCATTGTCCCAGGATGGGGAAACTTTATTGACGCATTCCTGGGGTCAGATACATCACATGATCACACTGACAGAACCACAGGCACATAGACACAGGCAACAGAGCATGCACAATATCGGCACTAGTACAGTGTATATCCACCTTTCGCAGCAATGCAGGCTGCTATTCTCCCATGGAGACGATCGTAGAGATTCTGGATGTAGTCCTGTGGAACGGCTTGCCATGCCATTTCCACCTGGCGCCTCAGTTGGACCAGCGTTCGTGCTGGACGTGCAGACCGCGTGAGAAGACGCTTCATCCAGTCCCAAACATGCTCAATGGGGGACAGATCCGGAGATCTTGCTGGCCAGGGTAGTTGACTTACACCTTCTAGAGCACGTTGGGTGGCACGGGATACATGCGGACGTGCATTGTCCTGTTGGAACAGCAAGTTCCCTTGCCGGTCTAGGAATGGTAGAACGATGGGTTCGATGACGGTTTGGATGTACCGTGCACTATTCAGTGTCCCCTCGACGATCACCAGTGGTGTACGGCCAGTGTAGGAGATCGCTCCCCACACCATGATGCCGGGTGTTGGCCCTGTGTGCCTCGGTCGTATGCAGTCCTGATTGTGGCGCTCACCTGCACGGCGCCAAACACGCATACGACCATCATTGGCACCAAGGCAGAAGCGACTCTCCTCGCTGAAGACGACACGTCTCCATTCGTCCCTCCATTCACGCCTGTCACGACACCACTGGAGGGGGGCTGCACGATGTTGGGGCGTGAGCGGAAGACGGCCTAACGGTGTGCGGGACCGTAGCCCAGCTTCATGGAGACGGTTGCGAATGGTCCTCGCCGATACCCCAGGAGCAACAGTGTCCCTAATTTGCTGGGAAGTGGCAGTGCGGTCCCCTACGGCACTGCGTAGGATCTTACGGTCTTGGCGTGCATCCGTGCGTCGCTGCGGTCCGGTCCCAGGTCGACGGGCACGTGCACCTTCCGCCGACCACTGGCGACAACATCGATGTACTGTGGAGACCTCACGCCCCACGTGTTGAGCAATTCGGCGGTACGTCCACCCGGCCTCCCGCATGCCCATTATACGCCCTCGCTCAAAGTCCGTCAGCTGCACATACGGTTCACGTCCACGCTGTCGCGGCATGCTACCAATGTTAAAGACTGCGATGGAGCTCCGTATGCCACGGCAAACTGACTGACACTGACGGCGGCGGTGCACAAATGCTGCGCAGCTAGCGCCATTCGACGGCCAACACCGCGGTTGCTGGTGTGTCCGCTGTGCCGTGCGTGTGATCATTGCTTGTACAGCCCTCTCTCAGTGTCCGGAGCAAGTATGGTGGGTCTGACACACCGGTGTCAATGTGTTCTTTTTTCCATTTCCAGGAGTGTACTTTATTTGTGAAAAATTATTTCTTTCGTTGTTTTCCTGAAAGAAGCCATTATTCCTGTGTACGGCTGTTTTTAATATAAAATAAGCACATTATCTCATTTCATTCGCTAGTATCTATTTTCGTCCCACTACTCGCCTCATAAAACAGTTACACTATGTGCTTGTAGTATATAATGACGCACATACACTGTGTGACCGAAAGTATCCGGACATCTGGCTGAAATTGACTTACAATTCGTGGCGCCCCCCATTGGTAATGCTGGAATTCAAATGATGTTGGCCCGCCCCTTAGCCTTGATGACAGCTTCCACTCTCGCAGCCATACGTTCGATCAGGTGCTGGGAGGTTTCTGGGGGAATGGCAGTCCATTCTTCACGGAGTGCTGCACTGAGGACAGATATGGATGTCGGTCGATGAGGCCTGGCAGGAAGTCAGCGTTCCAAAACATTCCAAAGGTTCTCTATAGGATACAGGTCCGGATTCTGTGCAGGCCAGTCTATTACAGGGATGTTATTGTCGTGTAACCACACCGCCACAGGCAGAGCATTATGAACAGGTGCTCGATCGTGTTGAAAGATGCAGACGCCATCCCCAAATTGCTCTTCAACCGTAGGAAGCAATAAGGCGCTTAAAACATCAATGTAAGCCTGTTCTGTGATAGTGCCACGCAAAACAACAAGGGGTGCAAACCCCCTCCACGAAAAATACTACCACACCATAACGCCACCGCCTCTGAATTTTACTGTTGGCACTACACACGCTGGCAGATGACGTTCACTGGGCATTCGCCATATCCACACCCTGTCATCGAATCGCCACGTTATGTACCGTGATTCGTCACTCTACACAACATTTTTACACTGTTCAATCGTCCAGTGTTTACGCTCCTTACCCCAAGCGAGGCGTCGTTTGGCGTTTACCGGCGTGATGTGTGTCTTATGAGCAGCCACTCGACCATGAAATCCAAGTTTTCCCACCTCCTGCCTAACTGTCGTAGTTCTTGCAGCGGATGCTCATGCGGTTTGGAATTCCTGGTGACGGTCTGGATAGCTGTCAGCCTATTACACATTACGACGCTGTTCAACAGTCGGCGGTCAACAGACGAGCTCGGCCTGTACGCTTTTGTGCTGTACATGTCCCTTCACGTTTCCAATTCAATATCACATAGGAGGCAGTGGACCTAGGGATGTTTAGGGGAGTGGATAACTCGCATACAGACGTATGACACAAGTGACACCCAATCCCCTGGCCACGTTCGAAGTCCGTGATTTCTGAGGAGCGCCGCATTCCGCTCTCTCACCAAGTCTAATCACCACTGAGGTTGCTGATATAGAGAACCTGGCAGTAGGTGACAGCACAATGCACGTAATACGAAAAACGTATGTTTCTGGGGGTCTCCGGATCCTTTTGATCAAATAGTGTAGCAGCGTGGTAAGAACAGCACAGAATGACGTCGCCAAAAAATTATAACCGACGTGGTCACGAAAATCACGGATTTGAAATTCGTGTTGCGGAACGGAAGTAGTGATCCCGTACGTATGTTTGGTTTTAAGACGCTGACTTTTGAGTTGCTGCCGGCCGAAGTGGCCGTGCGGTTAAAGGCGCTGCAGTCTGGAACCGCAAGACCGCTACGGTCGCAGGTTCGAATCCTGCCTCGGGCATGGATGTTTGTGTTGTCCTTAGGTTAGTTAGGTTTAACTAGTTCTAAGTCCTAGGGGACTAATGACCTCAGCAGTTGAGTCCCATAGTGCTCAGAGCCATTTGAACCATTTTGAGTTGCTCTCAAGCAAGCATTTTAGTAAACATCTAAACAGTCGTTTGCTTGGAGTGATCATTCCTGTTATATCTCTGAATACTGACCATTCCACCTGCGTCACCCTGTAGCTGTTTTCAACGTCACTAGTAATCTATAGTTTCTGTTATCCGTTGAAGAATGAAAAGCAAAGAAAAATAAATTAACTTATTCACATTTTTAATTACTATAGTTTTGCTATAGCAAACGTATTTCAGCTTTCAGAAGAGGATGAACAAGAACCTCGTCGTCACATTTACGGATGTTGTTCAGAGATAATTTCTGAGAATTTTGGTATAAGGGACTCGTTACAGGGATATTACATTTAGTTCTCGACAACGGATAGGATGCAGCAATCGTGTTCCATTAGCTCGCTAAGCTGCTGGGAGTCTTGAGTGTGTGAGACATTTAATACAGTGTCACTGTAGACGGTGTGTGATCAGAGCTTAAATAGATCAGTTTTGCATTTGTTACGTGCTGCAGAAATACTACATTTCTCAATATAGATAAATGACCTAGCGGGTAACGTCTGAAGATTCTTCGTGGACAGGGCGAACCATTCATGAGAGGAACAGGATTCGTAGGAAATGACAACAGTTCAAAAAGAATCCTCCACCACAGTTCGTAGGTTGACTTGCGGAGTGTATAGTTGTTGTGTACCGTGATAACAGACTTAACACACTACCACTGAAGTGAACGTCTATATCTCAAGGTTGCTGTCGCATTACTCTCTGCGTGTGTTGTACGTTGTGGTGACAGAATAATACCGGTTACTTCACTGGTGTGAGGCAATTTTCTAAAAACGAAGGAGACTTGGATAACAGACCGAATAAATGATCATTACTACAACTTTGTCAAAAACTGACATGGTGAGACCGTGGCTGTGTACAATTAATGTAGGTTGATTCGTACAAAGAAGAACACAGAAACCAGCGACTTTTAATAATGCTATTTATTTAAGTAAATAGCGAAGTAACCAGTTTCGAAATGAACAGTTCATCATCAGACGGCTGTTCACAAGATTCACAAGATGCAATTTACATAATCGTCAGTTTTCGATTTTTATTCTCCCACTGTAGCGAAATATTGGTGTGTTGGTTTCCTATGGCATAAAACAAGGCTAGAAGCATCCTATGTGAACATAACTAAGCTCCGAGCGACGTAACACAGAGTAACCAAATATGTGAGGTTAAGTGGTTATAGTATTTACATCGAAAATTCCGCGAAATTTTGTTGCGTCGTCGCTGGGTTGTATTTATTAAATAATGCAAAGTATATGCAGCACTTATATGATCTGCATGTCACCATACTGTGCAAAGCACCACATACACACGCACCAAAAAGTATTCGCCACAGTGAAACTGACACAAAGATTGCGGTTTCACAAATACAACAGCGCCAGAGATGTTCTCTCTCAGAGATATTACAATATATAGATTAATTTAATTTCACAGTATGAATGATTAGAAAGAATAAACGTAACATCATAAAAAATAAAAACACTAAGATAAACCTTACATTATGGGCATATAATATTACAGATGAGGTTGGCAGATGTAGTAACCTGTTTGTGTGAATACTGCTTAAATGGTATTATGTAAATACTGTGCTATTTATAGTGAACAACGTAGAGATGTGATAAAATGAATAAAGTGACATAGAAATTATATTAACGTAGTGTGGATCACCTATTTTTTACTATTTTTTTTTTACAGTTGCAGTAATGTGTGACTGACCAGGCTGCCATATTATTATGTAATATTTTGTTTGGCTTATTGATTGAATGTTGCATGGGGGCTTAATTAAATATGATTGAAAATATTTTTAGCTTTTTAGTAGCTGTAAGTCCGATTACGCTGTTTCGTAAACGGTTGGCCCTGACTAGTATTATTACGCAATCTGACTGCATAGAACGACAACAAAGAATGAAATGAAAATTTTCATTAACACAATTAATTAATTAAGTCCCCAGCAACTATAAAACCTACTAAACCAAGCACAAGTATCACTGTTCTGTATGTGGAAGTATGACTCAACGCACATCTGGCACGGTTCTTCTTCAACAAGACAAGAATTTTTAAATACCATTATACTGACGTGATAAAAGAAAATTACAAATACTACACTTGCGTAATGAAACCAGAATTAAACTCTAATACAAGAACACACGTCAGATGCTTTGTTGACTGAACCTGTAATGACGCATTATTTAAAACATGGAATTAATGGAAAAACACGCAATATTTTACCTTCATATATATTGACGAAAAGCACTCTGATCGTTACAGTATTTCCATTAGAATAACATCTGCTATCTCTCCCATCAATAACTGCATAAAACGTGGAACAACACTCTCCACTATTACATCTCACTCCGACTTCACGACAAGCAGTGCCCACTAGCACATCTCGGCACGAACTGTCTTCTACGAGCTCTCCCCACGCACTGACTACTACGAGCTCTCAACAAGCACTGTGGAGGCGGCTTAATAATACTCTTTGGCGCAATCTCTGGCGCAGTGTAGCCACCTTTCAATGTTTTAGTTATTAGGATTAGTGTTCATTTATGTTAAATTGGAAAATAAGTCAGTGAAAGTTTGCAGAAAGGTTGCATAGGCTAACTCTGTCTGTTCATTGAGGATATGGTGTAGTGATTTGCTTTTATGTGTATATATTTCTGTGTCTTCAAGCAGATTCATGAGGCTACTTTCTTCAGCATAATGCAATTTTGGATGTGGTCTTCAATGTTTTTTAATCCATGTTTAATGAGAGTTGTGTGCATTGTAAATGCCGATTTTGAAGGATTTTTCAAACGTATGGCATCTAAATGTTCTTTGAATCAAATTTCGAATTTTCTCCCAGTCTGTCCAATATAGGAGGGGAAGTTTTGGCGTCTGAGTTTATTTTTATCTGATCTTTTGTAGGGGGGGTTGCTAGTCCTTATGTTATGAATGGTTATCTGCTGAAGTTTATGGTTTTGTAGAAGCTTATATTTATGTTTGTGTTTTTGAAAAGATTACTTATTTTATGGGATATGCTCACTAGAAAAGGAAGTGAGACATATTTTCTGCAGATTTATACCGTCTTTTGTGTTGATTGCATAGGTGTCTGGCGTGGGGCTTTGTTGTCTGCGTTTTTTTTGTATTTTTGTGGTAATTAATTAATCATGTGAGGGCTATATCCATTGTTTAGAGCTATGGCTTTGATGATATTGGTTTCTTTGTGTTGTTCAACTGGTTCAAGTGGAATTTTATGCAAGCAGTTCAGCATGGACCTGAAGTATGGCATCTTATGTTGGTTTGGATGGCAATATGAGCTGTTGATGCACACATCTATGGCTGTTTGCTTTCTGTAAATTTCGAAGTGATGTTTCTGGTTTTTGCTGGAAATTTTTAAATCTAAGAAATTGACGCTGTTATTGGATTCACGTTCTACTGTGAATTTGATGTTATTGTGCATGCTGCTCAGCTTGGTTGCTAATGTGTCAGTTTCTTCTTTGGTGCCCTCAAAATAATAATTGTATCATCTACATACTTTTTATACTAGATGATTTTGCTGTTGATGTGACTGTTAGTTCTGAAAAATGTGTGTTCTAAGTATTTTATGTAAATGTCTGCTAACTTCCCAGCTAGGCTGCTACCAATTGCCAGTCCATCATTCTGTTTGTACATTTTGTTATTAAAACTGAAGTAATTGTATGACAGCACTAATGTGAGTAACTCAATGAGCTCATAGATTTCTGCTGTGCTCAGTTTCTTATGTTTAAGCAGATTGCTCTTGATTATATTTATGGTGTCCTGTGTTGGTATAATGATTTACAATGTCAAGCAGTGCAAATCTGGCTGTCGGTAAAATGTGCTCATCCTTCATTTTATCAATGAGCTCGTATGTGTTCCTAATGAAGTAGTTGGTTTCAAAAGCATAATGGGTGCTCAGAAGAGCTAGCAGTTTGCAATTTAATCTACGTGAAGGGCTGTTCCTAGAGTTAACAACAGGCCTGATCGGACAATGCTGTTTATGTATCTTAGACTGTGACCGAAGATGAGGGGCAGTAGGGTTCATAGCAATGCAGACACGCACTTTCTACTTAGTTATGGGAAAATTACAGTTCTTAAGAGTTTTCTTAAGTTTGGCCTGAAATTTAGAAGCGGGATCAAAGTCTAACCTGCATCAGTTCTATGAAACTAACATCACTTTTACAAATACTGAACTTGCATTCATAAACGAAGGACTTAAGCACAACAAAGTACCAAATCTTGATGGGAATAACCTAAAAAGCCTAACTGCATCCATTAATCTTGCATGTCATGCTGAAAATTAAATTTCAGTGAAACCAATGCAATAGCCTTCAAAGCCAATAAAATAAGCACAACATGCCTAAAAATACTTCACATCAAAACAGCGACCAAGAGACACTGAATTCTATCAACTCCAAACTTTCTATCAGTAAAGCTCGAATAGTCAAGGCAGACAAAGGTAATTGTGCAGTTGTAATGTATGAAAATGAATATGTTGAAAAAACCATGTAATTTTTCATTATTAATAACATAATCCAATTATACTTTGAACCCACTTCTAACTTTCTGGCCAAACTTAATAAAACTCTTACATGAGTGTTAGCGAGTTTAAAATATATAAGTAACAATGAATGCAAAGGAATTTTGTGAAGTCTGAATGAGGAAACCTTCCAAAATTTCATGCATTTACGGCTTACGCCCGTATCATTCGGCAACGAAGTCAACATGTGTCTATCTGGACTTGAATTACACGAAATAAAGCATCGACACCATGTGAGCTGTAGTTGCGCAGTTGGTAAGGCGACAAACTGCCGTGGCAAACGCACAGTCTGCCGACGGCAATGCTGCGAGGCGGTCACGCGCCAGAGCGCTGCAGGTGAGGCACGCACCGTGTGTTTTTGTTTACTTCGCCCATTTTCCTTCCAGACCACCATGGCGTACAACTATCGGAAGGAGACATTACGTTTCAACTTTTGTTCAGACTTCGCTCTACCCCAGGCCCTGGAGGTAGAACGATTTATTCGTGACGAAGTTAAAATACCACCAACGGATATAACTGGTATACACCTGTCCATAGTTAGCAGTATCGTATACGTCCAAATGATCAACGATGCCGCGTGCGACAAGGCGCTTCAAGAGGCAAAACGTGGACTGCGTTTCTGTCATTCCGATGGCAACGTCGGACCCGTTACCGTCCATCACACAGGTCTCGACAAACGAACGATAAGGGTCTTCGAACCGCCGTTCGAACTACCTGCAGACGTCGTCATCGTGGCGCTTCGTCCCTGTGGCAACGTTCTGGAACATGTCGCCGAACGATGAGTACAATTTCAAACCTATCCCGTTTTAAAGTCTGTCAGACAGGTCCGCATCGAGTTGCAGAAACACGTGCCTTCCTATCTACGTATCGGAGGCTGCCTTTCCATTAAAATGTACGACGGCCAACCTCGCATCTGTTCCGGTTGCGGGAAAGAAGGTAATATACGGTCTAAATGCATTCAACGACGTGTCACGCAGCTCCCGTTGTCGGAAGCGTCCGTCACACCCTTGTTGACCGCCCTACCCGTCACTTACGCAGCGGCTCTTGCCACGTCTACAGTTTTTTCCAGCCCGTCGCCCGGTCCCTCCAATCGGCACGTCCCACCGTCCCATTCACCTACGGACTGTGCAGACGTCCCACCTGACAACCGTACTTCGTGCACATCTCCCTTAGTTCATCATTATTCCAAAAAAGTCCTATCTATACCCATTGTCACTAAACCCTACTATTTTGTTCATGTCCTCTTTCAAAATAATTATTCTTCATTGTACAGTACTTTTTTTCACAAACTTTTTTCGTATAACTTCTCAATGCATTTCTTCAAATTCATCGCATCGCATTCTCTCATATAGCCTACCCCCTCTAAAGCTAACTTAAATCTACTGAGCTCAGATATATAAACTAAGGGACGAGGTAATGCGGCAGCACAAAACAATTAACACAAACAGCAACGACAAAAAAAGGCAAATTGGCAAAGCAAGCAGCAGTATATCTAAATTAGCAAAGCAAATGCAACATTACAACCAATATGAGCCAATGTGCAGCAACAAGAAAAATAAATCAGCAGTAAAAGTGGCTTAATACAATGTAGAATTCAGTAGAACTATGCCTGGGAAACAGCAGCAGCAAATGCAATAACTTATACCTAAACATGACAAAGCTCAAGCAGAAAGAATACTACAGTAAAGATAGGAAATGTCTAATACCTATGTCAGATCTTATCACTAGAGTAATGCATCACAAAAACTTACTCTGCCAAAACAGTTACCAAATCGTTAAAAAAATTATGTATGAAATTCCTGTGAAGGGTAATGTCTATTTGTGCTCCCTTTTTTTTTAAAGAAAGTAGACCATAAAATCATTATTTACTAGATCTGTAGACAGACGTCTCACGCCTTGCTTTATATATATATATATACGAGTATATATATATATATATATATATATATATATATAAAGCAAGGCGTGAGACGTCATTCACTAGCCATGAGGTATTTCATAAGGCAGTAAAAAAGTCTCTCAACTAGAAAGACAATAGACATAAAATGTTTCTCATCATTTCATTAGGCATTTCAGCAAATATCAGAAATCACAAGCTCCAAAATGTAACCATATGTTTTCAAGTATGAGCATGTCACATTTCCGATGCTTTCTACAAAGAAATGTCAATAGCGAGTTTAAAGGCCTCTTTTTTCTCCACTTGTTCCTCTGAAAGGTACACACTAATGGATTTTTTTTTCATGCGACTGTGGCGCAGCTTGGTGCCCACAGGGCATTACGTCAAGGTCACTTGCCTTCCTTACCGAAACATTTACGACAGCAGTATCCACTACAGTGTCAGTTTGATACCAATAAAATTTCACAGGTCGAAAAATTACAACAGAAATGTGTAGAAACGAAATCTGATGAATAGCAGTGTTGTGATACATTCATTCATACATATATTTCATAACTCTTAACGTACGATTCTTGGTTTCCAACATCCTTTTCACTAATCAGAGTCCGTAACCACTACTCATCATTCATATACATATAAACTCGTAATCACATTCCTCATATAGCATTATCTTACTGATCATAAACATATCTCAACAGCATAATACACATTGTCGTTGCAATAATAACATCATAACACCTTAGTCAAATCTCAAAAACGTCGTAGCTTTCTGCAGTAATTTCGAAACCTAGAAAATAACATCTCTGCTCATTTCAGTAGTGTCATCTACTTCAAACATACTTTAAAAATCATGATCCCTTAGTATCACAATGGTTCCAAAAAAATATGATGAGTTCCCAGAGTACAGACAAAATACAATTTCATAAGTGTGAAGTTATCCAACTGTGTAATTGCATAAACATGTGTCACTGACATAGTAAAAAAAAATTTTTGTCTCCCTCAGTTAAGTGATCAGATAGCTGTGTAATTCTGTGTTAGAGAAATATGGAACCTATGTGTAAAGTTGTATAAGCAAATGCCATATTAGCTAAGGCTCCTAGCGCTTGCCACACGCTTAGTACACGAAGTAGGCGTGTACCCCTTGAGGATAAATGTAATTATACACTCAAGTGTTACAGATTACAGCAGTAGAATGAAATGTATCGCCGAAAACCCTCTTTGTATCTTCGTAATTCAAAATTCTTTGAAAATAAAGGTTTTAAATACAAAATTAATCACTCAAATACGTGTACTGCAGCGCTAAACTGCGTGTCATGTTTTAAGATAATCTCTGTCATTACTTAACGGTAAAAATGTGCCAAGTGTCGTAATTATCGTCCTCTGTAAGCAAAGTTCTCCAGAAGTCAGTGTACTTACTTCTTCATAAAAAAAGTGAAATGCTATTTGTGTAGCTATCGTAGTTATTACGTACATTAATGTGATGAAGAAAGTACTATATTGTAACGTATTGTTGTGCTATGGAGAAGGCTGTCTCATTGTAGCTATACCACAAAAGTTACTACTAAAACATGTTTTACTTTCCAGAAGAATTCAGAAATGCTGTGTAGATATAAAACAGATACAGAGCAAAACCGATAATATAAATTGTGTCACTCATTAGTAGCGTCATGATATAATTGTGTAGCTGTCAAATAAACTAACCACTGTCTCATCTGGTATCTCTCAGAAATTACTTTAAATCCAGAATGTATTTTCAAGTAAAACAAAATGTTGCATTAAAATCTCACTAGTAGTACCGGTATATGTTCTAAGTATGTAAGCCTTATAGTCGTTACGTAATCGTACAACGAAGAAGCAAGAAGGTACACACAATAACACTGTGTCGTCTGTTCACTACAAAAATGCACTCGTAATTACTGTCTACATAAGTTCCCTAGGTTCTTGACTGGATAGTTAACTTTAAAACATTGTAGCATGATAACAGTTTCTAATTGTGACAAAGGATACTAATACTGTGAAGTGAAAAATTTTATGGCAAAGACTTAAGTTAAAAAGCATATTATCCCTCAATAATCCGTTTTACATGTGAAATGTGGTGCAATCCTTTACTCTTCCTAGTATGCAGAGTTTCAACTTCGACGCAATTATCATGCGGTATATGTCAGTAAAGAATACTGGAATTTTTCTGTAGGTTAGTTTACGTTATTTTTCTCAAGCCCAGCTGGCGCACGTGGCTGCCTGCGGCGCGAGTCATTGACTGTTACCTTTGTTGTCGCACGTCGTTACTCGGATTTGTAGATCTACCTTCTACAAACTGACCTTGTCGAGAGGGCCCTGCTCTGTTTGAATCTCGCCAGTTCTGATTAAATTCTGGTCTGTCATTAATATTATATCTGTCCTCATGTCAGTAGTTTCTGTAATTTCTTTCTTGTCTGTCACATGGTGGAGAACTTCCTCCTGAGTCGTAACTGCGTGGTGGACTGTTGCGTCTGAAGTTATTCTGTCTCCCTTGATAATAATTATTTTGGTTCCCATATTGTCTGTTTCTCTGAGTGTCTCTGTCATAGTCATTACTGTGGAGAGGTGATCTTTCCCCGTAATTACTACTACTCTGCCAACGGTTGTCATATGGGTGATGTCTCTTTTGGTCATTATTTGCGTTGTAAGAATAGCCTTGTCATGTCCATTTATTATTTCTGTCATCGCGGAATTGTGACAGATGTGACCTGTAATTGTTGTGTTGCTGTTTTCGCGTCCCGCGATTGTCCAATTCTTGTAACAGTCCCTGAAAATCTTCAGTGTCGTCTTTGCAACATCCTGCCAAAATAATATGGCGTAAATGTTCAGGCAATTTGATTAAGCAAATGCGAATAAGTTCTGAGGGGCTGTATGGGTTTGAAAGACACTGATTCTTGTGCAACATGTCTTCAAAATATTTGAAGAGACGAAAATTCAGATTGTTCGAAATGTTCCATCATTATGTTGCTATATTTTAAGCGATCTTGAGTAGCTTGAGACCAATATGCTGAAAGGAAGACAGGATAAAATTCTCCTTCACTGTGACATTCGTGAATGACCGACCGCATTCTTACAGCTGGTTCATTCTCTAAGTAGCCACACATAAATTATAATCTGTACTCCAATGACCAAAAGGAAGGAAAATAATGAGAGAATTGATGAAGCCATGCTTGCGGATCAATGTTGTTGCCAGAATTCTTAAATGTTTTGAATTTAAGCGTAGTAATCAACAGCTTATAGTCAAAATCATAGTGTCGGCGAGTCGCATATCGGTCATTGTTACGTCGTTTCGGCGGTTCCATCTCAAAATTCGGTGTACCTTGCCAATTACTTTCATAATTTCCGAAGTGCCCCGTATTATTATTTTGTGGCTGTTTCGTATTTCTATGTGCCTCTTCCCGTATTGTAGCAGGAGTGTCCTCTGAAATATTGTAATTCTTGTATTGCCTGTGTCAACTGATCTTGCACTTCCGGAGTTCTCTTTTGTACTGTGTATTGATTTGATATTGATTTTGTTTGAATTTTCTAATTTGTTCATACTCTTCTGTATCAGTGAAGGCAACAGGTCTTGTGTCATTCAGATCATCATCTACCTTTGTAGATAAGTTAGTGAACTGATCCGAAAGTTCGTCTACCTTTCACCGATAATGAACTGATTTCCTCAGTGTGTTTTTCCGAACCACGTTTCAGAGTGTCCAGTTGTGTTGAAAGTGTATCTTTCCTTGAGTTTTTGCAAGTAGCGTAACCGAATCGGTAGATGCAATTGAATCAGTTTTAGCTTGGAAGGTGTCTAGATTTTCATGAACAATGGTTTGCAGTTCTTTTATGGGTGCTTCGTGATTCTGTAATGCATTTTCATGACACGAAAAAATAGTTTGAAAATGCTCACAGATTTGTGATTTTACGTCATTACAGACTTTTTGACATTTCGATTCGATTTTAAGTAACTCAGCAGTTAAACCTTCACTTGTTTGTTCAAGCGTGGTGTCTAACGACTGAAGATTTTGTTCCATTGTGTCTAAGTTTTGAAGCTTTTCTCCCATTTGTTGCGTTAATTGTAATAACAATGCACTGGTGTCTGAAACATGTTCCTTAGTGCTATTCGGCAGTGCATTTGAACCGGCAATGTTCCGATTTGGAAAAGCAGAGAATGCGTCTTGACTTATTTGAGGAAACGTTAAGGACGCAAAACATGAATCTACAGTATTTTCAAGATTGTGTCCTGTCGTTTCGAATTCCTGGTCGTGAACTGTTGCCGACCGATCGATTGATAATGCTTGCCTGTTCACTAATTGTTTCACTGTCTACACCATTATTTGCCGCCTGGTCCATTTCCCTATGCGCTATTACCAAATTACTACTTTGAATGTATGTTAATTCATTACACGGTGATGCTGATAAGCTACACTCGTCGTCACTATCATTTCTCAACTTACTTTGGATCCTAGGGTTACGTTTTTCACACATCATAATTGTCACAATATTTCACACGATAAAGCAGAAAAGCACAATTTGAAGAGTAAAATAAGAAAACACATTAACATAGCACTGAAAATGCTATCAAGTTAATTGCAAGGGCAGCTGTGAAATACTTGGTGCAAATCTACAAGCATGCCACAACTGTTTTACTGTACAACAATTAAAAACTACAACTACAAATAATATTCTCTCTACAATGACGCACTAGCAATAAACAATAGCTATAGTAATTACACAAACTACAAGGAAAAATCAGAAGATTCCAGTGAGGTATTCTCAGCTAAGGGTCGACATATGAAACACCCACCAGAAAAAATTTATAAATGACAGTGCTGCAAAACCTCTATGTTATTTGATTTTCAAACAGATGAGCAAAATAGAACGTACTCAGACATTTCTCTCTTTACTTATTCAGATCAACACTAAACTGACACACAATATTTTTAGCGCAACGCAGTCTGACTTTCAATAATCCCTACAAAAGAATGGCCCTGACTAATAATAACGTATACATTTCATGAATCACTTACCTCACATAAATCTTCGTTACTCGAACTACCGCAATAAAGCGAGTGCCAATACTGCCAGCTAAATAAAAGATTCTAACTACTGACGGTACTAACTACTGATAGGCATAGTTAGCAAATGAAAGATTTTGATGGAGAACAAACAATGTATTTACCTTAATAGTGTTCAAAAGTATATATATATATATATATATATATATATATATATATATATATATATATATATATATATATACTCCTGGAAATGGAAAAAAGAACACATTGACACCGGTGTGTCAGACCCACCATACTTGCTCCGGACACTGCGAGAGGGCTGTACAAGCAATGATCACACGCACGGCACAGCGGACACACCAGGAACCGCGGTGTTGGCCGTCGAATGGCGCCAGCTGCGCAGCATTTGTGCACCGCCGCCGTCAGCTAGTTTGCCGTGGCATACGGAGCTCCATCGCAGTCTTTAACACTGGTAGCATGCCGCGACAACGTGGACGTGAACCGTATGTGCAGTTGACGGACTTTGAGCGAGGGCCTATAGTGGGCATGCGGGAGGCCGGGTGGACGTACCGCCGAATTGCTCAACACGTGGGGCGTGAGGTCTCCACAGTACATCGATGTTGTCGCCAGTGGTCGGCGGAAGGTGCACGTGCCCGTCGACCTGGGACTGGACCGCAGCGACGCACGGATGCACGCCAAGACCGTAGGATCCTATGCAGTGCCGTAGGGGACCGCAACGCCACTTCCCAGCAAATTAGGGACACTGTTGCTCCTGGGGTATCGGCGAAGACCATTCGCAACCGTCTCCATGAAGCTGGGCTACGGTCCCGCACACCGTTAGGCCGTCTTCCGCTCACGCCCCAACATCGTGCAGCCCGCCTCCAGTGGTGTCGCGACAGGCGTGAATGGAGGGACGAATGGAGACGTGTCGTCTTCAGCGATGAGAGTCGCTTCTGCCTTGGTGCCAATGATGGTCGTATGCGTGTTTGGCGCCGTGCAGGTGAGCGCCACAATCAGGACTGCATACGACCGAGGCACACAGGGCCAACACCCGGCATCATGGTGTGTGGAGTGATCTCCTACACTGGCCGTACACCACTGGTGATCGCCAAGGGGACACTGAATAGTGCACGGTACATCCAAACCGCCATCGAACCCATCGTTCTACCATTCCTAGACCGGCAAGGGAACTTGCTGTTCCAACAGGACCATGCACGTCCGCATGTATCCCGTGCCACCCAACGTGCTCTAGAAGGTGTAAGTCAACTACCCTGGCCAGCAAGATGTCCGGATCTGTCCCCCATTGAGCATGTTTGGGACTGGATGAAGCGTCGTCTCACGCGGTCTGCACGTCCAGCACGAACGCTGGTCCAACTGAGGCGCCAGGTGGAAATGGCATGGCAAGCCGTTCCACAGGACTACATCCAGCATCTCTACGATCGTCTCCATGGGAGAATAGCAGCCTGCATTGCTACGAAATGTGGATATACACTGGACTAGTGCCGACATTGTGCATGCTCTGTTGCCTGTGACTATGTGCCTGTGGTTCTGTCAGTGTGATCATGTGATGTATCTGACCTCAGGAATGTGTCAATAAAGTTTCCCCTTCCTGGGACAATGAATTCACGGTGTTCTTATTTCAATTTCCAGGAGTATATATATATATATATATATATCAGTTTATGACATCCAGTCGTACAAATTTTCTTTCTCTGACGGACACACGTCCAGATCGTCCGCTCTCAAAACTCTGCCATCTCTCTTCCCACATTCACCACTGCTGGCGGCTCACCTCCAACTGCGCAACGCTACTCGCTGTTCACATCCAACTGCCCAACACTACAATATCAAATATTCCAACAATGACAACCAGCCACAGATTGCACACAGCACAGTCAGTGATTTTCATACAGAACACTACGTGGCGTTACCAACATAAAAACCTAAACAGCCTACTTACACCAGCAATGGCAAAACCGCCTCGCATCTCTCAAAGTAGACGGTCACACACTATGGCAAGCAACCATAATTCACAAAGAGCTCGGATGCCGCTACTGCACGGCGAGTGGGGTCTGCCTACAGCGATGCTGAAAAGGCCAACGCCCTCGATGACTCATCCGAGAAGCAGTTTCAAGCGGCAGAACCCCAGAATGGAGAACATGAAGAGGTAGTTCGTCAACTGGCTATCTTCCTCAGTGCTGAGGAGGAGCCGGAGGACGAACCCCCACTTTTCGCTCCCGAAGATATGGAAAAAGTAATTACGTCCCTTCCCACAAAAAGGCGCCAGGACACGACAGTGTCACCAAACAGTTAGTTAAAATCCTCCCAACCTCGGCGAGCACACACTTCGCGAAGTCTTCAACGAGATTACTTGTTCCCGCGAGTTCCCAGCTTGCTGGAAACAAGCGGAAGTGGTCGTGATAAACACACCAGGGAAAGACCCTCTGTTCTCACAGCGCTACAGGCTCATTAGCCTCTTGCCAACTCTAAGCAAGATCTATGAGCGCCTAGTGCTAATACCCATACAGGAACATATTACCAGAGAGCAGCTCCTGCCAGATTTCCAATTCGGACTCCGGCAGAAACACTCTGCCCCACAACAGATCATGAGAGTGGTTGAAGCAGCCACAGAGGGGTTCAACCACAGAGGCTCCTGCCGGATAGTGCTACTAGACGTAGTAAAAGCCTTCGACTCTGTGTGGCATAGGGGGCTACTCTACAAGTTGAACATGCAAGTGTCCCCTGGAAACATAGTTAAGCATATTAAAAGCTATCTCAAGGATATAAGTTTCTCTGTTAAAGTAGAAACCGCCACCTCCACCAAAAGGCGTAATCGTGCTGGTGTGCCACAGGGATTGGTCCTGGCGCACGTTTTGTGCAGTCTGTACACTGCAGGCACACCAACGGCCACCCTGGTGCACACTGCACAGTATGTAGATGACACAGCCTTCTACACACGTAATGCGAACAAGGAACAGGTTATTCATAGACTACAAAGTGTTTTAGATGACACATAAACTTGGGGCCGTCGCTGGCGCATCACCATCAACTCTGAAAAGACGCAGGCTTTGCTGATCATCTGGAGGCTCGGAAGCCGCAGACCTCCTCAACGCTACCCCTCCCCACCCCCTCCAACTTCACTTAAACGGAACCCCATTCCCCTGGCGCAGAACTGCCACGTATCTTGGCATAACCTTGGAGTCTCGTCTTACGTGTAAACCGCACATAGACGAGGTCCACAGGAAGGTCTGCGCCAGAGTGTCAATCCAATACCCAGTCCTCAACACAACCAGCTCCCTTCCCTGCTCTGTTGGAGTGAATGTTTATCAGGGCCTTATATGTCCAATAATGGAGTATGCATGCCCTGTCTGGGCACACGTGGCGAAGCAGCACCTGGAAAAGCTCCAGAGGCTGCAGCACCGCGCCCTCACGCATCTACCTTCGGGATTCCCCACATACGCTCTGCACCCCGCAACTGAAATCCCAGTCCTTAAAAGAGCGTCTCCGAGGTCTGGCAAGGGCCTTCTATGAAAGCTCAGGAAACGACCTCATCCATTCACCAGGTCGGTATAACATGTCCTGCAACAAGCACGAGCGCCCAATGACGATCTTCGACGACTAAGTCGAAGAGAAAATCCCTATATCCAATCCCTAATCCTCCTCCCTCCCCTATAATATCAGTCATCTCGCCAACCTCAGGCAAGTACCAGACACACACAAAAGATTCATCACATTACACAGACACCCAAAAGTCACAGAAATAATCACAGACACAAGTAAACACGCGGAGTACAATCAGTAAGGCTACAGACTCCCCTACAAACTTTCCCAAAGATGGGAAAGTGCCAGATGAGAGTGTTTCTCAGTTTCCATATGTCACAGAGCTCCCCGTCTGCCTTTAGCGGTGGAGCACGCATATGTGTGTGTGTGTGTGTGTGTGTGTGTGTGTGTGTGGCGACTTGAACCTGTACTAAGTGTATTGCCAAGTGGCCAGCCTAGCGTCGCTTCTAAAGCAGGGAAAACGATATTGCATAAATCTTGATGTCTCAGGGCTGGCATATATGAAGTATTATTTTTTATGGTTACTGTCATTATTGGAGTATACTTCAACATTTCTTAAAGCCATGAAATAAATTGGTTAGACTGCACTGAGCGCTAGAAACCGACAGTTTACAGCAATGGTGAGAATTTCTGTTGACTCTCGAACATGCTTATGTATCGCCTATTGATGTGTCGATACATTACTCTGTTACGGAATGTTGTTGTTGTGGTCTTCAGTGTGAAGACTGGTTTGATGCAGATATCCATGCTACTCTATCCAGTGTATGCCTCTTCATCTCCGAATAACTACTGCAACCTACATCAGTCTGAATCTGCTTACTGTATTGATTTTTAGGCGTGGCGGCTTTATGTCGCTCCTATCTGGAGCCTGTGTATTGGGAGAATGTCTGATGTGCGTACAGTGACAGATGGTCTCAAGCGGGATCAGTCGAGTACACAGTTATAATTTTCATCCACCAGAGTACAGTAGCGGACACAGACATTCAAGAAACAGGTGAAGAGAATGTTTTTCTGAATTATTCTGTTTATTTCTTGAAGACCTTTTTGTTTATTTATGTTCGTACAGTTTTGTATATGTTTTAGTAGTGTGAATGATGCCTGAATGTGGTTTAAAGTAACTATGTAGATCACTGTTATACTGACAAACGCTGTAGGAACTAGCGTGAGAAATTTTTAAGACAGTGTTAATGCAGGCGACGGGGAATTTTATATCATAATATGCTAGGTACGTTTATGGTTAAAGGAAAGCTAATTTGAGTGCAAATGAAAATAGTTAATAACGTGAAGCATAAATAAAATATCAGAATGTTAAATATTTATTCAGGGAAAAAGTACAATTCGTAAGTGTGTTATTTGTTGCTTGGTAAGTCATGAAAAGCGCGGACTAACGCGGGAGAATATTGTTTTTCTATTGGCCTTAAAGGAAACTAACCAATCAGAACAGAGTATTCTTCGCAAGTCTTTTCTCTTGGAGATAGAGAATGCTTACAGCAGTCTATAGTAGTCGGAGCCCAACCTTTCAATGGAACGGTCGTGCGTTGTATGAGCTCCAAAAGAAGTTATAGTTTGCCGGTTTTAGTTGTGCTACATGCCTCAAAAGTTCTCTAAGCTGAAAGCATATTTATTCCGGTTTGAATTTTTAGAAAGTACGGATTTTTTAAAATAATTTTGTGTATGAGAAAAGACAGTAATTCCTCATGGCATATTAAGCAGATAGGTGACCAGAACCGTGAAGGCCATTAGACACGATAAACTTAATAGTGTGGCGAGCATTTTCATTTAAAAACAATTCATACTTAGTAGCTGTTCAGATTTCGGGAAATACCTTACCATAAACTTGCCAACGTGAATGAAAGGGTTTGTGCATGACTGTGTTAGGATTAGCATGAGCAGGGAGTTAACTTGAAATTATAAACTTCAGAATACACCGGAGTTTTGGCACAATTTCCACCTTTCATTCAAAATTAAGATCCTTTCCAGATTCCTAGAATAGTTACGTCGTATGCTGCCTGGTGCGAATCGCAGTGTGGAAGGTTTCTGCTCGTCTTTCTTAGTGGCGATCTGCTGCGACGAGTTCACAGGTAGGTGCTAGTTTATTCCCAAAAAGGAACCGCGCCACCGCAATCTCTTGGTGCTCTTATTTTTATTTTAGCCCCCTCCCCCAACCCAAAAGGAAAACACCCACATATCCTTCCAGTATTAAATTGCTAAACTAATGATCCCAGGATGTCTCAGAATGTGTCTTATCATCCAGCGACTTCTTTCAGTCAAGTTGAGCCACATATTTCTTGTCTACCCATTTCTAACCAGTGCCTCCTCGTTAATAAGGCGATCTACCAGGGGCAGATGTGGACTCCGACCACAATCAATTGGTTATGAACTGTAGATTAAAACTGAAGAAACTGCAAAAAGGTGGAAATTTAAGGAGATGTTACCTGGATAAACTGGCTAAACCAAAGGTTGTACAGAGTTTCAGGGAGATCATACGGGAACAATTGACAGGAATGGAGGAAAGAAATACAGTAGAAGAAGAATGGGTAGCTTTGAGGGTTGAAGTAGTGAAGGCAGCAGAGCATCAAGTAGGTAAAAAGACGACGGCTAGTAGAAATCCTTGGGTAACAGAAGAAATACTGAATTTAATTGATGAAAGGAGAAAATATAAAAATGCAGTAAATGAAGCAGGCAAAAAGGAATACAAACGTCTCAAAAATGAGATCGACAGGAAGTGCAAAATGGGAAAGCAGGGATGGCTAGAGGACAAATGTAAGGATGTAGAGGCTTATCTCACTAGGGGTAAGATAGATACTGCCTACAGGAGAATTAAAGAGACCTTTGGAGAATATAATAATTCCAATCTCAAAGAGAGCAGGTATTGACAGATATGAAAATTACCGAACTATCAGTTTAATAAGTCACGGCTGCAAAATACTAACCCGAATTTTTTGCAGACGAATGGAAAAACTAAAAGAAGCCGACCTCGGGGAAGATCAGCTTGGATTCCATAGAAATATTGGAGCACGTGAGGCAATACTGACCTTACGACTTATCATGGAAGCTAGATTAAGGAAAGGCAAACCTACGTTTCTAGCATTTGTAGACTTCGAGAAAGCTTTTGACAATGTTGATTAGAATACTCTCTTTCAGATTCTGAAGATGGCAGGGGTAAAATACAGGGAACGAAAGGCTATTTACAATTTGTACAGAAACCAAATGGCAGTTATAAGAGTTGAGGGGCATAACAGGGACTCAGTTGTTGGGAAGGGAGTGAGACAGGGTTGTAGCCTCTCCACGATATTATTCAATCTGTATACTGAGCAAGCAGTGAAGGAAACAAAAGAAAAATTCGGAGTAGGTATTAAAACCCACGGAGAAGAAATAAAAACCTTGAGGTTCGCCGATGACATTGTAATTCTGTCAGAGACTGCAAAGGAGTTGGAAGAGCGGTTGAACGGAATGGATAGCGTTTTGAAAGGAGGATATAAAACGAACATCGACGAAATCAAAACGAGCATAATGGAATGTAGTCGAATTAAGTCGGGAGATGCTGAGGGTATTAGATTAGGAAATGAGACACTTAAAGTAGTAAAGGAGTTTTGCTAATTGGGGAGCAAAATAACTGATGATGGTCGAAGTAGAGAGGATATAAAATGTAGACTGGCAATGGCAAGGAAAGCGTTTCTGAAGAAGCTAAATTTGTTAACATCGAGTATAGATTTAAGTGTCAGTGGAGTGTAGCCATGTATGGAAGTGAAACATGGACGATAAATAGTAGATCACATAACTAATGAGGAGGTATGGAATAGGATTGGGGAGAAGAGAAGTTTGTGGCACAACTTGACTAGAAGAAGGGATCGATTGGTAGGACATGTTCTGAGGCATCAAGGGATCACCAATTTAGCATTGGAGGGCAGCGTGGGGGGTAAAAATCGTAGAGGGAGGCCAAGAGATGAATACACCAAGCAGATTCAGAAGGATGTAGGTTGCAGTAGTTACTGGGAGATGAAGCAGCTTGCACAGGATAGAGTAGCATGGAGAGCTGCATCAAACCAGTCTCCGGACTGAAGACCACAATAACAACAACAACACCAATATTCTTCAGCATTCTTCGGCAGCAGCACCATTCAAAGAACCTTTCCTCTAAACTGTTTATTATCCACGTTTCACTTCCATACCTGGAATTATTACAAATATGGAGTAGAAGAAGTTGGTCACCAGAAAGGTCCTTCAGGTTTCTCTTAATTTGTTTTTTTATCAGAAACTAAACTTATTATGGGTGTTGGAAAGTTATTCAAAATATGTACTCCTGAAAAATGGACACTTCTCTGTACCAACGAATGTCACTTTAAATATTTGAGAGGGTGTTGTTATTTCTGGTATTGACACAACTAAGCGAGATGTTGGTTTGAAAAATACATTTACTATTTATCACGAGTTTAATGAAGGAACGAGCATACAGGAGGCAGCATGGGGCCATGACATTGAGTCCTTGTTTGGAAGAAGTGGTTGACGGATTCGCGTGTGTTCATATTGTAGTTTCCACAAACTACTTCGATTGAATCCTTAATTGGCTCCTTTGACATGGACCCAACATTGACTTCCTCCTTAGCTCTGCAGGGCTGTCGCACCGTCCCTTACCGGCCACATCGTTTCGATAGAGGCCACTTCATTTCATTCCTGCCATCCTATAGCTCTTACAGCTTCGGAAAACACGTGATTAAAGTTCAAAGTATATGTTGAGCAGATCGTGTTCCTAGCTCGTAGATATCAGAAAAATGGTGTAATTCAGAACCACCGAGAGCAGCTGTCGAAAATTGACGGCAGTGGCAAAACACCTTTTGTTTTATTTCAGACCACAGTACGAACGTTGTCATGAAGCCCGTTGTAAATAATTTTATTATACTTTCAGATAATCAGATGGTCTAACCAGAAAGTGAACAAGGACGCATTTTAACAGCGGCGTTTGTTGATTCTTAAGTTTGGCCATTTTTTTAATTCGATGATATTTAAGTTGTAATCTGCATCTGGACTACGTGCAGTAATTTGTCTTGTCATTCCACATTTCACAGAAAGGGTGGAAGAAATCATTCTCAGCGTTCATAAATAGACCTGAATCTGCAAAGATAAAACTAGAAGTAGAGGCCAAAACGACTTACAACGTGTCTCAAAGCTGGACATACATTGTAAATATCGCATTGAATGAGAATAAACAAAATATTTGAACTTTCAACCTTGCTCCATATCTTGTTTTCATTCTCAGTAGTGACTGTAAGTAACATTTCTTCAATATTTGAAGTTCTCAGTTAAAGATATTTCCTTTTTTGCATTCTTAAGGCAAGCCTAATTGATGAGTTACCAGAATAAGAGCAAGCTTATACTTAAATATTGTTTTATTCTTCGGATTTTTACCGGCAAAGCGACCAAACCTAAATATCCTTATCGCGTATGTTCGTTTACGAGGAGAGACGTATGTCACTCCAGAATATAGACAATTCTCTCCTAGTTGATTATCCTTGCCGCCTTCAGACGTAGTGGAAAGCATTCATTTGTCTTTGTACTTCCAAGTCGTTATCATACTGTTAGCGAATCTCCTGTATGTTTTCCCTCTGAGTTTGTAGCCCAAGTTAGCAACTGGTAAGATATTTTAGACACATTAGAGGAAGATTCCACAGATATATGCAGAAGCCCCTTTTAATGCCGTGGAATGGCATGCGACCTTGATTGAAATTCTCTTGTGCCTTCCAAAGTACTGAAGTCTAAAGTACAAAATTTATGTGATATACAATGAAATGAAAATTGGATCCTATCTGCGTGTGTTTCAAAGAAATTTCATTTACCTGTATATTTAGCATGAAGCTGCTCAAATCGTCACTTTTCTTTCCTCTTGGCGATTAAATAGAGTTCTCCTGGACTTCGAATCTAGGTGGTATTAATTTTATTTGACGAAGCATGTACATTTTTAATGGGAAGGATAGTGGTAAAAGTGACTCCTTTGAAACTTTATACGCGTTATTAAAACAGTATTTAAATTATCATCTACTAGCACTCACATGTAACTTAGTAACACACATGCCATGTCGCTATAAAAGATGTAAAAGAAATTACTCAACTCAGTTTCGTACCACCAGTACATTTTTCACTGTAATCGCCACAGCACTTCGATGAAAGTAGTTACTACATTTGAACAACAATTATTATACCTCCTAATAACCTGATGATTTCATATTTCTTTTCTTTCCCAACATTTTGTCTCTTCTTCTTGTCAGTGTTTTCCACGTGTTCCTTTCTTCGCCGATTCTGCAGAGAACCTCAAGATTGCTGACCTTGTTAGTCAACCTAATTTTCAACATTCTCCACTAGCTCCGCATTTCAAACGCTTCGATTCTCTTCTGTTCTGATCTTCCCACAGTGCATGATCCACTACTATGGAGTGCTGTACTCCAAACGAATATTATCAGAAATTTCCTCCTGAAATTAAGACCTATATTTGGTACTTACATGCTTCTCCTTGCCAACTGTACCCTTTTTGTCTGTGCTGGTGCGCTTTGTTGGACCTCCTTGCTTCGTTCGGCATCGGCGATTTTGCTTCCAAGATACAAGAACGCCTTACGTTGGTGCATATCGTGATCATCAGTTCTGATGTTAAGTTTCTTACTGTTCTCATTTCTGATATTTCCCATTACTTTCGTCTTTCTTCGATTTACTCTCAATCCATATTTTGTGCTCATTAGACTGGTCATCCCATTCATAAAGTCCCGTAATTCTGCTTATGCTAACGTCATCAGCAGATCTTATCACAGTTATCTTCTCACCCAGAATTGTAGGCTCACTCCTGATTTCTCCTCTCTTATTTTCGTCATTGTTTAATGGATGTATAGTTTGAACAGTAGGGGCGAAAGACTGCATCCCTGTATCACACACACTTTTCAATCCGAGCACTTCGTCTTGGTCTTCTAATATCATCGTTCCCTTGGTTCTTGTACGTATTGGTTCTTCCTCTGTAAGTTACTCATATGTTGCTCTGAATTTCAAACATGGTGTGCCATTTGACATTGTCGAACGATTTTTCCAAGTTGACAGGTCCTATGAATTTGCCTTGATTTTTCTTGGGCCCTGCTTCCATTATCAACCGCAACGTCAGAATTGACTCTTGGGTCTATCTGCGTTTCCTAAAGTTAAATTGATCGACTTTAACAGATCTTCAGTTTTGTTTCTCATTCCTCTGTACATTACTCTCTTTGTCAACTTGGATGCTTGAGCTGTTAGGCAAAATGTGGGATAGGTTTCGCACAAATCAGCTCTCGCTATCTTCAGAATTGTGTGAATGATGTTCTGCCGAAACACTGATGGTATGTCGCCAGCGCTGTAGATTCTACACATCAAACTGAATACTCGTTTGGTTGCCTCTTCCCCAGTGATCTTAGACATCCAATGGAATGATATTTGTCTCTTATAACTTCCAAAAATCTTTTATATACTGGCTCTAATACTGTAACCACTATGTCTTCCTTCTCGACTCCAATTTCTTCTTGTAACACGTCAGTAGAAAGTCCCTCTGCCTCGTAGACTCCTAAAATGTAGGCTTTCCACCTATCCACTGTGTTCTCTGCGTTTAACAGTGGAATTACCATAGCAATCTTAATCTTGTCGCCCTTTCCTTTAATTTCACCGAAGGTAGTTTTGACTTTTCTGTATAATTCCAGAAAACGTAGTGAAACTATAGTGGGTTCCAGAATTGATTTTATTGCTTTATTTATTCATTGCGCGCGTTTCGCCTATTAAAAAGCATCTTCAGTTTGACCAGTATGATGTTGATAAGTGTCGTTTGAGGGCCAAGATTATGGCAGATGTATCTTTGTTGTTTACAGCTTTAATAGCTTCCGATGATCAATTCTTTTTTTATTTCTTCATATTTTTCCTACAGCCATGCCGCTTGACTTTCTTAAACTACCTGTTAATTTAAATCATTAATGATTTGTGTTGCTGCTTTCCTGTCTTTCCCTGAACATTTATGTACTTCCTTCATTCGTTGAGCGACTGCATTTCTTCTGTTAGCCAAGGTTTTATCGCAGTTGCCTTCCGAGTGCCCACATTTGTCTTATCAGCATCTAAGATTGTTCTTTTCAGAGATGTCCACTCCTTTTGAACTAAACTGCTACTGTGGTAATTCTTTACGCAGTATCCGCATATTTAGCCAGCTTCAACCGCGTATCATCCTTCCTCAGTACTTAGGTATCAGATTTCCTTTCCCAATGATCCTTCCGGATGATTCTCTTCAATTTCACTCTAACCTTCAACACTACTAAATTGTGATGTGAGTCTAGGTGTGCTCCTGGACACGCTTTACGATCGAATATTTCATTTCGCGGTCTCTGTTTGACCGCTATGTAATCCAGCTGGAATCATCCATTTTCTCCGGGCTTTTTCCACGTGTACCTCCAACTCCTATACGGCCCGACAACCAGGACTGATTGCCTGGGGTGCCATTTCATTTCATAAGAGGATCCCTGGTTCTCATCTGCGGTACCCTTACAGCACTGCGGTTCGTCGACGATATTCTATGCCCCTTTCCGATACCCTTCATGGCACACCATGCTGGACATTTCAGCAAGATGAAGCCACCTGCACACGGTGAGAAGTCCTACTGGTTGTCAAACACTTGGCCAGAAAGGACCTATCGCCAATCGAGAATGTTTCGAGCATTAGGGACAGGGAACTCCTACTGCCCCGAGATTCTGACGACGTAACGCGTCAAATGGACAGAAGTTGGCACGATATCCCTCAGTAGGACGTCCAACACCTCTGTCAATCAACACCAAGCCGAACAACTGCTTGAATAAGGGCTAGCGGTGGATCAACGCGTTACCGACTTGTTCAATTTGTGAGGCTCTTTGTCTTGAACAAATCACCCAATTTTTCTGAAGTTGTAATACTTGGTTTGTCTGTATATGTACATCAGATCTACCGCTTTCTGTCCCACTCAGTTCAAATGGATCTGAGCACTATGGAACCCAACATCTGAGGTCATCAATCCCCTGGAACTTAGAACTACTTAAACCTAACTAACCTAAGGACATCACACACATCCATGCTCGAGGCAGGATTCGAACCTGCGACCGTAGTGGTCGCGCGATTTCAGACTAAAGCGCCCTAGAACCACTCGGCTACAGCTACAGCGGCCGGCTGTGTCCCATTCGGATACTTCCTTCGTGGTACCTCGTTCTTTCCTGTTTTAGAGAGTATTTGCAAAGTGGACGAGTGCCTAAAAATCATAGAACCACAGAATGTTTGGCCCCACTATCTTGACAAGAAAACAGTATGCACCGTTCTGTTGTTGGCTATAGACGAGTCAAAAGTATTCACTTAGGTAGTCCGATCGGACTTTTTTTCCTGTCCACCCTCTGTCTGCTCTTGAAATTCATAAGTAAGCGCTGGTTCTGGAGAGTTTGTCTGTTATTCGTATCCCCCCTCGTCAGTGAATACTTTTCCTATTACATAAGAAACATCAAAACGATTTTTAGCGTAGGTAGTGTATCTACTAGCCCCTCACACTAGCACTGGTTCGGCCCCTGTAGCAACAGCAAACAAAAACAACAACTTGTACACGAAGTACAGTACCATACAAAATCAAATCAACAACTTACCAACAACTGAACTAAATCATCAGAAATACTCTACAATGTTATTTACAATGGGTCAATAATCCTTTAAGGGGAAAAATAATACTAATTAATCAATATGAAGATTTTCCTTTAATATGGGAGCAACTTCGAAATCCCGAAGAAAATTAGCTATTCTCTAGCTAACCTACTCGACTAACATATATGAAACAGCTGATTTTCTTTCGCGATTTCGAAGTTTGTCCCATAGTAAAAGTCGTTCTTATTGATGAGAATTTTATCCCTTAAGAGGTTATTGACGAGTAGAGTAAAATAACGTGGTAGAGAACTGTGAAATTGATGGCAGCGGCGACTGCGTGCACGCGTAGAAGGCACGTTTAAAAAGAATTAAAAACCGAATAGACCAGATGATGTATTTCATATTTCACTATTTACGTGAAATATCACTTCACGTTGTCCCTTGTAGGACAGACAGGGAGTGTCGAGCTCGAAGAGTCCAGTCCACAGCCAATCACATATTCGACTAATCGTGTTTACACAAATTTAAGTACATACAAAATAATCAGGATTTACCAGATTAACTATGAGACGACAATGGTAAGTCGCTGACATGATTTACAGGTAATATTGGTTTATTTTCGAAGGAATGACGGTCTCATTTTTTCACGTTTCGGTGACTTTTTTTTCAAAATCTGACAAGAATAAACAAACGGACACCGTGATAAAAACTGATAGCAACTTCTACCATACACAAAGACATACATTTATGTGTACAGCAGCTCTACTCGTTCACTCGCGAGCCCACAACAACTCTAGTACCACGCGCAACCCAGTCGCAGGCTGGCGGGTGGCGGCGATAGTGGGACGCAAGTGTGGCTGCATCTGAAATGAGTGGCGTGCAGATTTAAAACTTACAGAAACTTAAAATCTAAAAACATATTATACCTACCTAACAGGGATTAAGTAAGAATAAGTGATGTAAACTGTGCCGTAGATAGAATTAAGACATTTTTGGAAATTTGTCGGCCGGCTGTGGTGGCCGTGCGGTTCTAGGTGCTTCAGTCCAGAACCGCGAGACTGCTACGGTTGCAGGCTCGAATCCTGCCTCGGGCATGGATGTGTGTGATGTCCTTAGGTTAGTTAGGTTTAAGCAGTTTTAAGTTCTAGGTGACTGATGACCTCAGATGTTAAGTCCCATAGTGCTCAGAGCAATTTGAACCATTTGTTGAAATTTGTGGTAACGTTCTATGGGACCAAACTGCTGAGGTCATCGTTCCCTAGGCTTACACACTAATTAAACTAACTTAAGCTAAGGACAAGACACACGCCCATGCCCGAGGGAGGACTCGAATCACCGACGGGGGGAGCCGCGCGGATCGTGACAAGGCGCCCTAGAACGCGTGGCTAGAATTAAGAAAGCAGGGCAATATCCATTGTGAGATTTGTCAAGGGTGTACTTACATGCCTTTTGGTCGGAGGGGATGGGGGGGGGGGGTCCTGAGCCCTTACCACCTCCACTCTGGATGCATCAGTGTTTACAGCTTTTAAAGCTGCAAACAACCAAGATACAACTGCCTTAATCGTGGCCCTCAAAACCCACTGGCCAACACCATACTAGTCAAACTGAAGATGGTTTGTATTTGGCGAAACGCGCGCAATGAATGAATAAAGCAATAAAATCAATTCTGCAACCAACTGCAGTTTTCACCACGTTTTCTGGAATTATTTCACAGCCACCATAACAGATGTCAAGAATCTCGTGTATAGCAACATTCTGTTCAGTCGCTTTCGACAGTCAGGCTTTACCTTTACAAAGTATAGTGTTAGCGTACTATTTTGACATCAGGTCCTACCACAATGCTGTATCAATAAGCGGATAAATGCAATGGGTATGGATGCAGACCCTTGTCGCGAGTTAGCTAGGTTGGTTCAGAATGTTCAGTAGTTACACTCTTTCCCTGTAAATACTCTCCTTAGCTACGCTTGTCACGTTCACCCATTACTACAGCTACTTCTTAGGCTATCATAGCATTAAGATAATGCGAGAAGAAAACATCTTGCCGTTGAAAATATTCTGTTCATCGTGTTCCGTTTACTGTATCTATGGAAACGAACAAGAATTCTCCGACTTGCTGTTCCAGAGATATTCCGTAGATCATATAATGCAGCCGAAGTTTTATTGATGAATTTTATTATCTGTTTGAATATTCGTAAAAATGAACATATAAGAATGTGTAACTTTGGTTTTTCATTTCCTCTCTTTCTTGAAAATTGCATTTGATCGCTATAAAATTATTTGACTTGTCATGTTATTTAAGGTAAATTCATTTCTCCAAAAATTTCCATCAATATTCTTCTGAGAGTTTTCCATTAAGTTTTTAAAGTTTTCTGCATTTCTGTCACTAGTCGTATGTACCCAAACAAATGTTAATTAATCTTATAACATTCTTTACAAATTATCACACAGCCTTCTAACGCAATCAGTTATAATACTTTCAGTGCTGTGAATAACTTAGAAAATGAATCTTTTCAGTTCTAACGTAATCAGTTATAATACTTTCAGTGCTGTGAATAACTTGGAAAATGAATCTTTTCAGTTTTGCAGATGGGCATAAAACAGCTCATTCAGCATGTCACAACATTTGGTCTGTTTAGGACATGGGTCCCCAAACTTTTGTTTGTCGCACTCCTCCATTGCCAAAAATGGAAACTTCGCGTCCCGTTTCACAATAATACTACTGTGTTACCTACACCAAGCACCTGAAAATGCGCCAGATTAGCTCGTTGTGTAGGCGGGGGTTCAAAGGGAAAGTAGTAAAGGCTTGGTGACGGGAGGGGGCTGTGAAAGGGGAAATGCGTGTTTATTAATTTCTCTCTTGGCACTCCCAACATAAAGGTGATGCGTGTGCCTTGTACCCATCAGCTGCTACGGTGTATATACCGTACGGCAGAAATGTGGATTCATGAAGACTCATTAGGGGCTGTATTTCCATGCACATTCGTGAACTCCCAGAACACCAAAACTGCACAATGAAGCAGAAAACAATAAAAAAGTACTCAGCAACAAAATTCAGGTTCCGGTTTATATTTATATTTATATTTACTTCACTTTGGCGCGTGCTTTTAGGCAAAATGTTGGTTGACGGGAAGCTGTTGCGTTCCGTATGAAGAGCACGCACCTGTGCTTTGGCAGCACCGATGTGGAGCCAAATCAACATTCCACTTTTCACGAACATGGTGGTTAAACAATGAAACGTCCCCTTTTGAACAATTTATACATGACTGTGCTTAACCTGACACACAATATTTTTTTAGCGCAACGCAATCTGACTTTCAAAATTCCCTACAAAAGAATGGCCCTGACTAACATTAAACTATACCTTTCACAAATCACTTACCTCACAAAAATCTTCGCTGCTCAAGCTACTGCAATACAGCGGGCGCCACTACTGCCAGCTAAATAAAAGATTCAAACTATGGAAGGCACTAACTACTGATAGGGATAGTTAGCAAATGAAAGATATTAATAGAGAACGAACAATGTATTTACCTTGATATCATCATATATAAATATAGCAGTTCATGACAAATTTCAAAACTCCGCCATCTCTCTCCCCACATCCACCACTGCTGGCGGCTCACCTCCAACTGCGCAACGCTACGCGCTGTTCACAGCCAGCTGCCTAACACTACAATGGCGAGTATTACAACAATGCAAAGCAGCCACAGACTGCACACAGCACAGCCAGTGATTTTCATACAGAGGTGGCGTTACCAATAAAAAAACCTAAACAGCCTACTTACATAGCCCCCATGCTCCCCACAAAAATTTTTACAAATTGGATTGGGCAGTGGCCAACACAGATTTGAAAAAAAAATTTCATAATTACAATAACAAAGAAATCAAATGCACACACTTATTGATACAATGTTGGTCAAAAGCTAAAAATTTCTCACAGTCCATAAAGACAGTCCACATCATTCATTACGGTAAAATATAGTGTTTTTCTCAAAGTCTGAGCAGTAGAAGAAAATGCACACGGAAGTAGTGGATTTCCATGCAGTCTTGAAGAAGTAGTGTTGTCCTTCCAACGGAAAGACAGTGCTGACTCTCGACATGCAGACAGGTAATGCGCCACAACAGAGCAAACCCACAGCAGAGTCAGTCGAAGTTTTGAAGAATATTGGTAGGTAGGTCATCACAGAGTAGACCCACTATAGTCCTGGTAGAGATTACAGTATTGGTGGGCCACCAGGGGTGCAGACCCACTGCAGTCCTTATAGAATTAATGGTATTGGTGGGTCATCAAAGGTGCAGACCCACTGTAGTCCTTGTAGAAATGATGGTAATGGTGGGCCATCAAAGATGCAGACCCACTGTAGTCCTTGTAGAGATAATGGTAATGGTGGGCCATCAAAGATGCAGACCCACTGTAGTCCTTGTAGAGATGGCCAGCAGCCATCTGTTGCGATTGTGCAGGTGCACATTCACCATCGAAGAGTCTTGCGGAGAATATAGCAAGTCCATAAACCACCACTTGTGCACTCACAAAGTTTTTGAAATTGTCCTTAGAACCAGCAATGCTGTTATCCAGTCCCTTGCTGAATCATTAACACACGTGAAAACACTATCAGTCCCTACTTCTCACATATTGTCCATATACTATGACCAACAGAAACGTGTGCAGTGAAATGTAAGTAACAAGTTAGTAATATCATGAACTGGTGACAATTACAATTTTATAACATAAGAATACAATAACAGAGGTACAAAACACATCATTAAAAACATAACAATATAGATAACATTTGTAGTAATAGGGGCTGTACAAAAGAATAGAAATAACATATACATCAGTGTTACAGGAATTATGATATGAGTACATACATAAAAGATCAGAGTAACTTTCGAAACATCAACTTCACACATGAGCATTAACACAAAACAGAATAAATAATGTCTAAACATCTTTACAAAGTAAATAACACATTATTAATGCCAACTGTATTTGAGGATAACAGTATTCCTCGTCATAGTGAATGTAGCTTAATATTAAAAGAAAAAAAAATTCTATGAAACTACACAGAGACAGGAAGAAAACAAATACACAAGGGTACACAAACATATAGTGGGATAACACAAAAGGAAAGGACAGGGTTTGTTGTACTGCAGTATTTTGCAAACAAAACTTTCTTTACTTCTTGGAGATCTCCCTTCATTCATCATTATTTCCAAAAGTCCTATCTAAACCTGCTTTCTGTACTTTTCTCGTATAGCCTCTCAGTGCATTTCTTCAAATTCATCGCAACTCATTCTCTTATAGGCTACCCCCTCTTAAGCTAACTTAAATCTACTGAGCTCAGATGCTAAACTAAGGGACGAGGCAATGCAGCAGCACATAAAACAATTAATATAAACAGCAATGAAAAAAACGCAGATTTGCGAAGCAAGCAGCATTAAGAAATTAGCAAAGCAATTGTAATATTACAACTAATCTAAGGCAATGTGCAGCAACCATAAAAATTAATCATTAGTAAAACTGGCTTAACAGAATAATGTAAAGTCAAATTCAATAACAGTATGCCTGGCAAACAGCAGCAACTTATACCTAAACATGACAGCTCAAGCAGAAAAAATATTACAGTAAAAACAACAATGCAGATAAGGGAAATGTATATTCACATCTTAATGTCTATGTAATTAAAGTGGTGCACCACAACAACTTATTGTAAAAAAAATATTACCATGTACTTGAAAAGAAAATTATGTGTCCAGTTACTGTTACTAGCTCCTTCTTATTGTTCTTTCCTTTCCAAGTGCTCCTTTTTTAAAGAATGTGGATCATAAAATAATTATTTAATAGATCTGTTGACAGAAAGTGTTCACATTAGCAAATGCATTTTATTTTATAAAAGCAATGCTGCAACACAGCTGGAAACCAGATATCAAGTGAAATAAGCAACTACGAAAAGCAAAGCATAAAAATATCATTCAATAGTCATGTGGCATTTCGTAAGTCAGTAGCTCTCAACTCTCATAGAAAGACACTTGTCATAATCAGGTGTGCAGATGTACGAATATTTCCCATCAATTCATAAGCATTGCAGTAATTAGCACAAAGTACGAGTAATCATATGTTTTCAGGTAATGAGCGTGTAATATTTGCGATGCTTTCTACAAAGGAATGTCAATAGCAAGGTTAATGGAAGTAATGAGGGTGTCGCATTTGCAATATTTTCTCTAAAGGAATGCCAATGGCGAGGATAAAGGCCTGCCTTTTTTCTTTTTTTTTCTACCTGTGCTTCCGGAAAGGCACACCCTAATGGCTTGTTCTCCAGGTGTTTGACACAGCTGCGTGCTCACGACGCATTACGTGCAGGTGGTCACTTAACTTTCTTACGGAAATATTTACGACACCAGTTTCCGCTACAGTGACAGTCTCACATAAAAATATTTCACAGGTCAAGAATTAGCGTTGCAAATCTGTAGAAAGAAAATCCTGTGAATATAACGTTATCCAAAAAATTTTCGCCGGCATTGTGATACATTCACGCATATTTCAGAACTCTTAAAGTACGATTGTTGGTTTCCAACATCCTTTTTCACAAGTCAAGAGTCCCTACCCACTATTCATTACTCCTTACCTTATTACACATATACGTATCCATCGACACTCGTCAATATTTCGTCATTATAAATATGAAGCATAATCAAATAACTCATATAGCCTCAGCCTATAAAACATACCTCAGCAGCATAATACACATCGTCGTCGTAAAAATAACATCATAACACCTCAGTCAAATCTCAAAATCGTCGTAGCTTACTGCAATTATGTCAAAACCTAAAGAAAATTCTCTGCTCATTTCAATAGCGTCATCTACCTCAAACGTACTTTAAAAATGATGATCCCATAAGAAATACGACATTCAAAGCTCTCATAGTATCACAATGGTTCTGAAAAAATATGAACATTTCACAAAGTACTGACAAAATGCAATTTCATAAGTGTGAAGTTATCCAAACGTGTAATTGTGTAAAACATCTGTCACTGACGTAGTAAAAAACATGTTTATCTCTCAGTTAAATGATCAGATAGCTGTGTAATTTGTGTGTTAGAGAAATATGGTACCGATGTGTAAAGTTGTATAAGCAAATACCATATTAGCTAGGGTTCCTTGTGGTTGCCACACACATGGTACACAAAGTAAGCGTGTACCCCCCTGAGGATTAATGTAATTATACCCTCAGGTGTTACAGATTACAGCAATAGAATGAAATATATCACGGAAAACTTTCTTTGTAATTCAAAAATCTTGAAAAATAAATGGCTTAAGTACAAAATCTCTCAAATGCGTGTCCTGTAGCGCTAAATGTGCGTCTTGCTGTAAGATAATTCTGTGGAAGTGTCGTACTTATCGTCCTCCGAAAGCCAAGTTCTGCAGAAGTCAATGTACTTACCTCATGATAAACAAAAGTGAAATGCTTTATGTATAGATATCTTAGTTATTACGCTTATTGCCGTGATGAAGAAAGTACTGTGCTGTAACGTATTGTTGTGCTATGGAAAAGACAATCTCATTGTTGCTGTACCACAAAGGTTACTACTAAAACATGTTTTACTTTCCAGAAGAATTCAGAAAAACTGTGCAGATATAAAACAGAAACACTGCAAAAGCAACATTGTAAATTGTCACTATTAGTAGCATCGTGATAAAATCGTGTAGCTGTCACATAAACTAACCACTGTGCCATCTGGTATCTCACTGAAAGTACTTTAAATCCAGAATGTATTTTCAAGTAAACCAAAATGTTGCATTAAAATCTCATTAGCAGTACCAGTATGTGTCCTAAGTATGTAAGCCTGATAGTCGTTCCATAATCGTGCAACTAACAAGCAAGAATGTGCACACACAATAACACTGTGACGTCTGTTCACTATAACAATGCATTCGTCATTTCTGTTTAAGTAAGTTCTCTTGGTTCTTGATTGGATATTTAACTTCAAACATTGTTGTATGTTAACAGATTCTAAGTCTGACAATGCATATTAGTAATGTGAAGCGAAAAATTTTATGGCAAAGACTAAGTTAAAAAGCAGATTATCTTTCAATAAATGGTTTTACATGTGAAATGTGGTGTAAACCTTTACTCTTCCTAGTACGCAGAGTTTCAACTTCAACGCAATTATCATGTGGTATACGTTGGATTCTGTAAGGTCCATTGTAAACTAGAAAGAATTTGTGACTCAAGTGTTTCTTCTTATGTGACAATGAATGAGCTTTAATGAGAACTTTCTGACCAATATACAACTTCTTTGCATTTGCTTTACCGTGTAGTTTTCTCCTTTTGTCTGCTGCAGATTTTATATTTTTAAGAGCCAAATCAATTATGTCTTTGTGTCGAAGTTTACGTGTATTCGGGAAAGGTACAAGCTCTCTGATTCTGTTCGGTGGTTCTTCATTCTTCAGTACAAGAGTAGGTGGTAAAGCAGTGGAGTCGTGAGGCATTTCATTCAGCACGTTTTGAAATAAGTGTAAATATCTGTCCCAATGCTGATGCTTTCTGTGACAATAAAGTCTGTAAAGCTTATTGATTTCTTTCATAATCCGTTCAGACGGGTTGCAATGTGGTGAGTACAATGAAATAAAAACGGGTTTTATTTTATGGTTGCGAAGCATGCGTGACCAAACAGCAGATCTGAATTGCGGTCCGTTATCTGAAATGACTTTACTAACGTGTTCAACTTCACGTAAGAAATTTTTAACAAAGGCGTTGGATACAGATCGTCCAGTGGCTTTACGTAACGGAGTGAAAGAAACAAATTTTGAAGTAAGTTCAACAGCGACTAGAACGTACGAAAATCCATTAGATGTTCTGACAAGCGGTCCCAAGAGATCAACAGCAGCAAATTCTTTTAATTTAGAAGGAATGATAGGAAACAACGGAGCACGATGTGAGACAGTAGATGGTTTCGCCTTTTGACAAAGTTTACAAATAGACAAGACTCTTCGAATTCGCTTTTCCATATTGTTAAAATAACAAGTCGTTCGAAGAATATGATAACATTTTCGTGGGCCAAAATGTGCGTAGCTGAAATGAATGTACCAAATGAGCTTATTAACAAAATCGTCTGGAATGCAAAGTACCCATAGCTTGTCATCAACAGTGCAGCGTTTGAAGAGTATGTTGTTTCTAACCAGGTAATAATGCCGAATCTGTGTGTGTGTCTTTTCATGCCATTTGCTCTTGATGTCTTTCCAAATCGGATCTTTATCTTGTTCATGAGCAATGTCCTTTAAAGATGTGGTGATGAAGTTTTCAAAGGCGACTGTCTGAATGTAAAGAATACTGAAATTTTTCTCAATGTTGCCTTCTGTGTTACTTTTCTCAAGCCCAGCCGGTGCGCGTGACAGTGCGTCCGCAACAATGTTCTCCTTGCCGGGAATGTAGACTATTGTGAAGCGGAATTCTTGCAGAAACAATGCCCAACGTTTTAACCTGTCATGATTTAATTTTGAAGGCATAAGAAATTGTAATGCACGATGATCACTGTATACTTTTACGTGCTTACCAGAAAGAAAGAAACGGAATTTGTTAAATTGCTAAAGCTTCTAATTCAGTAACGGAATAATTTTTTTCAGATTTTGTTAGCACTCGGCTAGCAAAAGCAATGGTTTTCTGAACAGTAATGTCATTTTCTATGGCTTCTTGAAATAAATGGGCACCAAGACCGACTTTAGAAGAATCCGTGCTAAGGCAGAAATCTTGTGATAGATCTGGATGAGCTAATATTGGCGCATGAAGTAACGCTTCTTTTAAAGAATCGAATTCCAACTGTGCTTGTTCGTCCCAGTTCCAAATAGTATTTTTTCCAGTGAGAGAACAAAGTTTTGGTGTAACAAGAATTTGCATATTCAGAAAACGACGGCAAAAATTTACGAGACCTGGAAAACTGCGGACTTGTCTTTTTGTGGATGGAACTGGAATGGCTCTGATTGCGTCTAACTTTTCAGGATCCGGCTGAATGCCTTTAGAAGAAATAATATGTCCCAAAAACTTCACCTTTGTCCGACCGAATTCAGACTTTTCCAAGTCAACTGTAATTCCAGATTCTGCAAAAATACGTAACAAACTGTTGAGGATGCGATTATGTTGTTCCCATGAAGCTTCTGCTATTAGAATATCGTCCACATATAAGGTGATGTGACGTTTTAAGAACTCAGGCAATATGGAATTTAGCCCGCGAATGAATGCTGCTGAAGAAATGTTCAAACCAAAGGGAAGTTTCCGAAACTGATAACAAACGCCGAAACAAAGGAAAGCTGTGTATTTTCTACATTCTGGATGAAGTTCGATCTGATAAAAGCTGGATCTGAGATCAATGGAAGACAACACTTTTACACCATTAAAATTTTGAAGCAGTTCTTCCAACGTTTGCGGCCTGTCTGTTTCAGGAATAATGATAGTATTGATTTGTCTCGAATCTAAGACAAGTCTGATCGATCAATTTTTCTTCTCAACAACATGTAATGGATTGTTGTATGAGCTTACTGCAGGCTCAATAATGCCCTCATCAAGCATAGATTGTACTTCTGTTCTAACACGGTCCCTATAATGCGCCGGAATTACGTATGGTCTAACACAAAATTTAGTATGCTCACGAACACGAAATTGGTATTGAAATCCCTTGATTGTTCCTGTTTTGTGAGTAAAAACTGTGGAATGTGCTTGTCAAATCTCAAAGAGGTCCTGCCTATCAGTGTCATTACAATTCTCAATTGTTTGAATTTTATTCTGAATTAACTTATTAGTTTCAAATATGCCGTCGACATCATCCCTGTCAGTACTTGCAGAGTGATTGTTAGTGTCAAGTTCCGTTGAAAATTCCGAACTGTTGTCTAACAGGAGGTAAAGCCGATTAATTTCTTCGTCATGGTTTGAGAGCCAATCTTCAGATTTCAAAGCTACTGACTTACCTTCTTTTTCTAAACTTATTTCAGCATCGTGAAAGCTTAAGATTGCTTTGTATTCATTCAAAAAGTCTACTCCCAGTATAATTTCCGTCGACAATAATGGAACAATAAGAAAGCTCATAGAGAAGCTGTGACTTTGACAAAAGAATTCTAAGTTGGTTTGTTGGCGTACATCTACACTTTTTCCAAAGATTGCACCTTGTAATTTAATCTTACGTAACGGAAGTGTGGGACAATCGTTCGATTTGTTGCATTTGCTAAAGGCTGTTTCACTAATTACTGAAATGGGACTGCCAGAGTCAAGTACTGCCGTAAATTTTACATCATTTACTGTGATGTGAATCACAGGATATGCAATGTTGTTATGTTTTATGTCGTGTTCCTGGAGTAAGATGTCCCTAATGTCTTACATTTTTACGTAATTACTAGCTACGGCAGCTGCGTCGTCAGTTTCATAAGTATGTTTTGTGGCTGCCAGCGGTGTGAGTCATTGCCTATTGTCTCTTTGTTGGCTCGCGTCGTTATTGGGGTTTGGAGACCTAACTTCTACAAATTCACCGTGACGAGAAGGCCCTGCTCTGTTTGAATCCCGCCAGTTCTGATGCAGTTCAGGTCTATCGTTACGATCATATCGTCTGTCGTCATGTCGGTAGATGCCATAGTTTCTTTCTTGTCGGTCACGTGGTGGAGAATTTCTCCCTGAATTGAAACTGCGCGCTGGGCCGTTGCGTCTAAAGTTATTCTGTCACCCCTGATAATATTTATTTTGGTTCCCATATTGTCTGTTTCTCTGATTGTCTCTGTGATAGTCATTACCACGGAGAGGTTATCCTTGTAGTTATTACTACTCTGCCAACGGTTGTCATACGGGTGGTGTCTGTTTTAGTCACGATTTGTGTTGTGAGAATAGCCTTGTCGTGTCCAGTTATTACTTCTTTCATCGTGGATTTGCGACGGATGTGACCTGTAATTGTTGTGTTCCTGGTTTCGCGTTCCGCGATTGTCAGTGTCAATTTCTAATTCTTGTAAGAGTCCCTGAAATGCTTCAATGTCGTCTTTGCAACGTCCTGCCAAAATAATGTGTCGTAAATGTTCAGGCAATTTGATTAAGCAAATGTGGATAAGTTCTGAGGGGCTGTATGGGTTTGACAGGTACTGATTCTTGTGCAACATGTCTTCAAAATATTTCATAAGACTGGAAAATTCAGATTGTTCGAAACGTTTCATCATTATGATGCTTTGTTTTACTCGGTCGTGTGTGGCCTGAGACCAATATGCTGAGAGGAAGGCATGGTAAAACTCTCCTTCACTGTGGCAATCGTGAATGACCGACCGCATTCTTACAGCTGGTTCATTCTCTAAGTAGCCACACATAAATTCTAATCTGTGCTCTAATGACCAGTTGGGAGGAAAACAATGAGAGAATTGATGGAGCCATGCTTGTGGATGAATGTCGTTGTCAGAATTCTTAAATGTTTTGAATTTACGTGTAGTAATGAACAGCTTATAGTCAAAGTCATCATGTCCGCGAGTCGCATATCGGTCATTGTTACGTCGTTTCGGCGGTTCCATTTCAAAATTCGGTGCACCTTGCCAATTTCTTTCATAACTTCCGAAGTGTCCTGTGTTATTATTTTGTGGTTGTTCCGTATTTCGAAGTCCCTCTTCCCGTATTGGAGCGCGAGTGGCCTCTGAAATACGTAATTCTTGTATTACCTGAGTCAGCTGATCTTGTACTTCCCGGATTTCTCTTTGGTGTTGCGTATTAATTTGATTCTGATTTTGTTTGAATTTCCTAATTTGTTCGCACTCTTCTGTGTCATTAAAGACTACCGGTTTTGTGTCGTTCAGATTATCATCTACCTTCGTAGATAAGTTAGTGAACTGATCCGAAAGTTCGGCTACTTTCTCCGATAGTGAACACATTTCCTCAATGTGTTTTTCTGAACCAAGTTTCAGAGTATCCATTTGTGTTGAAATCGAGTCTACTGTGTTCTTTAAGTTTTCCTGAGTTTTTGCAAGTTGCGTAACCGAATCGGTAGATGCAACTGAGTCAAATTTAGCTTGCAAGGTCTCATGATTTTCATGAACAATAATTTGCAGTTCTTTTATGGCTGCTTCGTGATTCTGTAATGCCTTTTCATGCCGCGAAAAAATAGGTTGAAAATGCTCACAAATTTGAGTTTTTACGTCATTACAGACTTTTTGACATTTCGATTCAATGTTATGTAACTCAGTAGTTAAATCTTCACGCGTTTGTTCAAGAGTTTGTTCCAATGAGTCTAACTTTTGAAGCTGTTGCTGTGTTTGTCTCTGATTTTGTTCCAGTGTGTCTAACTTTTTAAGATTTTGTTCCACTGTGTCTAACTTTTTGAGATTTTGTTCCACTGTGTCTAACTTTTGAAGCTTTTGCTGTGTTTGTCTCTGATTTTGTTCCATTTGTTGCATTAATTGCAATAATAATGTATTAGTGTCTGGAATCTGTTTCTCTACGCTTTTCGGCAGTGCATTTGCACCGGCAACATTCACATTTTGACAAGCAGAAAATGTGTCTTGACTTATTTGAGAAAACGGTGAGGATCCAAAACCTGAATCTACAGTATTTGCGAGATCGTGTCGTGTCATTTCGGCTTCCTGAGGCGAGCTATTGCCGACCGATCGATCGATAATGCTTCCCTCTTCACTAATTGTTTCACTGTCCACGCCATTGTTTGACGCCCGCTCCATTTCCCTGTGCACAGTTACCAAATTACTACTTTGAACATTAGTAAATTCATTACTCGGTGGCGCTAACACACTGCTTTCATTTTCACTGTCATTTCTCAGTTTACTTTGGAGCCTAGTATTACGTTTTTCACACGCCATTATTGTCACAGTATTTCACACGACAACACAGAAAAACACAATTTGAAGATCAAAAATAAGAGAACACATTAACATAGCACTGAAAATAATATCTAGTTAATTGCAGCTGCGAAATACTTGGTGCAAATCTACATGTATGCCACAACTGTTTTACTGTACAACAATGAATGACTGCAACTACAAAGGAGATTTTCTCTACAATTACGCGCTAGCAATAAACAATAGCTACACTAATTACACAAACTACAAGAAAAAAATCAGAAGATTCCAGTGAGGTATCCTAGGCTAAGGGTCGACATATGAAACGTCCCCTTTTGAACAATTTATACATGACTGTGCTTAACCTGACACCCAATATTTTTTTAGCGCAACGCAATCTGACTTTCAAAATTCCCTACAAAAGAATGGCCCTGACTAACATTAAACTATACCTTTCACAAATCACTTACCTCACAAAAATCTTCGCTGCTCAAGCTACTGCAATACAGCGAGCGCCACTACTGCCAACTAAATAAAAGATTCAAACTATGGAAGGCACTAACTACTGATAGGGATAGTTAGCAAATGAAAGATATTAATAGAGAACGAACAATGTATTTACCTTGATATCATCATATATAAATATAGCAGTTCATGACAAATTTCAAAACTCCGCCATCTCTCTCCCCACATCCACCACTGCTGGCGGCTCACCTCCAACTGCGCAACGCTACGCGCTGTTCACAGCCAGCTGCCTAACACTACAATGGCGAGTATTACAACAATGCAAAGCAGCCACAGACTGCACACAGCACAGCCAGTGATTTTCATACAGAGGTGGCGTTACCAATAAAAAAACCTAAACAGCCTACTTACAACAACATTCCCCCTGCATCGAGCCCACGCCTTTGGAGCATACCGCTAACCAAAATTGCGCTTCCAACAACCACAACAAAATGTCCGTTCATTGAGTTTGCTTCTGTATTGGGTTTTCCTTTCTACAACTGTTGAAAACGAACTTTCGAACAAATAAGTGCTTGAAAATAGTAAGTACAGTTGCAGTTCTTGCATTGCATTGCTGGGATTAACTTCCAGATATTTTGCCCAAAATAATGACCTACCCATCTTCTCAAATTCATATTTGGCTACAGAATCGTTTTAAATTCGAAAGTTTGTTCTTGCATTGTATCGGACAGCACATCCATGCGAACGTAAAAAGGATCTGTTGTCTATCTGTAAATGTTATTCTCAAACGAGCTAGGGAAGTAGCGCTGAATTCGCCAGTTAGTTGCTGAAAATGATTTGATATTGAATCATAGTATCTGCTTGCTGAAAAACTTCTATAAAGAGCGCTCTTTCCTGGATACCAAATAATTTGGGAAAACAGGAATAACAGCAGACTACAATTTTACATTTCCAAAGTGGCAACTTATAAGTAAACGCTGTGATGGCATCCAGATGATAAATTAGTTCGTTGAGTTCAATAATTCGAAAATATCTGACAGATAAGCCAACACCACTTGAATACTTGGCTTTCGCAGTTCCACACACAATTCAGTTTGGTTTTAAATTCCCAAAAACTGAACCACTTTATCTCCCCTTTTGAGAGCGAGCGTACTTCCATATGAAATATCAATTTTTGTATGATGTGTTCACGTATCTTCACAAAGGGCGCTAAAGAGACGAGTATTCAACGCACTCTTTTTAACAAGATTCACAATTTTGATGCATACCTTTTAGAAGTCGTCGAGTTCATTTGGAAGTATTTTAACTGCCAGGGGTATTCTTTTCTCTGACCATCTGCACGAATCCTGAGCAAGATCCAAGCAATGCAGGGAGCCGTCTGTGTGTACGCCGATCAGCTTTTGCCACGACAGTTCATATGAGAAAAGGATTCAGATATCGCTGTTATTACATGAATTGGTTTTAAATTAGTAGTTAGCTCTGTAGAAAAAAGCTTCTGGTTTTTAATTGATTTTGAACGTATCGAACGAAAATTTGCATTTGACAACAACATGCAACATCTGTAGTGTCGTCTGCGTGTATTGCGCTCTACCTGATTTGTTGTCTTTGGCCACATGATCAATCCAGCGTGTCACAGTGTTGTCAGCAAGCGGTATTTGCGAAAGTTTTTTATTTTTTTATTTTCTGCTTTCGGCAAACAGAGTTTGACAAGTGTTTCTCCGGCAATATTTATCTTTGCCTTTGCGATGAGCAGCAGTAACCCACAGGAAGCTAGGATCGCCTTCTCAGAAGGCTGAGCAATGTATCCAATACTATCCAACTTTATACGTTTCAAACTCGCACATTTTACAGCAGAAAACTTCATCGGCTTACCTTTCAAAGGACTACGTTTAGTGCACAAATGCCGTCCGAGACAACATCACATGGCATCATTGCTCAATACTTCATAACAAACAACACATTGCGGCCGGTCGACACCATTGTTTTGCACAGCAACAAAACCGTATTTAATGAAAGCATTACTATATTTGCATTCCTTCGGCAAACTGATGAAGTCAAGAAAAAAATAGCTTGTTAAGTCGACAATTCACTTTCACATCGAATGTACACACGACTAAACTGCTTGTTGGCACAAAGTATTCTAAATCGTCCAAATTTTGTTCAAATGGTTCAAATAGCTCTGAGCACTATGGGACTTAACTTCTGAGGTCATCAGTCCCCTAGAACTTAGAACTACTTAAACCTAACTAACCTAAGGACATCACACACATCCATGCCCGAGGCAGGATTCGAACCTGCGACCGTTGCGGTCGCGCGGTTCCAGACTGTAATGCCTAGAACCGTTCGGCCACCCCGGCAGGCTCCAAATTTTGGACGCTACGTATTCCAGCGGTCGGATTGGCTACGGTCAGTTACTGCGCTCCCAGTCAGGCTGATGATCTAAGATGAACATGAATCTCAGAGTGCACCCAGCAGAGAGTTCGTCGTGATTAAATAGCGTAATGCGGTGGTATCGCTCGCCCCGGTCGCGCCCCTTTTATACATCCCCACGTCTCCAATGAAGGGGCCATACGGCGACAGCCAGAAGCGATGGCGTGGAGTGCCATTTAATTTCACAGAGGACCCCTTCGGTTGTGATCCTCGGCACGCTTAGAACACAGCAGAACGTCGAAGATTTTCTACACACCATTTTGTCGCGCTTCATGACAGGCCATCGTGGGCTTACGTTTCAGCAAGATAATGCCTGCCCGCACACGGCGAGAGTTTCCACTTGTTGTCTTCGTGCTTACCAAACCCTACTTTGGTCAGCAAGATTGCCGGATCTCTGCCCAGTGAGAACGTTTGGATCATTATGTGCAGGGTCCTCCAATCAGTTCCGTATTTAGACGATATGACTCGCCAATTGGACATAATTTTGTACGATATCTCTCAGGAGGACATGAGTCAATGCTATGTCAAATAACTACTTGCACAAAGGCCAAAGGTGAATAAACACGTTATTGACTTTGGTGAAGCTCTTTCTCTTCAATAAATGATCCACTTTTTCTCAAATTGTTTTTTTGTACGTGTACGTCACATCTTCCGCTTTCCATCCCATGCGGATAATTCCATTGTGGTGCGTCGTTTTTGTTATCTCAGTGTGTAATATAAACGTGTTGAAGAAGGCTTCCTTTCAGAAAATGACCGACAGGCTAGCCAAACAGTTACGGGTGTAGATACAACCGAACTTGCATCTTTGTTTCTAGAATCTAGTTCTAAATTATTGTTTTGTTGTACTTTTCATCGAAGAAGTACATCAGCAATTTAGAACCAGTATATTCTTTTTGAACGGAGTAAAGAAAGGAAACGACGTACGTCTGAAGGGTGTACGCAACACCCGCCAGGTGAAAGTGAAGCGGCCACAGCATCCCGGAGAAATGGCGCACTGGGTGAGTGGGTCAGCCGGCGTGGGAAAGTGGGCGCCCCCCACCACCTGGCAGCTGCGCCTCGGCCCCCGCCCACCAGGTCAGCCCAGACGGCCAAGTTTCTCCAACGGCAGCGCGGCAGCTCCCTATCTGCTGGTCCTGCGCGGCTGCTCTCCAGGATGTGTCTGCTTGTGTCTCCGCGGTCTGTTGTTTCCTAGCGATAAAAACAGACGCGTCACCTGCTAGTGAGGCCCATCAATCTGCGTACATGGCTAGAAAGCGTCGCGTCCTTGAGAAAGCGGCAAGGTTTCGTTCTTTCCAGCATTTCGCCGTTAAGGCACGTCACCGTCCATCAGCCGCATGTCACTTCCATAGTTTGAAGAAGTACAAATGGCGCTTCTCACCGCACCGCTAGTAAAGTGAGGGAGGGGTATCAGGGTTCAACGTACCACCGACGGCGAGGACAGCAGAGGCGCGGAACAAGACCATATTAACAAACAGAGTCAAGAAAATGTAGAGCGTACTCATCACGGGATTCATCCGAGCATTCACTTAAAATGACATACGGAAACGGTGGGAAATAAATGCTGCATACTGTATGATTTTAAATTTTGTCCTTCTGAATTTAGCTCCAATATTTTTCCCATTGAGGTGCTTGGTAACACCATTTATCATCTAAGTTTTTATGCTTTTGCTGTATAACACACTTCACTAAAATCTGGTGAAGTGCTGATAAAGAATGACTTATCCCTGAGGAACATCAAATCTTTCGAGATTGTAATGGATAATTATTCCCTCATATCTTCCTTATAGCACCATTGAAGTTATGCTTCCTGTGGGGTCCCTCAGTAACTTAAGGATCGTGCAGTGACAGACGCTTGAACAGGGCCGCATCTGATCCACTATCACATCCTTTTACAATCAGGCTGCAAAACCATCGACTGGATTTTGTAGTCCGCAGTTCCTTCCTATTGTGTTATGTGATGTTACTTCCACCTTAGAACCAAACTCACAAATGTAGTTGCCCAATTCATTGAATAATGGGTAATTTATACTCTGGATGTTCTCTGAACAGCTTCCCTGTCTCCCCTAAAGAACGCTCTGTGATGCCTTTATTTGTTTTATATATTTTTCATTCCCTACAGCTAAAATCGGAGAACGCCACTCTGCTTTGACCATTGTAGAGTAAGGGTCTTTTCTGTGAAATGGCAGCAGAACTGGTGGTGGAGCAGAGGAAAACCATAATTAGGAACGTTTGGTTAATGGATTCCCAAAGATAACGTCCTGTGAAGTTTGGTCAAAATGGCCGGGGGAACTGTTTTGAATTTATTTCTGGGAGAAATGGCAGAGACAAAATAAATCAAAATCTTGTGTACATATAAATGCATTTGTCTATGTCGATACCAAGGTAAAGTCTATGACTTATTCCATGTATAGTGTACCTACATCTCCATTCATCGCAGGCAACTCGATTGACAGCTCTCGTATGTGTTACATCATGTAATCGATCTAACATTGATAAAAAAGAATGGTGATTTGGCTGCTGGATAGAGCACTAGGAAAATCTGTTCCATGGATTTGATGGCGCTCATTCTGCGCACTGTAATGTAAATGTTTGTATATGTGGTAACAGGGGTGGTCTTGCATACAGAAGGAAAAGGAAGGGCGGTATGTCAAAGTACAGTGGACAGCACCCTTACAAAGGGCCTAGAGAAAGTTAGGAGAGGGGCTAACTTGCGGATTCTGTATGAAATCAACCAAGAATTTTCTTGAGGTGACATTTGGTGCAGAGCGTGATTCACCCACCCCTACCGCTGGGTTTCATGCAACTCGCAGCGCCATCGAATACCACATGCAAGATTTTCATATTATGTTGCCCGCTACACCCTAACTATTAGTCACATATAAAAAATGAACGGGGCCTTTCTGTAGGAATTTAATGTAGTTAAATTTTGTACTGGGACACATTTTCGCTGGAGGCTGTACATCATTCAAGAAAAGCACACAAAAGTGATCAAACTTGTTTTCCTTGAGTAACTCGAAAATAGTGACCTCCAACGGAAACGTATCCCTGTACAAAAATTAGCTAAATTAAATTTCCTACAAAAATGTCCTGTTAATTTTTCTGTAGGACTAACAGTTTGCACATAACGAGTGAGAGTATATGAAAATGTCACCCATCGTAGTTGAATACGTTGTGGGTTGCATAAAACCGATGGGAAGGGGCAGCTGAATCATTCTGTATAAGTAAAACGTGTAAAACGGATATCTGGATGCCCAGACGGAGATATCAAAATCACTATCCCCCAAATACGAGCCTAGTGTCTTAACTAATGTATTACACCATTCTACAACAAAAAGAATACAACTGTCATTAATAATCATCGTTATACCGGTATCTGGAACCAGTAAGTTGTATATCATACATAAACTGTTAGCGCTGGACTCTACTAAACGAACTGGTATTTGACCAGGTAGATTCCCCGCCGACTGCCTCTAGTCTGCTGCAGATAACTAGAACGTTTCAGCATATGTAGCTGACAAATCATGGCCCTTGGTTTCATAATTCTGGTGGTAGTTACTACAAAGACACAAAAGATTGATTGGAATCAAACGGGAAGTTAAAAATTTGCGCCAGACTGGGATTCGAACGCGGGTCTTCTGGTTACTACCCAGATACTCTGACCGCTGAGTTGTCATTGTAGCTGCACAGACCACGTAGTACGCCTCCCGCCAGGCGCAAATTCTCAACTTATCCACACACAACTAACGTAGTGCCCCTGTGAGTATGCTGTTTAGGTTTTTATGTTGGTAACGTCACCTAGCGCTCTGTATGGCAATCACTGGCTGTTCTGTGTGCCGTCTGTGGCTGGTTGGCATTGATGGAATATTCGCCATTGTAGTGTTGGGCAGTTGGATGTGAACAGCGCGTAGCGTTGCGCAGTTGGAGGTGAGCCGCCAGCAGTGGTGGATGTGGGGAGTGAGATGGCGGAGTTCAAAAATGGCTCTGAGCACTATGGGACTCAACTGCTGAGATCATTAGTCCCCTAGAACTTAGAACTAGTTAAACCTAACTAACCTAAGGACATCACAAACATCCATGCCCGAGGCAGGATTCGAACTTGCGACCGTAGCGGTCTTGCGGTTCCAGACTGCAGCGCCTTTAACCGCACGGCCACTTCGGCCGGCGAGATGGCGGAGTTTTGAGAGTGGATGATCAGGACGTGTGTCCATCAGAGACAGTAAATTTGTAAGACTGGATGTCATGAACTATATACACTCCTGGAAATGGAAAAAAGAACACATTGACACTGGTGTGTCAGACCCACCATACTTGCTCTGGACACTGGGAGAGGGCTGTACAAGCAATGATCACACGCACGGCACAGCGGACACACCAGGAACCGCGGTGTTGGCCGTCGAATGGCGCTAGCTGCGCAGCATTTGTGCACCGCCGCCGTCAGTGTCAGCCAGTTTGCCGTGGCATACGGAGCTCCATCGCAGTCTTTAACACTGGTAGCATGCCGCGACAGCGTGGACGTGAACCGTATGTGCAGTTGACGGACTTTGAGTGAGGGCGTATAGTGGGCATGCGGGAGGCCGGGTGGACGTACCGCCGAATTGCTCAACACGTGGGGCGTGAGGTCTCCACAGTACATCGATGTTGTCGCCAGTGGTCGGCGGAAGGTGCACGTGCCCCCAAGACCGTAGGATCCTACGCAGTGCCGTAGGGGACCGCACCGCCACTTCCCAGCAAATTAGGGACACTGTTGCTCCTGGGGTATCGGCGAGGACCATTCGCAACCGTCTCCATGAAGCTGGGCTACGGTCCCGCACACCGTTAGGCCGTCTTCCGCTCACGCCCCAACATCGTGCAGCCCACCTCCAGTGGTGTCGCGACAGGCGTGAATGGAGGGACGAATGGAGACGTGTCGTCTTCAGCGATGAGAGTCGCTTCTGCCTTGGTGCCAATGATGGTCGTATGCGTGTTTGGCGCCGTGCAGGTGAGCGCCACAATCAGGACTGCATGCGACCGAGGCACACAGGGCCAACACCCGGCATCATGGTGTGGGGAGCGATCTCCTACACTGGCCGTACACCACTGGTGATCGTCGAGGGGACACTGAATAGTGCACGGTACATCCAAACCGTCATCGAACCCATCGTTCTACCATTCCTAGACCGGCAAGGGAACTTGCTGTTCCAACAGGACAATGCACGTCCGCATGTATCCCGTGCCACCCAACGTGCTCTAGAAGGTGTAAGTCAACTACCCTGGCCAGCAAGATCTCCGGATCTGTCCCCCATTGAGCATGTTTGGGACTGGATGAAGCGTCGTCTCACGCGGTCTGCACGTCCAGCACGAACGCTGGTCCAACTGAGGCGCCAGGTGGAAATGGCATGGCAAGCCGTTCCACAGGACTACATCCAGCATCTCTACGATCGTCTCCATGGGAGAATAGCAGCCTGCATTGCTGCGAAAGGTGGATATACACTGTACTAGTGCCGACATTGTGCATGCTCTGTTGCCTATGTCTATGTGCCTGTGGTTCTGTCAGTGTGATCATGTGATGTATCTGACCCCAGGAATGTGTCAATAAAGTTTCCCCTTCCTGGGACAATGAATTCACGGTGTTCTTATTTCAATTTCCAGGAGTGTATATATATAATGAATTTTGAATAATTTTGAGGTAAATACATTTTTTGTTCTCTAACAAAATCTTTCTTTTGCTAACTATGCCTATCAATAGTTAGTGCCTTCAGTAGTTTGAATCTTTTATTTAGCTGGCAGTAGTGGCGCTCACTGTATTGCAGTAGTTCGAGTAACGAATATTTTTGTGAGGTAAGTGATTCATGAAAGGTATTGGTTATTGTTAGTCAGGGCCATTCTTTTGTAGGGATTTTTGAAAGTCAGATTGCATTGTGCTAAAAATATTGTGTGTCAGTTTAGTGTTGATCAGAATAGGTAAAGAGCGAAATGTCTGAGTACGTTCAGCTCTGCTCAGCTGTTTGAAAATCAAATAATGTAAGAGGTTTATCAGCACAGTCATTCATAAATTTTTCTAAGGGGACGTTTCACCCTTTGCCCATTATCCTCATTATTTGCCGCATTTCGCCGATTCCCGTAAGAGTTCGAGTCTGATGTGCGTCTGCACTGAAAATATCATTAGCCGTTTCGCCTTAATTGTTTCGAATATGTCCTAAAGAACAGACACCACATACAAAGGTATTTACTATAATTCAGTTTCATGATAGAATTGACGTAAAGGTTATTTATGTGATAAGCAGAAGCCTTCGATATAAACCGATGAGGGAAGCAATTATGACAATGCCTACCTCTACATTCAAGACCGCTTGGTGGCACTGCAGAGATGTGACATGAAAAGGAAAGTATGCAAGCAGAGGCTTGCCTAATAATGCAGGTGGAAAGTCTGTGACAGATCTGACGACATACTTCAATAATTCCGTATCAGGCACAAGTGTTGCAAACACACCGTTGAACACACACAGATGCACGGGGGGCTCCGAAGTGGACGGCTCCTACGTGGTTCTTAGTATAGTCAGTTACGTTTGCAGTGGGCCGGGGCACCAGCTTCGCACCCACAAACCACCGATACGGTAACAGAGTGAGCTATGTATAGAGATATGGTGGAACACGCCTGCAGAAATTCACCAAGGAGCTGTTGACTTCATACCACACAAAATCGCTGCTGCATTGCATTCTCATAGTTGACCATCATGCTATGAAGCAGATGGTCATAAACGTGTTGGCTCATAATTGTGTATCTTTTACTTTATTGTTATTTTGGCGTGCCTTTATTTTATTTCTGTTGTTGCAGCAATATGCTCTGTCATTAGACCACAAAACCATATTTTTGCTACTCCTTTTTACAGAAACTCTGTAAGTCAAGACTCGTTCATCATCAAACTTACTTCTTGCTAGTGGACGGGGCATCGCCTGCAGGGGGAGCAACAACCGTTAGAAATAAAATTGTGGAGCAGCCACAGGTCGAAATCAACATTTCTTTGTTTTAAATCTGCCATTTGTTAGGAGCGAGCATTTTTCAACTATGGGGCTATTACAGTGGGTTACACTACATTAAATTAAATTAAATCGCAGATTAAATCTACAACATAATAACTGACGTGTAGTAGCTACCGGCCACGCGTTAAATGTATCTGCCTGTCCATAGCGTCTAAGTCAGGCACAAAATTGTGAAAGTTGGCTGTTACGCTTATCGTAAACCCTATAGTCAGATACATTCGAGAATAGACCAGCGAGACATATCATTTCTTATTGGGCGAGGCACGAGAATTTAGTTATTGCCAAGATTTACCAAGAATCACTCTTCAGGTTCAAGCTAGGAAACGCAAGTACGGTTCTGTTTACGTGTGGATCATCAATGTAGTAATCTCATTGTTCTGTGTAATATTGACATGCTGTGCAACATCAGTCCACTTTTCACCCAAAATATACAGGCTGTTGGGGACTTAAGTGCAGATATCGTTATGACTGGTATTTAGTATTTACCCACTTCAGTTTGTTTGTTGTTTTTTTCTCTTTGCCTAACAGCCTTTCCACAAACGTGTCACATAATTTACTACCCGATGTTTTCTGCTAGGCCCACTAAGTGGATTATGCGGGCTGTATAGATTAATCGTCGTACATCCACATGTCCACACTTCAACATCTGACCTGCTCAAGGGAAAAAAGCATTAATGGCTTCCTCTTTCTGCATTAACTGGAGGTATGAAACAACCTAGAAACATACTACTCATGATAGTTATAATTATTAGTCCGCAAATAAATTAAATCCTAACGTAATGTTGTTCAGTACAGTGTGCTCCGTCAACAATAAAAATATCTGCAATTATATCCCGAAAATCCTGTATATGGGGTGATTCAGATGTTCCTACCGATCTCGTTTTATGCGACCCAGAGTGTCCAACCACATGCACCATACTACAATGCTGCCAGTATACTTACGTTACGAACAGATTAGAGTACACACTCCATCAGTGTTGCGTTTAATATATTATTTATATTCACTGTTACCTAGTAAAGCATTGATTTCGCTTTTGTTACACGCAGGCAGTAGGCACTGCATATTACATCTACATCTACATGGATACTCTGCATATTACACCTAAGAACGTGGGAGAGGGTTCATTCACAATAATCCTCTATTATTCCACTCTCGAACAGCGTGCGGAAAAAAAAACGAACACCTATATCTTTCCATGCGATCTCTGTTTCCCTTTATTTCTTTACGATGATCGTTTCTTCCTCTGAAGTTCAGCGTCAAGAAAATATTTTCGCATTCGGAGGAGAAAGTTGATGATTGAAATTTCGTGAGAAGATTCAAGTGGTTCAAATGGCTCTGAGCACTATGGGACTTAACTTCTGAGGTCATCAGTCCACTAGAACTTAGAACTACTTAAAACTAACTAACCTAAGGACACCACACACATCCATTCCCGAGGCAGGATTCGAACCTGCGACCGTAGCGGTCGCGCAATTCCAGACTGTAGCGCCTAGAACAGCTCGCCCGCTCCGGCCGGCCGTGAGAAGATTTCGTCGCGAAGAAAAACGCCTTTTGTTTGATAATGTCCACCCCAATTCCTGTATCATTTTAGAGACACTCTGTGCCCTATTTCACGATGGTAAAAAGCATGCTGCTTTTCTTTGAAGTTTCTCGATGTACTTCCTGATCCCATCTGGTAAGAATCCCACACCGCGCAGCGCTACGCCAAAACAAGCCGCACAAGCGTAGTGTAGGCAATCTCATTTGTAGATCTGTTGCATATTCTAAGTGTTCTGCCAAAAAAGCGCAGTCGTTGGTTCGCCTTCCTCATAACATATTCTGTGTGTTCTTTCCAATTTAAGTTGTTCGTAACTGTAATTCCTAGGTATTTAGTTGAATTTACGGCCTTTAGATCTATCGTGTAACCTTAAGCACTCCGTCTTGAGGCCACGAGTGGCCCACCGAGACCATCCGGCAGGCAAGTCATCCTCAGTGGAGGATGCAGATAGGAGGGGCGTGGGGTCAACACACAGCTCTCCCGGTCGTCATAACGGTATTCTTGACCGAAGCCGCTACTATTCGATCGAGTAGCTCCTCAATTGGCATCACGAGGCTGAGTGCACCCCGAAAAACAACACATGGTGGCCTGGATGGTCACCCATCCAATAGCCGACCACGCCCAACAGCGCTTAACAACGGTGATCTCACGAGAACCGTTGTACCCACTGCGGCAAGGCCGTTGCTGTCGTGAAACCTTAGTTTAACGAATTCCTTTCAGAACTATTGTGGATGACCTCACAATTTTCGTTATTTAGTGTCAATTGCCAATTTCCACACCATGCAGATATCTTTTATAAACAACTTTGAAATTTGTTTTGATCTTCTGATGACGATAAACGACAGTACATGGTAATCAGACGTAGATAAAAGATTTGAGGGTTGATGTTTTGTGAAAGGACTATACCACCATGCACGTGTGTTCAGAATGGTTCGCAAGATGAGATTACTGAACATTATTAATATGCAGGTATTATAACATGCAGGCTTCACACGTTTGCTGAGTTGCATTAGACAGTTTTGGTAGACAATATGTTGGGCCTAGTGACTAGTGTAACAAAGAAAAAAATTAAAGTTTAAAACGAGGTAACAGTGACGTGAACAATATACTAATCACCGAACTGACGGAGTATATAATATACTCTATTCGTAATACAAGCCCGATCCTAGAAAATAGCATGACGCAGTCCACCTGCTTAGCTGGGTGGTAACATACGTGCCTCCCATGCAAGCGGGCCCGGGTTCGATTCGCGGCCGGGCTGGAGACTTTTTTCCGCTCCTGGACTGTGTGTTGTGTTACCTTCATCATCATTTCATCCTCAGCACCGGCGGGCCAGGCGCCCAATGTGGCGTCTACTGAAATAAGGCTTGCACTTGGCGGCCGAACTTCCCGAATGGGGCCTTCCGGCCAACGATGCCATACACTTATTTCCAGCATGACGCATGTGATTAAATGTTGCGGGTTGCATAAAGCGCCATAATAGAGGCACTTGAATCACCATGTACTGTACAGAGCACTAAATGGTAAGGGGTGTTGGTAGAGGCTTTTTTTTAGCGGTTTTGCTACACTGACTGGTGCAATAGTTCCTGTATGTGTGGACTCAAATAAAAAAAAGCATGTGGTCGTTGCACTCTCTTTGTGACTACTCTGCCTGGAGTTTGTACTGTAAAATTCTGTGACCAAAATTAGTGTATAGCTCTATACAGTTAGGGATAGTCTGTCAGTATGTTGCAATGTTATTAAAATGTATCATTCGTGGTGATTAAATGTTCATTAATAAAATTAAAACGTAAGATCAGCAGTATCTATCTACGTTAAGCGCGACTGCCTCCTGGCCGGCAATTTGTGTGGCTGTAAAGAAAAGTCTGATCTTGCTAGTTGGTGGGTGGGCATTAACTGAAATCAAAGTGCTATATGCTTAACTGCTGCGTCTCGAGGAAGCCTTGGGCGGCTTGCGGAAGGGAGAGATGGCATGCCAGCTATGTGTGCTGCAGCCACTCACTCTGTCTGCATCTGCAGAAGTGTGTTGATTAGGTCTGGACAGTGGATGGTATGGGTGTGGCGCTTTCTACGTACTATGGTCAGTCTAACAAAAAAGTTCCTGCTCCACAGCAAATCATAGTGAAATCGTGTATCATGTAATAAGAGACTCATTGAACAACGCGTACCTCCTCTTTCTCTTCCACTCCTATCCAAGTCGAAACAGCGATGGATAATGTTTTTGGCATGGCTGCAGAAATGTTCCTAATTAACAACAGTTCTTTACAATTCCACAGTAATGTCATGATGTACTACTCTTCTTAGTTAGCCTGATAATGTGGCGGCTATTCTTTGTTAACACACTTGAGCCCAAGGTTAGTATACATCTAAGAGAAGTTAGATATTAGTTTAGAAGGCCACAACAAGTTGTCAGTTGTTTAAACGTGTAATTTGTGTTTAATAATGCACTGTGGTACTTATTAAGCGTTTAAATTCGCGTATTGACGATCTCCAATAGTTGGTGTTTTGGAAAATCAGGAAAATTGTAACAAAGAGCTCTAAAACTGTAGACAGCAATGGATGGAGACGGTCATACTTCGCGGAAATGCCATTTGATACAAAGCCGCAAATTGCCAAGAAATCAAATTTGCATAAGAGGTTAATGTTTGTGACAGGGTGCGAGTGAAAAGTCTGCATGATGAATAGTCATGAACCTTCCACTATGGTATATTGAACACAAGTGAGGAGTCAGTTTGATGGTTACTAGGACAGGGGAATGGTTGGGGTAACTATTTTTTTTTCGGGCTGTGGAGGAAACTTTTAATTTTTGAATAATGAATCGTTGTAGCTATGTTATATGTAATGGTGATAAAGGGGGTATTATATAAATATCACTAACATGACAAGAAATTATGCCATGTCGTTAATAAAATGATACATCCAAGTGGCTAATTTTTAAAGAACAATAGATGCATTGTCTCAGCGAGTACATTGACCATGACGTATACTGACTCGTGGCCTAGGAGAGCCCCTCGGATTCAAAGTGGAGGACAATGACTCTTGGGGGCATTGATTCCTTTGGTTGGAGATAGGGGGAGTATCTTGACTTTCTATGATTTTGAGTGTTCTTAGAGTCTCTTTGGTCCTCTACTGACATTCACTTGAGAGACCCCAGTTGGCACATCAGTGTAGCACAGATAAGGGAAACAGTGGTCAAAATAATCTTGCAGCACTAATTACCAGAATGACGTCGTGACGGGATAATGGAATTTTCACGGTGTGAAATAAAAAACTACCACTAGAGTGTCCCACAGAACGTGTAATTTCACAGGTCCGGAGAGAAACGAAAGAAGGTAAGCGTTTAACGCCCTGTCGCCAATGGCGTCAATGGAGGCGTTGCAGTTTTTCGGACTGAAGAAAGACGGAGGAGGATATCAGTTATGCTCCTCGAATCATTCCGGGTTTCACCGTAAGTGAGTTACGGAAATGAAAGAAAATCTAAATCTGCATGGTTAGACCTGAATTCGAACCCTTGTTCACGCGAATATGAGACTAGTACCTTCCTATAGCGCCAAATATTTTTATTCGGCTGTTGGGACCCTTCCAGGTAAAGATAGTAAAAGGCCATTCCTCACAAAACGGCGAAAGACGTCTGGGTTACCTCTCTCTCATAATCTGTCGATTAAACGCAAGTACAGCTCCCCTGCAGCGGAACTCTTAAAAACAGGAAGAGTGGCAGAATATTGCTCCCAAATCCTACGCTTGAAATCGTACTGACATAAGTTATCCACATTTTACGTCTCCTTTGATCCCCTAATTATATGGACAGTAGTCATAAACTTTTAATTTCCATCTCGTTAAACAAAGTTCCTTAATTAACGTGTTGTTTGTTTGAGACACATGTCTGCAGTCCTAGCTCACATTGAGACCTCCGAGCCTCCCTACCACTAGAGCGTTCATAACAGTATGGTGCAGCTGACTGATAAAGTTGAGGCTAGTTCAACCATACTGTCTTGAACGCTCTAGCGGTAGTGAGGAGCGGAGATTTCATTGTGTACTAGGACTGCAGACATGTGTCTGGAAACAAACAAAAGGTTAATTACGTAACGTCACATTTTCGAGGTGACAAGCAAAACTTCAACACAACTCCTCGTAAGACCAGAGCATCACAGATATTCACAGGCGCTTGGAGACCTGGCAGTGAACAAAAGCACCGTGAGTCGTTGGGCGAGTCACCTGTCATCATCGCAACAAGGTCTCGCAAACCTCTCCTATCTTCCGCTCTCCGACCGCCCGCACACAGCTGTGACTTCTGCAATGTTGGAACAAGTGGGCACTCTCATTCAAGGTCATCGACGGATCACAATCAAACACCTCGCCGCTCAACTGGACACTTCTGTTCACCAGCAAATGTCTATACAGCAAATAAAAATATTTTCCCAGCACCAATTTTATGTTGTTCATTATAAATACCAAACTGCTTGTCCTTATGCAGCAGAACGTACATTTACAATATTGCAACATCAGTGAAGTATGAACAGAGAGACAGAATGATCTGGAAGGAAATCTTGCGGCCAGTAAGAACAGCGGTAGGCTAGGTTTGACAAAGAAGGAAAGACAACTTTTATTGAATAGAAAGCACGTGGAAAGGTAGGCAGTAACATAAGAATAAATCATGTCCGGTTCTATAGACATAAAGACTGTCAAACCGAAGTCCACTGCGTTAAGTATCAACTATTGTTACAAGAGTAAAAACTGAAATTAGTTAAATCAAGAATGAAATAATACAGAAACGTCAACAACAAAAGACTTGATGCCAATTAAAATGCATCTAGTCGTTTAGTACACAACTGGCAATGTTTATAGTAGAAGGCAAAGTGTAAAAAAATTCTAGATGCAGGAAACTAGGGTAAAAAAGTATGAAGGAATGAAGAGTAAAGTGAAAGAGTACGGGACAAAAATGACGAAAACGAATGTTTCTTTTTTATGTGTGATGCACAGATGACCATAATCAAACGAAGAAGACGATCAAGGTGAAGTGATGTTAAAGACATAATGAAGAGCGGGAGAAATCTGTTTTCAGTTTCTTGTTGGTGGCTCAATGCCGAACAAGCTGTTTACCCAGTGGAGTAGGATGACATCGAACTATTGAATAGATCCTTCAGCATGTCACTACAGGAGCCCTAACAAAATGTTGCTGTCTGTCACAATCCACACTCATTCTCTTGTGGCTGGCGTCCGTAGTCTGGCGTTAGCAATGTTACCTTATAACATGCTGGTGGAGGGATGAATCTTGCTTCATCATAATACGCATGTTTTCAGTGTGCTATTACTGTTGCTGGATTGAACATATAATGCACACCGTTCCATTACAAGTGAAGTAATGAGGAAAATACATTCAAATAGTTACAAATGAAATCTGTATCTGTGCCTGTTCCACTTCTACAGCAAAACTGCTCAATCGATTTCGACCAAACTTGGAAGAGAAACCACTTATCATTTGGAAATAAGTAATGTGGGAATAAAAACATCACATTTGGATGGGGTGGGGTGGAAAAAGAGTGACATAGATGCACAGAGAGAGGGGGAGGAGATGGACAGAGAAGGGGAGAAGTGAAGATCGACGGAGTGAAGGAGAAGAGGAGGAGATGGGCAGAGAGAAGGCTAGGATGAGGCGATCAGAGAGAGAGAAGGAAAGAATAGATCGAGAAATAGAAGGGTAGGAGGAGAAGGACAGGAAGGGGGAAGAGGAGATGTGTGGAATATGTGTGATTTACACAGGCGAACCGGCGGGTAAAAATCCAGCTACTTTTAAAAATGATTTTTTTTCATGGACAACCACGTAATTTTAAGTACTTCCAACACGAATTTACAAGAATCAGCTGTCATCGGCCATCTACAAGACAGAGAGCAATGCAAATATGTTTAAAGTTAGAAACGAAGCTGTTACGTAAAAAATAAGACTGTAAAATACAGGTCGTAATATAACAAGGAAATAGTAGTTAACTCCCAAGCACAGTGAGAAACTTTAAATGACATTAATACATAAGAGTAATAGGACCATCACTGTTCCCAGTAGGCCTGTGTATGTAAATTACTTGGCTAACGTCCTAAACTCAGTGAGGCTGCTGGCAGATGGCGTTACAGTTGTATTTTGAGAAATTACAATGCTGAAAGTTTGAATGAACCGCTGAAAAACTTGCAGGGTATCGACGTTTTGTGCGGGTATTACCAGTTGGGACGCAACATGTACAAGTGGTTTGCGCTTAAATATATACATGTTGTTGTATGATTGCAAGATAACAGATCAAGAAACAATCATAATGATCAACTATCTGGGAGTACCTTGCGATTAATAGTGGAATGATCACATTAAACTAATATCAGGAAACGCATATGACAGACTGACATTTACTGCTCACAAATACTGGTCCACCCACGAAGGAAGTATATTATCTTTTCGTGCTCCTCATCAGTTTGGGATCCTTACAGGACAGGGTTGATTGAGGAAATAGAGAAGATCCTGAGACGAGCAGTCTGTTTCGTCGCAGGTTCGTTTAATAATCACGAAAATGTCACGGAGGTCCAATCCTGTGGCAGACACTACAAGAGGGGAAGTTTACTTTCAAAATTCCGAACGCATACGTTCCTAGAAGAGTCATGCAATATACTGGGTCCTCCTCCGCACATCTCTCAAGACGATCATGGACGTAAAATGAGAGAGATTCGATGTCACACAGAGGCTTATCAACAGCCGCATAGCATTCGCAACTGGAAAAGGGAGAGCGACCGTGGTATAAAAGCACCCTCTGCTAGCCACTATCGGATGGCTTACAGAGGACGTATGTAGCGCCAATGGTACAAGAGACAGCTATAAAATTTTAATTATTACCTCAAAAATTAAGGTATTGGCTTCTGGGGACAAATCTCAGAATCTGCTACACACTGAAATCATCACGCCACAGTATCTTCAGCTTACTACTAGAAAGCTCTAACATAATGATGCAGCCCTTCTCAATGTCATTAATAGACTGCACCAGCTTCTTATGGTTCATCTAGTGGTATGTTGACGGTTCTGTGGTGTGGGGACTTCAGTGTTTACTGGGACTACAGTCATCGGAAAAATTAATTACGTAACTTTCTATATTTACACCCATACTCCGCAGCCCATTGTGAGTACGTCCTATTGTAACAGGTATCATTCTATTTATGTACGGATGTGCGCGCTTTAATTACGCTTATTTTGTCTTCGGGTTCTCTATGGGAAGGATACGTAGGAGGTTGTTATATATTCCTTCAGTCATCACTTACAGTCGCTTCTAGAAACTTTCTTAGTAGTTTACAGGATAGCCTGCATCTACCTTCAGGAGATTCCTGATAATGATCACTCGTGCTGATTTTGTTTGTATGCGTTCAACATCCTCTGTTAGCCGTATTTGGTAGATACTTCAGTGATATTCCAAGGTGGATCGTTCGAGCGTTTTGTGTGCAGTCTGCTTTGTAGATTGACGGCATTTCCCCAGTATTCCGCCAACGAACTCCAGTCTGCCATCGGCTTTACCTACGACTGAGGCTATGTGATCGTTCCATTTCATACCCCTACGAATTATTACACTCACGGATTTCTCTGAACTGATTTATTCCAGCTGTGATCCATTGATATTGTTATCACAGGATAATGCATCTTTTCGTTTTTTGAAGTGCACCATTTTACAATTATGAGCGTTTAAAGCAATCTGCCAAACTTTGCATCACTTTGAAATCTTATCAAGATCTGACTGAATATTTGTGCACTTTTTTCACGGGTACTTAATCGTAGACAAGTGCATCATCTGCATAATATCTGCGTTATTATTAATATTTTCCACAAGGTCGTTAATATACCCAATGAACAGATAGCGTCCCAACACACTTACCTGGGCGAAACCCGGAGTTACTTCTTTAGCCGTATGAAATCGAAAGCGCTGTTAAGCTTGTTTGCCTTTGGTCTGCATAGCGTCCCAGCAGGTGGCACGCGCGCGGTCTGCCGCGTCGACTTACCACCGGCCCCAATCAGTTCGACCTCAGTGGTGTCGATCTATAACAGGAGGATGGGGCCATTCATCTCCAACGGCTGGCGACTTTGTGACCCATGGACTTTTCAAGCAACTGCTGGTATTCAGTACCACTGTAGGCGAATGTCTGCGTTGCCAGTCTCTCAGGCTGCATGCCTGAGAAAGACGTCCCTCTCATCTGGTGGGAGACGGTAATGGTATCACGTCTGCTCTTTCGTATCTTACGAAACTGCAGGCAAAATGGCTGACCGCATGCACTTTCCACATGACAGTCTTAATATGTGGTAGTCTTGTACTGTGTACTTTATGTTTCAGTAACATCAACGTTGCCAAGAGGCGTTTACCGATAGTTACATTCATAAATTTTGTTTTGATTCACGTGTATTTCTGTATGATACCTTTTTGCCCTCCGGATAATTCACAAATATTATGTGTGGTGGTTGTAATGTGTAGCCTACTCAGAAGGGCACGATAAAATTAGAGATGTTGGAACATACCATGAAATTTTTCACGTAGGAAGTGTGCGCCGAAAGAAATGCACTGTCAGAATGGCAGCTGCTAAGGTACACTGGAAGTATTTAAAAAAATGGTTAAAACTGTCCGTAGCTTGACAGCTTTCTGAGGAAATGTGCACCCGTGCTGAAGCTGTAGCAGGCAGCGCATGCGCAACACGGTGGGCGCATATCCTCGATCTACGGCACATCATTAAACACATAAAACGGACCACCGTAATCGTAATTTGTAAAGCGAATTTCTGTATCCGTTGATAGTTCCTCTAACACAAATGATCACAGTTACTATTCGCTATAATTTACAACTTATGTAATATTCTTAATAATTAGCAGTTGTCTTCGCAGTATCATTGTTAAGAATGGAAATAAACTTAATAAATTTTCTACGTAATTTCTTCAGTTATATTTGTTAGCAGCATCTGTCTTTGTGCAGGTTTCAGAGTTTCACATTAATGTGGAATCCACTTCATGTTTTCAATCCAGCAAACTTGAAACATGAAGAACGTGGTATCCAGTCGAATTCCCTTCTCCTAAAGACCTACTTATGTGCTATTTATTAAATTATTTTGTAGGACATTCATTCGAATGATATCAACATTTTCTCACAAATTGTGATAGTGTTAGGAAGAAAAGGAAATAACTCGGACGATACCCTGAAGGTTGGTTCGCACTTTGATTTTTGTGCTAACTGAAGTCCAGAACAAAAACAAAGTATCTTCCAAGCCCAAAGAAAACATATGCAGTAACAGCTTTCAGTGATAAAGAAAAGACTAATTTTTTTGGTTAATCGAGCGATGGAGAGAGCATTTAAACTTGAGCTATGTGCAAAACTGGTTTCGTTTGGTAATATCCGAACATGAACTCTATGACTGGAAGAGATATCTAAACGAAGAACAAAATATGCACCAAAATGAAACTCGCAAAAATGTGAAAGAAAAACTATTCGAAAGATTTGTAACTGCTTGTGGGAGTCAGTGTAGCTTTACTGAGGAAGATGTATGAGACTGGGCGCTCTGAGTTGCAAGTGAAATGATCATTACTGATATCCACGCTTCTTTGACTTGGATAAAGACATTCAGTAAATTATATGGGAAAGGAAATCGCCAAAATTACCAAGTATATCTCAGGCACCCATGCAGAGGAGATGTCATTAATAAGAAATACCGTAGAGAACGAACTTCCAGCGTGGTGGAATAATTGTGGGTCAGCAACTTCTGTTAATCAATACAACGATGCGCTGTAAATGTTAGCCGGCCAGTGTGGCCGTGCGGTATAAGGCGCTTCAGTCTGGAACCGCGTGACCGCTACGGTCGCAGGTTCGAATCCTGCCTCGGGCATGGATGTGTGTGATGTTCGTAGGTTAGTTAGGTTTAATTAGTTCTAAATTCTAGTTCCCGGGTTCGATTCCCGGCGGGGTCAGGGATTTTCTCTGCCTCGTAATGGCTGGATGTTGTGTGATGTCCTTAGTTAGGTTTAAGTAGTTCTAAGTTCTAGGGGACTGATGACCATAGATGTTAAGTCCCATAGTGCTCAGAGCCATTTTTCTAAGTTCTAGGCGACTGATGACCTCAGAAGTTAAGTCGCATAGTGCTCAGAGCCATTTGAACCATTGTTGTAAGTGTTAGTTCGCACGTCATAATACATACAGGTTTTTGACATGATTTTTGCATCTTCGGAAGTGCCATTTCGACTATCTGTTACGATGATTCGAAGATGGGCCCCAAACGAAAACTTAGTCGTCAAGTAAATAAAAAAAAGTGAGATTTGCTATTTTAGCTGGTTTTCCTCTGTGCTGATACTGTAGAGAAATTTGTAGATGATGTGAAGACGAAGCTTCTTGTGATTCCCTACAATGAAAGTCAAATTAGAACCAAAAATTAAAAAGGACAGTTTCCTTGTAAAAATCTTGTAACTGATGTAACAAAATCTGGAAGAATGGGAATAATTTTCAGTGTAAGATTCGAAACGTCTTCTTACTATCTGCAGGAAATAATTTGCTGCTTTTGTTCAACTCTTGGTCTGGACATAACGACAACTCTGTCTTTAAGAGGCCGACGAAAAGACCGTCAATATACGTAATTCTGATTCCACCCGGAACTAATACTGTGATTATGTCCCTCAGTAAAAATCATTTTCAAAAGTGTAAAGGTTTTATCAGAAAATTATTGGGCTGTATAGTACTTTGTCATTTCAGATTTATCATCAGAACAGTACCGTTTAAATCTTGTCGTTTCTGAATTTTCAGTCTCCATCACCAACTTGTACGAATTTGATCGAGTATGCCTTGTACAAGAACCCGTGGTCTATGGGTAGCATCTTTGATTAGTAACCGGCCGGTGTGGCCAAGCGGTTCTAGGCGCTTCATTCGGGAACCGCGCGACCGCTACGGTTGCAGGCTCGAATCCTGCCTGGGGCATGGATTTGTGTGATGTCCTTAGGTTGGTTAGGTTTAAGTAGTAGTTTTAGGGGACTGATGACCTCAGAAGTTAAGTCCCATAGTGCTCAGAGCCATTTGAACCATCTGATTAGTATCAAAAACATCTTCAGTCCGAGGATCGAACCTCCCGACTGCCTAAACTTTGAATAAAAATCACCAGCTATGGCGGCCGACGACTTCCGGCATAAGAAAGCACCCCCGTTCTGTCAAAGTCCTTGTCGAAGAGGACGGAAAAGCGAACAGAGGTTCAGGGTAATATTTTGCTTTTGCGGTTGGAAACTGCCTCTAAACCGCGGAAGAATCATCAGCGGCATGAGGGTGCAGAAGGCGATGGAAACCACTGCATTAAAGATACATAATGTATATTCACAGGACACGTGGTCTTCAATAGGAAAACGTGTCATGATGAGTTCTCCATCGGCAAAAGAATCCGTGCTAGTCACCCATTCGGATCCCTGGGAGGCGACTGTCAAGGGAGAGGCAAACATGAGAATAAAATTGAATACTGGACAAAGGAGTAACGTACCACGAGTTAGGGCGTGGAATGTTAGAAATTTGAACGTGGTAGGAAAGCTAGAAAATCCGAAAAGAAAATGTAGAGGCTCAGTCTCGATACAGTGAGGCTGAGTAAAGAGAAATTGAAAATAGACTAGGATTTATGATCAAGCTAGTGTAGAGAAATATCAGCAGTAAGTAGTAAATTGTGTAACGAGAGTAGGACTGGATAGGAATAGGAAGGTAGGGCAGAGAGTGAGTTACTGGGAACAGTTCCGTGATAGGGTTATTTTCATCAGAATCGACAGCAAACCTACACCGACCATAAAGGGAGATGATAATCTAGCAGTCATGAGGGACTGGAACGCGGTTACAGTGGGGCTTGGTAGCAGGAACGCTAAAGTAGAAAGACTAATAGAGTTCTGCAATAAATCAATACATGTCAGTTAGTAATAGCGAATATACTGTTCAAGAACTGCAGGACGAGGAGGTATACTTGGAAATGGCTGGGACATAGAGGAATATTTCACTTAGATTACATCATCGTCAGGCAGAGATTGCCAAATCAGATGTGAGATTGTAAGTTTCACCCAGGAGCAGATACAGGCTCAGATCACATGTCAGTGGTAACAAAGTGTAGGCTGAAGTTCAAAAGACTAGTCCAAGGAGTATATTCAAAAAGCTTTACTACTGCTAATGTGCGAATTACAAGTCTTAGACTACCATAAGCAAGCGCAACACACACACTACTTTTCCTTCTCGACGTACTGCCGCTGATTCTCGTAGCTGTGGGCTGCACTTCTTCCTGCAACTCCGCTGTTGTGGTGTGCTGCCGCTGGCACTTCAAATGCGCCACATACTGTTAGTGTTAACTGCGTCGTCAGCTGCCTGCTGCCTCCACATCTATGGTCTGTTGCTGCCTCATGCTGATCTGCACGCTCCGCTGTCCCGTAGCATGAATAATTTGAAGTGATGAATAATAACGTAATCCAATGGGCCGCGCACATAACGTTAACTTTTATTCTCATATCACTTCAGCACTTCCTATTCCCCAATTACCGATAATTCTTTCACTTTCTTTCTTTCTCTCTTTCTTTCGCTTGCGCCGATGTCCCGCAATGATCGCTAGGTCGGCGTGGTTACAACGGATTTGGCAAGTTTAAAGGGGTGTCCGGATGCTTCCTGCCGCCACCCCACCGTACCCCCCAGGATGGAATCAGTGTACCCCAGCAGTCTGCGTCTAGTGGAAACCATGAAACAGTGTGGAAGTGTTACAAATGTCAGCGTGTTGTGTAACTAAAGCGGGATGTGGGGACTAGCCGGGTATTCACCTAGAGGGACGTGGAAAACCGCCTAAAAACCACATCCAGGCAGGCCGACACACCGGCCCACTTCGTTAATCCACCGGGCGGATTCTATCCGGGGCCGGCGCGCCTACCCGAGTCTAGGAAGCAGCGCATTAACGCTCTCGGCTAACCTGGCGGGTCACCGATACTTCTTTCACTGTAACAGCTGGCCGGAGCGGCAGAGCGGTTCTAGGCGCTTCAGTCCGGAATCGCGTGACCGCTACGGTCGCAGGTTCGAATCCTGCCTCGGGCATGGATGTGTGTGATGTCCTTAGGTTTGTTAGGTTTAAGTAGTTCTAAGTTCTAGGGGACTGATGACCTCAGAAGTTAAGTCCCATAGTGGTTAGAGCCATTTGAACCAATTTTTCACTGTAACAGAAAATTTGATTTTGCGGCATCAGATATTGTAGTTGAACTAAAGTTCGAAAACAGTTAAAACACAGTTCAAAGCCTGCTTATCACAGTCATCATGTAGTTCTCTGGTCATTCACACTTCACAAGTATCACAGTCCTTACGCAATTCGCTGATCGGTTACAGTTCACAGTTCTTGCGAATAAAATTTAGCCTCATAATTCTAAAGCGGCATCAGATATTGTTGTTGAACTAAAGTGCGAAAACAGTTCAAACACAGTTCAAAGCCTGCTTATCACAGTCATCATGTAGTTCTCTGGTCATTCACACTTCACACGTATCACAGTCCTTACGCAATTCGCTGATCGGTTACAGTTCACAGTTCTTGCGAATAAAATTTAGCCTCATAATTCTAAAGCGTTTCGACTTCAATGTTTTGCCCCACAAATGATGCCATGTACGGCATGTTGAAAAGGAGAGAGTGAGGAAGAGAGGGAGACAACACGTGCATGTAATAAATCCCTTTCCCTCGACAATTTCTCTCCTTCACACCTCCTCTGTCTTACCACAGATGATGTGTTACTGATCTCCTTTGTACTAAGACTGCAGGACACGCGAGATGCCTATTTCCTTCCACCCCTCTGAGTGGAATGCATAAGTTCAAATTAGTGTTCACCAACCTGTAGTCTTCTGTAGTTGTTGTCCCCTGCGCAGAAAACAGAACGTAGGTCGTGAATCCGTTCTTTTAAGGCTGTAAGAATCTTTTAGCGAGAAACAATTATGATATAAATATGTTTCCAAACAGTTTGTTTATACGGGATGAAACTCGCTTTTTATTACGAGAACACGAAAAACTGCACAATTACATTCCACTTCAGTCAAAAATAATTTCCTTTCTTCAACACTATAATGAGCTGCATATTTCCATAATTAGTATCACATTGTTCTCAACTACATGTCCAAATAACCACAAATTTCTAATAAAGTCTTAACTGAGACCGACCACGGCAGATAACATGTCTGTCCTTCGAGGTTGCCGAAGCAGCTCTCATCTTAAAGCCGAATCACTTGGCCCGCCATCTAAGTTAGGCGCGATCCGAAGATCACCTAAGTGCTGCGTCTGTCTTTTCGCTTAGCACTTGTTTATTATTCTGCTCGTTATTAATGCTTGTGAAATAATAAAGAACAGAACGCTATTGAGAGATGCTTTACTATGAAATGCAAGTAAATGCGCTGTTTAATTTTTCTAATATTATTAATAGAAGATTACCATTTTGGCGCGCAACTTCCGAAAACAGCAACTAACTGCGGAGGAGGTCCACAATGTAGGCGGTCTTTCTCACGATACCCATACCGAATAAACCATCAGTTGCCGATACCTCACACCACATTACGTCATCTTCTCACTGCTGCCTTCCCAACTGCTCTAAGACGAGCATCTTGTGTCTGGAGATAATGGCTGTAAAGTCAGAAATATTGCACCCTTCTTTAAAACAGTAATGACCTGCGCTTTCTTCCAGTCGGTAGGTACCCTTCGTTGCTTCAGCGACCCATGATAAACTGTTGCTACAGGGGGAGCAACTTCTTTCGAATAATCTTTGTAAAATCTTACACATATCTCAACTGATCCTGATGCCTTCCCACTACTAAACGATTGTACAAATAGTTGCTTTTCTGTTCCGCTGTTAGTTATCTCAGTATCTGCCATTTCGACCCCCGTACGATAATTGAGACCAGGGACTGCACTAAGATTTTCCGCCGTGATACAATTTCGGAAGGCTGAATTCAGAATTTCAGTCCTCTCTCTGTTATCTTCCGTTGTGGTTCCAGTATGGTCACTGAGTGGCTGAATTCAGGAATAGACGATAAATGAACGGAAATATATCTGAAACGCGGTTTGGGATTAGAAATACTGTGTCCTCAAATCAAACTTCTCATTATTTAGTTTCAGTGTAAATAATGGTATACTTGCTCGCCCGGCTAGCCGCGCGGTCTAACGCGCTGCTTCCCCAGTGGGAAGGCTTCCCGGTCACCACACGAAACCGATGTGCAGGCCAGCCTGTGAACGGTTTTTAGGCGGTTTTCCATCTGCCTCGTCGAATGCGGGCTGGTTCCCCTTATTGCGCCTCAGTTACACTGTGTTTGCAATTGAGTCGCAAACACTGTCTCCACGAACGCATACACAATTATTACTCTACCACGCAAACATTTTGGGGTACACTCGTCTGGTATGAGACGTCGTTGGGTGGTGGGAGGCGGGGCTCAACTAGAGGCCGAATCGCACATTAACCCTGGGTTCGGTGGGGGCGGCGGTGGGGTGGGTGGACTGCTGTGGCCTCTTGTGGGGTTGTATACCACAGAGGGCTGCGGCGGGACGAAGCCTCTACTTCACTTCTAGGTCCCCGGTTCCATACACACGATACACAATACACAATGGTATACTTACTGTATCTTAGTTTATTTACTTCCTTTCTCATGTTCTCCCACTGCTTTTCTTTTTGTAGCTGGGGAAATTTGCATTTATTATGGAAATACAAAATTTGTGCAAGCAAACCACTGTAAACTTTACAAAATGTGATAAGTTTTGATAAGTAATATTCTGATACTGAATGCAACTAAGTAGCTTATTATCGGTTTATCCTTTAACGTCCTGGTAGCTATGAAGATCTCGTGCAACCTATGGATTATGATTGTTACTTTTTAAACAACTGCGTTCCAGAGCAACCAGACGAATATAACAGCTTCCCAGTTCATTAGACTCGCGACTTTCCTTGTAAGCGAATAATATTGTTTTTGCTGCGTGATGGAAGGAAGTCTTAAAATTGTATGTTGTTTCTAATTGCGTACAGGTTACGTTATTTGTTTCGTTCACTTTTGTTGACATAAATAGATGGTGACGGATGCTGCAGTCTCTCCCTTATTTGATTTTGCTAAAATGACATGGCATTTTTCATGACTTTACGTGCTATACATGAAAATAATTATTGACGTCCTTAGGCTACAAATTGGCGTGAATCACATAGCTTTCCTGAAAAAGTGTAAATGAACTGTGAGCTATATATGAAGAGCAGAATGAAATTTTCACGTTGCAGTGCAGTGTGCGCTGATATGAAACTTCCTGGCAGATTAAAACTGTGTGCTGGACCGAGGCTCGAACTCGAAACCTTTGTCTTTCGCGGGCAAGCGCTCTACCATCTCGCTCTCTCTCCTTTTCTTTTATTTTTCCTCTCCCAGGGGATCAGGTTACGGACTGCTGGAGGCAGGGTGGGCAGGGGTCGTAACCCGAGGCCTGGCCACGAAGTCTCACCCTCCCTTTCCTGGGAATGTAGCCCGAGGTATGAAAGGGATTTTTTATATATATATATATATATATATATATATATATATATATATATATATATATATCAATTTTTTGTGTCTATTAATTTTTATTGTCTCTCATATGTGCTAAACACAACATACGGAAACTAAAGGTGCCATTCAACACATAGAAACGTAAAAACGGCTCCTAAGGAAAAATCAAGCCACGTTCACAGGATTTGTTGACTGGAAAAAGCTTTCGACAATGGTACAATATGTATAGGAAAGGACGGGCAATATGCAATATGTACAAGTACCAACACCGAACAATAACAGTGGAAGACAAACACCGAAGTTTTCGGATAAAAGGAGTGTAGTCCTTCACCCCTACGTTCAGTCTATACACCGAGGAAGCAATAATGGTAATGAAAGAAACTTTCAAGATGGGATGAAATTCAAGGTGAAAGGATATCAATGATAAGATTCAACATTGCTGTCCTCAGTGAAAATGAAGAAGAATTACAGGTTTGCTACTAAAGCAGCAAAATAACCCATGACGTACGGAGCAAGGACGACATCCAAAGTAGAGTAATACTGGCAAGAAGGACATTCCTGGACAAGAGAAGCTACTGTTATCAAACATAGGCCTAAATCCAAGGAAGAGACGTCTCAGAATGTACGTTTGGAGCTCAGTATTTTATGGTAGTGAAAAATGCACTGTGGAAAAACCGGAAAACAAGAGAATCGAAGCATTTTAGATGTGATTCTAAAGATGGAGTTTGAAAATTAGGCGGACTGATAAGGTAATGAACGAATAGGATTTTTGCAGAATGGGCAAGGAAAAGAACATAGAAAACCCTGCCGAGAAGGAAGGACAGGAGGTAGGACTTCTGTTGAAAAGTTAGGGAATAATTTCCGTGGTACTAGAGGGAGCCATAATGCGTAAAAGCTGTAGAGGCAGAGACCGGCATACAGTCAGCAGCTGATTGGGGGCGTAGCTTGCCGGTACGACACAGGGATGAAAGGCTGGCACAGAGAGGAATTCTTGGCGGGCCGCATCAAACCAGTCGGAAGACTGAGGGCTCAAAAATCTTTTTAAAAAATGCTATTTCGATTCAGTATATATAGCTCTGAAACGATGCGAAAATTTCAATATTTACATCTTTTGGGATGATTATGACAGTGGGTACTTGGAGGTAAATGTTTACGATTCGGTTCGATAAATTCGGTTCGATAACCACAGTATCATTCCCAGTAAGATCAGGAGAAAATAGTGCGGCAGAGATAGATAAAGTTTTTCTTATTTCAACCTTCTTTCGTGAAACAAATGTGATCCCACATCAAATGTTTTACTGACGACGACATACAGCGCCAATAAAGCATCCCCACCACCTATATTCAAGTAAGAAGGGAAAACTACACCCAAAACTGGTAAATGCTGACTCACACTACCCACGGAGAAATTATAGGAATGGGAAAAAGTTTATCAAAGGATATGAGAAAATTATTTGTTCTATAAAAAAAGTCTTGTTACACAATTATTCCTTTTTCTTTACTATGGGAGAGGGAAAATTACAGTGGAAGCTGAAAAATTAATGGATACCTTTGCAATCGAAGTATCTTGTTTCAGGAAGAGAGAGAGCTTTGTTTAATACATCTGTTCATGACATAATGGACACTGCAAGCAGTATGGAAAATTTCTTCAACTTGTCATCAAATATGCAAACCCATGTGCTATTAACGACAATTTAAAATTCCAACAACAGATCAAGACTGATTCGGTGGTTTATTAGGTATGGTACGAATAAACTCGGCAAGATATTGAATTCGACCCTTTGCCAGCAGGATCGAGGTTAATGGTATTAAATTGAAATCATTGGCCATCAGATTCAAATTCTAACAGTATTTAAAATCAGGGGCACAGGAATTAGTTCTTCAAAAGAAGATTCAGAGGATGTAGTAGTACGTTGAATACCTAACCAACAGACAACACTTTTGTCAAATCTTCTTTTAGACTGATTAAAAAACTATTACCTAACTAAAAAGCAGTAACTCTTCTGGCTAAGATCATATTTGAAACGGAGTACAGTATCAAAATATTGTGCTGAATTGCAGTGCACTCGTTGACATACACTTATAACGTTGATGAATCGAAGTGATTTTTCCTGAAGAACTTAAATACGCAGGAGTGCGACCCATTCATAAAAGTGAAGATATTCAACTGACCACTAGTTATGGTCCAATTTCTCCTTTTTCTCAAAATTTATTTAAGGTAGCTTAAAACAAAATACTGAACCACGTAATTCAGTATAATATTCTAAGAAGAACTGAGTTTCCTTCTGTATATGTTCTCCAACTGAGAAAGCAATATATGGTGGAGCTAAACAACACAAACGACAGTTTGCCCAGGTCTTCGACTACGTAGATCGTAGAAAATTACTATGGAAAGTAAAATGCTATGCAGTTAAAAGCACTCCCCTTGCATCGATCAAGTCGTATTTTGAGAGTAGAAAGAAAGGTGGGCACAGTAAAAAATGAGATGACATGAGTAAGACTATATTTGGAGCTGCTTTACATTAAAAATGGTATGGCTCCTGTCCTTCATCTATATATAAATCATTTACTCAAGATACTAGAGGATACTTACAAAACTATGATGGTTCTTGATAATGCAAGTATGTTGTAAATGACTCCCAATATACAGCAGACACAGGAAAATAACGGAAGAGGCTTACAACTGGTTTACACAAAAAATTTGACCCTTAACATAAGCATACAGAAATTTATATTATGCAGTTCCAGACATTTAAGAATGACTTATCGTTGGGTATGGACTGGATGAGGATCCATGTGTCATGATCCTGGAATTCAGGTGGGAAGGTGGCAGGTTGTATCACCACATGTATAATCTCATTTCTGCCTACGTCATACGCAGAAATCTCAATGTTTTTACAAGTACTTGCAGTACAGCTAATGTAAAAAATATAAGTTCTACAGAAGTGCACAATAAGTGTCTTGTGCAAAGTTAGTAACCGAGCACCTAGGAAAAGTCCTTTTAGCAAGTTTGTAAGTAGGCTGTTTAGGTTTTTTTTATTGGTAACGCCACGTAGCGCTCTGTATGGAAATCACTGGCTGTGCTGTGTGTCGTCCGTGGCTGGTTAGCATTGTTGTAATATTCGCAATTGTAGAGTTGGGCAGTTGGCTGTCAACAGCACGTAGCGTTGCGCAGTTGGAGGTGATCTGCCAGCAGTGGTGGACGTGGGGAGAGAAATGGCGGAATTTTGAGAGCGGATGATCTGGACGTGTGTCCATCAGGAACAGTAAATTTGTAAGAATGGATGTCATGAACTGCTATATATATTATGACTTTTGAACAGTATTAAGGTAAATACATTGTTTGTTCTCTACCAAAATCTTTCATTTGCTAACTATGCCTATCAGTAGTTAGTGCCTTCAGTAGTTTGAATCTTTTATTTAGCTGGCAGTAGTGGCGCTCGCTGTATCGCAGTAGTTCGAGTAACGAAGATTTTTGTGAGGTAAGTGATTCATGAAAGGTATAGGTTAATGTTAGTCAGGGCCAATCTTTTTTATGGATTATTGAAAGTCAGATTGAGTTGCGCTAAAAATATTGTGTGTCAGTTTAAGTGCAGTCATGTATAATTTTTCTAAGGGGACGTTTCATATATCGACACTTAGCCGATGATACCTCACTGGAATCTTCTGATTTTTTCTTGTAGTTTGTGTAATTAGTGTAGCTTTTGTTTATTTCTAGCGCGTAATTGTAGAGAGAATCTCCATTGTAGATGCAGTCTTTTACTGTTGTACAGTAAAACAGTTGTGGCATGCAGGTAGATTTGCACCAACTATTTCGCAGCTGCACTAGCAATTAACGAGATATTATTTTCAATGCTATGTTAATGTGTTTCCTTATTTTGCTATTCAAATTGTGCTTTTCTGTGTTGTCGTGTGAAATATTGTGACAATCATGGCGTGTGAAAAACGTAATACTAGGCTCCAAAGTAAAATGAGAAATGACAGTGAAGGCGAAAGCAGTGTGTTAGCGTCGCCGAGTAATGAATTAACTATTGTTGAAAGTAGTAATTTGGTAATTGTGCATAGGGAAATGGAGTGGGCTGCAAACAATGGTGTAGGCTGTGAAACAATTAGTGAACAGGGAAGCATTACCGATCGATCGGTGGGTAACAGCTCGCCTCAGGAATCTGAAATGACAGGACACAATCTTGCAAATACTGTAGTTTCAGGTTTTACGTCCTCACCGTTTTGTCAAATAAGTCTAGACACATCTTCTGCTTTTCAAAATGCGAATATTGCCGGTTCAAATGCACTGCCAAATAGCACTGAGGAACATGTTTCAGACACCAGTGCATTGTTATTACAGTTAATGCAACAAATGGGATAAAGGCTACAAAAGTTAGACGCAATGGAACAAAATCTTCAAACGTTAGACACAGTGGAACTAATTCTTTGATAGTTAGACACAATGGAACAAAATCTTCGAAAGTTAGACACAATGGAACAACACCAGAGACAAACAGAGCAACAGTTAGACGCAATGGAACATAATCTTCAGAAGTTAGACACCAGGCCTGAACAAACACGTGAAGATTTAACTACTGAGTTACATAAAGTCGAATCGAAATGTCAAAAGGTCTATAATGACGTAAAAACTCAAATTTGTGAGCATTTCCAACCTATTTTCTCGCGGCATGAAAATTCATTACAGAATCACGAAGCAGCCATAAAAGAACAGCAAACTATTGTTCATGAAAATCATGAGACCTTGCAAGCTAAAATTGACTCAGTTGCATCTACCAATTCGGTTACGCAACTTGCAAAAGCTCAGGAAAACTTAAAGGACACATCAGATACGATTTCAACACAAATGAACACTCTGAAACTTGGTTCAGAAAAACACACTGAGGAAATAAGTTCACTATCGGAAAAAGTAACGAAACTTTCAGATCAGTTCACTTACTTATCTACAAAGGTGGATGATGATCTGAATGACACAAGACCTGTAGCCTTCTCTGACACAGAAGAGTATGAACAAATTAAGAAATTCAAACAAAATAAGAATCAAATTAATGAGCAACACAAAAGAGAAATCCGGTAAGTACAAGATTAGTTGGCCCAACTAATATAAGAATTACATATTTCAGAGGACACTCGCGCTCCAACACGGGAAGAGGGACTTAGAAATACGGAAAAGCCGCAAAATAATAACACAGGGCATTTCGGAAATTATGAAAGAAATTGGCAAGGTGCACCGAATTTTGAGATGGAACCGCCGACACGACGTAACAATGACCGATATGCGACTCGCCGACACGATGATTTTGACTATAAGCTGTTCATTACTACACGTAAATTGAAAACATTTAAGAATTCCGGAAACGACATTCATCCACAAGCGTGGTTTCATCAGTTTCCTCCCAACTGGTCATTAGAGCACAGATTAGAATTTGTGTGGCTACTTAGAGAATGAACTAGCTGTAAGAATGCGATCGGTCATTCACGATTGCCACAGTGAAGGAGAATTTTATCGTGCCTTCCTCTCAACATATTGGTCTCAGGCCACACAAGACCATGTAAAACATAGCATCATAATGATGAAACATTTCGAACAATCTAAATTTTCCAGTCTCTTCAAATATCTTGAAGACATGTTGCACAAGAATCAGTACCTGTCAAACCCTTACAGCCCCTCAGAACTCATCCGCATTTGCTTAATCAAATTGCCTGAACATTTACGACATACTATTTTAGCAGGACGTTGCAAAGACGACATTGAAACTTTTCAGGGACTGTTACAAGAATTGGAAATTGACACTTACAATCGCGGAACGCGAAAACAGGAGCACAACAATTACAGGTCACATCCGTCACAATTCCATGATGACAGAAATAATAAATGGACACGACAAGGCTATTCTTACAACGTAATTCGTGACCAAAACAGACACTACCAGTATGACAACCGTTGGCAGAGTAGTGATAATTACAGGGAAAGATCACCTCTCCGTGGTGATGACTATCACAGAGACAATCAGAGAAACAGACAATATGGAAACCAAATTAATTATAATCAATGGAGACAGAATAACTTCAGACGCAACGGTCCAGCGCGCAGTTACGATTCTCCACCACGTGACCGGCATGAAAAAAACTATGGAACCTACCGACATGACGACAGACGATATGATCGTAACGACAGACATGAATTGCATCAGAACTGGCGGGATTCAAGCAGGGCAGGGCCCTCTCGAAGAGGTGAATTTGTAGAAGTTCGGTCTCCAAATCCCAATAACGACGCGCGCCAACAAAGAGACAATAGGCAATGACTCATACCGCTAGCAGCCACAAAACGTACTTATGAAACTGACGACGCAGCTGCCGTAGCTAGTAATTACGTAAAAATGGAAGACATTACGGACATCTTACTCCACGACCACGACGTAAAACAAAACAACATTGCATATCCTGTGGTTCACATTACAGTAAATGACATAAAATTTACGGCAGTACTTGACACTGGCTGTCCCATTTCAGTAATTAATGAAACAGCTTTTAGCAAATGCAACAAATCGAACGATTGCCCCACACGTCCTTTTCGTAAGATTAAACTACAAGGGGCAATTTTTGGAAAAAGTGTAGAGGTACACGGACAAACCGACTTAGAATTCTTTTGTCAAAGCCACAGCTTATCTATGAACTTTCTTATTGTTCCATTATTGTCGATGGAAATTATATTGGGAGTAGACTTTTTGAATGAATACAAAGCAATCTTAGACGATGCTGAAATAAGTGTAGAGAAAGAAGGTAAGTCAATAGCTTTGAAATTTGAAGATTGGCTCTCAAACCATGACGAGGAAATTAATCGGCTTTACCTTCTGTTAGACAACAGTTCGGAATTTTAGACGGAACTAGACACTAACAATCACTCTGCAAGTACTGACAGGGATGATATCGACTGCATATTTGATACTATTGAGTTAATTCAGAATAAAATTTATACAATTGAGAACTGTAATGACACTGATAGGCAGGACCTTTTTGAGATTTTACAAGCACATTCCACAGTTTTTACTCACAAAACAGGAAAAATCAAGGGATTTCAATACCAATTTCGTGTTCGTGAGCATACTAAATTTTGTGTTAGACCATACGTAATTCCAGCACATTATAGGGACCGTGTTAGAACAGAAATACAATCTATCCTTGACGAGGGCATTATTGAGCCTGCATTAAGCTCATACAACAATCCATTACATGTTGTTCAGAAGAAAAATGGATCGATCAGACTTGTCTTAGATTCGAGACAAATCAATACTATCATCATTCCTGAAACAGACAGCAGCAAACGATGGAAGAACTACTTCAAAATTTTAATGGTAAAGTGTTGTCTTCTATTGATCTCAGATCCAGCTTTTATCAGATCGAACTTCATCCAGAATGTAGAAAATACACAGCTTTTCTTTGTTTCGGCGTTTGTTATCAATTTCGGAAACTTCCTTTTGGTTTGAACATTTCTTCAGCAGTGTTCTTTCGCGGGCTAAATTCCATATTACCTGATTTCTTAAAACGTCACATCACCTTATATGTGGATGATATTCTAATAGCAGAAGCCTCATGGGAACAACATAATCGCATCCTCAACAGTTTGTTACGTATTTCTGCAGAATCTGGATTTACAGTTAACTTGGGAAGGTCTGAATTCAGTAGGTCAAAGGTGAGGTTTTTGGGACATATTATTTCTTCTGAAGGCATTCAGCCGGATCCTGAAAAGTTAGGAGCAATCAGAGCCATTCCAGTTCCATCCACAAAAAAAAAGAAGTCCGCAGTTTTATAGGTCTCGTAAATTTTTACCGTCGTTTACTGAATATGCAAATTCTAGTTACACCTAAACTTTGTTCTCTCACTGGAAAAAATACTATTTGGAACTGGGACGTACAAGCACAGTTGGAATTCAATTCTTTGAAAGAATCGCTACTTAACGCGCCAATACTAGCTCATCCAGATCTGTCACAAGATTTCTGCCTTAGGACGGATTCTTCTAAAGTAGGTCTTGGTGCCCATTTATTTCAAGAAGCCATAGAAAATGACACTACTGTTCAGGAAACCATTGCTTTTGCTAGCCGAGTGCTAACAAAATCTGAAAAAAAATTATTCCGTTACTGAATTAGAAGCTTTAGCTATTGTTTGGGCATTTAACAAATTCCGTTTCTTTCTTTCTGGCAAGCACGTAAAAGTATACAGTGATCATCGTGCATTACAATTTCTTATGCCTTCAAAATTAAATCATGACAGGTTAAAACGTTGTGCATTGTTTCTGCAAGAATTCCATAGTCTACATTCCCGGCAAGGAGAACACTGTTGCGGACGCACTGTCACGCGCACCGGCTGGGCTTGAAAAAAGTAACACAGAAGGCAACCTCGAGAAAAATTTCAGTATTCTTTACATTCAGAAAGTCGCCTTTGACAACTTCATCACCAAATCTTTAATGGACATTGTTAATGAACAAGATAAAGATCCGATTTGGAAAGATATCAAAACTAAATGGCATGAAAAGACGCACACTCAGATTCGGCATTATTATCTGGTTAGAAACAACATACTCTTCAAACGCTGCACTGTTGATGACAAGCTATGGGTACTTTGCATTCCAGACGATTTTGTTAATAAGCTCATTTGGTACATTCATTTCAGCTACGCACATTTTGGTCCACGAAAATGTTATCATTCGAACGACTTGTTATTTAAACAATATGGAAAAGAGAATTCGAAGAGTCTTGTCTATTTGTAAACTTTGTCAAAAGGCGAAACCATCTACTGTCTCCATCGTGCTCTGTTGTTTCCTATCATTCCTTCTAAATTAAAAGAATTTGTTTCTGTTGATCTCTTGGGACCCCTTGTCAGAACATAGAATGGATTCTCGTACTTTATAGTCGCTGTTGAACTTCCTTCAAAATTTGTTTCTTTCACTCCGTTACGTAAAGCCACTGGACGGTCTTTGTTAAAATCATCTTACGTGAAGTTGGACACGTCAGTAAAGTCATTTTAGATAATGGACCGCAATTCAGATCTGCAGTTTGGTCTCGCATGCTTCGGAACCATAAAATCAAACCTGTCCTTATTTCATTGTACTCACCACATTGTAACCCGTCTGAACGGATTATGAAAGAAATCAATAAGCTTTGCAGACTTTATTGTCACAGAAAGCATCCGCATTGGGACAGAAATTTAGACTTATTTCAAAACGTGCTGAATGAAATGCCTCATGACTCCACAGCTTTACCATCTATTCTTGTACTGAAGAATGAAGAACCACCGAACAGAATCAGAGAGCTTGTACCTTTTCCGAATACATGTTAACTTCGACACAAAGACATAATTGATTTGGCTATTAAAAATATAAAATCTGCAGCAGACAAAAGGAGAAAACTACAAGGTAAAGCAAATGCAAAGAAATTATATACTGGCCAGAAAGTTCTCATTAAAGCTCAGTCATTGTCACATAAGAAGAAACACTTGAGTCACAAATTCTTTCTGATTTACAATGGACCTTACAGAATCTGACGTATACCATGTGATAATTGCGTTGAAGTTGAAACTCTGCGTACTAGGAAGAGTAAAGGTTTACACCACATTTCACATGTAAAACCGTTTATTGAAAGATAATCTGCTTTTTAACTTTGTCTTTGCCATAAAACTTTTCACTTCACGTTTCTAGTACTCTTTGTCACACTTAGAAACTATTAACGTGCAAGTATGTTTTAAAATAAACTATCCAGTCTAGGACCTAGGGAACGTATTTAGACAGTAATTACGAATGCATTGTTATAGTTAACAGATGACACACTGTTGTTGTGTGTTTACATTCTTGCTTGTTAGTTGCACGATTACGTAACGACTATAAGGCTTGCATACTTAAAACATATACAGGTACTGCTAATGAGATTTTAATGCAACATTTTGGTTTACTTGAAAATACATTATTTATTTGAATTACTTTCTGTGGGATTAAAGATGACCTAGCATCTGGTTTCTTTGACAGCTACACCACTATATCACGACGCTACTAATGTGTGACACAATTTACATTGTCTCTTTTGCAGTGTATCTGTTCTTCTGAATTCTTCTGGAAAGTAAAGCATGTTTTAGTAGTAACTTTTGTGGTATAGCTACAATGTGACAGCCTTTTTCAGAGCACAACAATACGTTACAGTATAGTACTTTCTTGATCACGGTAATGTACGTAATAACTACGATATCTATACGCATAGTATTTCACTTTTGTTTATCATGAGGTACGTACATTGACTTCTGCAGAACTTAGCTTTAGGAGGACGATAACTACGACACTTCCACAGATTTATCTTATAGCAAGACGCACATTTAGCGCTGAAGGACACGTATTTGAGTGATTAATTTTGTACTTAAAATATTTATTTTTAAATATTTTTGAATTACAATGATACATAGGTTTTCCGTGATACATTTCATTCCATTTCTGTAATCTGTAACACCTGCGGGTGTAATTACATTAAACCTCAGGTGGGTACACGCTTACTTTGTGTACCATGTGTTTGGCAAGCACAAGGAGCCCTAGCTAATATAGTATTTGCTTATACAACTTTACACATCGGTATCATATTTCTCTAAAACATAAAATACACAGCTATCTGATCATTTAACTGAGAGAGACAAACATTTTTTTTTACTACGTCAGTGACGGATGTTTATGCAATTACACAGTTGGATAATTTTATTTCATAATTATTATGATGAAATATTGAAGAAGTGTCGACGAATATGTATATGTGTATTAAGGTATGGAGTAATTAGTAGTGGTTAGAGACTCTGACCTGTGAAAAAGGATGTTGGAAACCAAGAATCGTACTTTAAGAGTTATGAAATGCGTGTAAATGCATGGACGTATCACCATGCCCGTTAAAATTTGTTGGACACTGTTATATTTATAGGATTTTGTTTCTACAGATATTTAACGCAAATGTTTCGACCTGTCAAATTTTATTTGTATCAAACTGATGTCGTAAATATTTCGGTAAGGAAGGTAGGTCACCTTGATGTAATGCACTGTAAGCACCCAGCTGTGCGACAGTTGCCTGGCAGAAAGGAATTAGTGTGTGCCTTTTGGAGGCACAAGTGGAAAAATAAGAGGCCTTTATCCTCGCTATTGACATTTCTTTGTAGAAAGCATCGCAAATAGGACACGTTCAAATGTGAAAACATATGATTACACTGTGGAGCTCTTAATTTACGATATTTACTAAAATGCCTAATGAAATGATGAGAAACATTTTACGTCTACTGTCTTGCTAGTTGAAACATTGTTTACAGTATTATGAAATGCCATATGGTTAGTGAATGATGTTTCACGCCTTGCTTTGCCTTTTTTGTTTAATATCTAGCTTCTAGCTGCACTGCAGCACTGGTTAAAATATAATTTTGTAGATGCACTAATACAAATATTTTATGCCTACAGATCCAGTAAATAATAACTTTATGATCTACTTAAAAAAAAAACGAAGGAGCACAAAAAGACATTTCCCTTCACAGGAATTACATACAGAATTTTCTTTTCAAATACTTGGTAATTTCTTTTGTAGAATAAGTTGTGGTGCACCACTTCAATTACACAGACATTAAGATGTGGATATACATTTCCCTTATATGCATTGGTGTCTTTAGTCTACTATTTTTTCTGCTTGTGGGTTTGTCATATTTAGATACATGTTATTACATTTGCTGCTGCTGTTTGCCAGGCATAGTGCTACTGAATTTCACTTTGCATTACTCTGTTAAGCCAGTTTTACTACTGATTTATTTTTCTTATTTGCTACACATTGCCTTATATTAGTTGTCAGCAGCGCATAGCGTTGCGCAGTTTCAGGTGAACTGCGAGCAGTGGTGGATGTGGGGAGAGAAATGGCGGAATTTTGAGAGCAGATGATCTGGACGTGTGTCCAGCAGGAACAGTACATTTGTAAGAATGGATGTCATGAACTGCTATATATATTATGACTTTTGAACAGTATTAAGGTAAATACATTGTTCGTTCTCTATCAAAATCTTTCATTTGCTAACTATGCCTGTCAGTAGTTAGTGCCTTCAGTAGTTTGAATCTCTTATTTAGCTGGCAGTAGTGGCGCTCGCTGTATTGCAGTAGTTCGAGTGACGAAGATTTTTGTGAGGTAAGTGATTTGTGAAAGGTATAGGTTAATGTTAGTCAGGGCCATTCTTTTGTAGGTATTATTGGAAGTCAGATTGAGTTGCGCTAAAAATATTGTGTGTCAGTTTAAGCACAGTCATGTATAATTTTTCTAAGGAGACGTTTCAAGTTGTTGATTCTTACACTTATGGTCTAATACATATACTCCCCAATGGTATTTGTGATTAGTAATAGAGTTGAATTTATTATGAACTGTGCTAGTTACGCTCATAAAACCACCATTAAAATTACTTTCCTTCGAAAATGCCCATTTGCTGTAGCAGGTTTCAGTAGAGATCTGGCAAGTGAATGATAATACACAGATACCCGAAACAAAGCAGAACAGTACATCAATAGTCACTCCCATAGTTTATCAGAATATTTGGACACAGAAGTGTAATTTCTGCAGAACTCTAAAATTTGTATTAAATAGATCTTTACTTGGCCAAACAGTTGATAGTAGCCTGTGTAAACTTACATAAATACTATGTTCAAAAAATTGTGTGGAAACAGCAGCTGAGTAATGTAAGGGAAGGAGCAGTGATTTATTTCCCAATATACAAAGCAATTATGAAATAATTCACATAATTGCCATTGTTGATGGGTACTTACTGTAATTTGTTGTTACTGTATAAAAATAATCCACATGGGCTATTTAGCCTGTTAACACTTTCCGTATCTCCAAGGCACTGTTACACGTTGGAAAGTACAGAATACGATGTGTGAATGAATAAATGAATGAATCGCTTTCCTCGACCGATTTATTGGCCGTATTTGTCCGATTCATTCGATGCAGGCATTATTGACCCTCTCTGTGAGGAAATTTTAAAGTTTCCACGATTCTTTATTTTAGTTTAGCGTTTTGCGTAGCACAAAAGCAAATAAAATGTAAAACATTAGCCTGGTGGAAATTGCGTCATTCCTCATGATGCCCACCAAGCAGTAGGCAATTCATGACTATTATGTATGTGAGGAATACTGAAAAGGAAAGCCTCCCAGAAATAATGATGAAAAGCGGATTTCTTACTCGCATTACGAGCGCAATTAATTGACGTAAACCAGTGTATTCTCAGAAGCTACACACAGTAACTGATATATTTTATTTGTTGTAAACACTTAGGGCTTCATTTGAGGAAAAAGTTTCTGATAATGTACTTTTGTAGCATAGAACTGATGGGGGTGAAACATGGACTGTGAAAAAAACAGAACACAATAGAATTTTTTGAGTTTTTGTGCTATAGTAGGATGTCAAAAATTAAATGGACTGGTAAGATAAGGAATGAGAATGTTCTTCGGAGAGTCGGCGAGGAAAGGAACGTCTGAAGATCTTTGAGAGGAAGAAGGGATATAATGACAGGAGATGTATTAAGAAATCAGGGAAAAACTTCCATGGCACTAGAGGGAGCTGCCGATAGTAAAAACTGTTGGGGAAGAGAGAGACTGAAATACATCGAACAGAATATAATTGACGTAGTGAGGTACAAGTGCTACAAGTTCTTCTCTGTGATGAAGAAGTTCACACAGAGAAGTTTTTGGCGGGCTTCATCGAACAAGGAACACAAGTTAGAAGAGTGTTAAAACAAGAAAAAAAAAAGAAGAAAGAGAGAGAGAGAGAGAGCGAGCGAATTAGATTACATGTTTCGGACTTTCGTTCACCATCTCGTTCTGTTGACCTAAATCATGTCTGCGTTAAATGTATTGCAGCACCTGACGCAAATTCAGAATTACTCCATTCCAACCCCGTTATTACAGAAAATTCCGCCTTGGTGTCCCCTAGAGGAGGAAGCCACCACAGTTCGTGACAGGCATTGTACATACTTGCTTTTATTTTGTTACTAAGAAAGACATCTACATCTACAAATATATTTTGCAGTCCACTGTACGACGCATGGCAGATGGAGCACCATAGCACTGCTAGTCATTTCCTTACCCGTTTCATTAGAAAATAGGGAATTGAAAAATCGATTATTGGCCTCCGTATGAGCCATAATTCCTCATATCTTATCTTAGTGATACTTACTCGCAATATATGTCAGAGGTAGCAGAATCGTTCTGCAGTCAGCTTCAAATGTCGGTTCTGTAAATTTTGTGGATAGTTTTCCTAGAAAAGAATGTCACCTTCCCTCCAGGGATTCCCATTTGGCTTCCCAAAGCATCTCTGTATTACTTGCGTGTTGTTCGAACCAGCCCGTAACAAATCGAGCTGCCCGCCTCTTTGCTTCGATGTCTCCATTTGATCCCACACACTAAAGCAGCACTCAAGAATGGATTGTGTTAGTGTCTTACAGGTGGTCTCCTTTGCAGATTGACCACCCTTTCCTAGAATTTTCCCAATAAATCGAAATTTACCTTCCGCTTTTCCTACCACAATCCGCACATGCTCGTTCCATTTCAAATCGCTTTGCAACGCTATGCCCAGATATTGAAACGGCGTGACTGAGTCAAGCAGGACATAATTAATGTTGTATCCGAACATTACGAGTTTGTTTTCCCTTCCCATCCGTATTAACTTATGTTTTACTACATTTTTGTCTTCCTCATCTTCTATCCTCCTACAATCGCTGAACGTCGACACTGTACCGTACACCATAGCATTATCATAAAACAACAGCACATTGCAGCTCACCCTGCCTCTCGAAACGTTTATGCATACGTATATAGACGATAATAGCGGTTCTATCACAGTTCCTTGAGGCACCCTTGTTCTACGACTTAGGAAATCTTCCAGACACTCACATACCCGGAACCTATTTGACATGCTCGTACCCTTTTTTACAGCCTGTAATGGGCACCGTGTCAAACGCTTTGTCGGTATCTACAAACATGGAACCCGGCTGCTGCCTTTCATCCTTAGTTCGCATTACATCAGGTGACGAAGGGGCAATCTGAGTTTCTCACGAGCGACGCTTTCTAGAACTATGCTGATACGAGGACATAAGCTTCTCAGACTCAAGAAAATTTATTATATTAGAACCGAGATCGTGTTCAAGGACTCTGCAACAAATAAATGTTAGGAATATTGGTCTGTAATTCTGCGGGTCCGTTCTTACGTCTCTCTTACATACAAGAGTCACTTGTGCTTTTTCCAGTCACCTATGACTTAGCACCGGACGGCCGATTCGCGAGAAATGAAAGCTTGAAACGGGGCAAACGCATTGGAGCACTCCTTGAAAAACCGAACTGGGACTCTGTCCGGACCTGGTGACCTAATTGTTTTCAACTCTTTCAGTTGTTTCACTAGGCCGGGGATGCTTATACTACGTCGTTCATAGGGGAGTCTGTTCGATGGTCAAATGACGTGTATGTTTGTGTGATTCTCCCGCGTGAACGACATCTTGAATGCGAAATTTAAGACTTCAGCTTCGTTTTCTATTTTCAACTGCCACAGCAGACTGGTGAATTTGTATGCATCGGGCATAGATCTTTTAACATATGCACGAATCTCTATTAATCTTTGCTTGTCGTCATTTGCGTGTTCTCTTTCTCTTTCGAACAGAGAGCAAGGGTCTCTACTTCATGAGCAGTTTTCTAATCTCGTTATTAAAGCATGGTTGGCCATTTCCGTCCATAATTCACTTATTAGGCTCATGGTTCTCAGCTCACTATTTACAGTCCGCGTAAATGTTGCCCATACTTATTCTACATCCATCTTACTGGAACTAAATGATGTCAATACATTGTCTACGTGATATGCTAACAACTGGTTATCTGCTCTTACTAGTTGAAACACTCTCGTAGCCTTCTTAACTGATTTATTAACTTTCGTAATCTTAGTTGCTATAATGATATCATGATAGCTAATCCCCTCTTCTACAATGACGATGTCGATGAGAACCGGCCTATAGTTTCTAAGATATTTCCACTGCCTGTGGGTTGCCTAACTAGCTGTGAAACCCTCCCGTCTCCTCTATACCTCTTTTGTTATTGATAACCTTCCCTTTTACAACAAACTATGTAACCTTTCCTTAGGATTTCTATCTCTTGCTTAATAATAACAAATGAAATTTTCCCTTTGAAGTTTATTCTCTTTCTCAATCTTCGTATACAAATTTAATTGCTGCTTATTAAAAGTGATTTTCTGATTATTTCGACGAAACATAGAATGTGTCGTCGTCGTGGCCCTTAGTCGTCATCTGCAATTACCCAAATCTGTTCCTTACCTTTCTCTCTGTTACTGTATCGCCATCTGACCGCTACATCGAACTGCGACATGAATATACTTACTCTGTTTTACTTTACTCTACTAGCTGCTGGTGGGCTTTCGTAATAAGTTGCTGTATTTATTACCATCGCTGACGTTATTCTTTAATAACAAAGCTACGTTATTCTTTAATTAATTTGACTGAAATTACGTAATTCATAGTTAAACTTTTTCTTGACAACAATAAACTTTTGCAAAGTTTTATGTTGATGGTTTTTGGATGGATTATAATCAGTAATGCAACATTGCTGGCAAAAATTAATTATATTCTGAAAACGCTTCAAATATTTACTGTTGGTAATGAAATGATTTTACAAACGTTCAAATGGGACTTACTTTTTACAATAATCTTAAAACTAGCATTGCGCAAACATACCTTCAGTAGTCTTGAGTTTCTAAAAAAATAATTCAATAATATTAGTTCCTCTTATGATAATAGTTAGCTGATGTCTCTGTACATCCGTTTATAATCTCTTGTAAATCATAGCTGGTGGCTGGCAGGCACACCACTTCTCTCAAACTCTCGCTTCAGACCTGCTACCGACTCGCTTCACGTCTCGCTTACTACTGACATCCTACGAACGCTAAAGTGCGGTCTCTCCTGCCAACAATGCTTTCTGGTGCAGACAATACCTGCTACCATTACAAAATGTATCAATGTGCAGTCTTCCCCGCTCTTTTCTTAAAATGCATCCACACGCGGTCTCTCCCGCCCTTTTTAAAATTACATCAATTTGCGGTCTCTTGTCAACAATACTTTGGTGCAGACATTCCCTGCTACCACAATTATTTCCAACATGACAAATATTAATTATTCTTACTTAATCTTATTAATAAAATATAGACATCTTTCGCAAATTGTGATTTGACAATAAACAATAGAAATATACTCGTCTTACATAACCCTCCACTGTGTTTCCTTAAAATTTTCCTACGTCTTTAAGTCATTTGGACTTGACGTAAGGAGAAAATTTGATTATAGAAATATGTGTAGTAATAAGTAAGTTAATGATAGAATATTTCTTTCAACAAAGCACATACGAATACTGTCATAAGAATTTGTTTTCCTAAGTCTAACAAAGAGAATATTCAAAAGAGTATACAGCAAAATATACAAATAATATGAGTCAGTAAGCTGGAGGTGTACATCAGGTAGTAAAAGTTATTTATATTTCTAATAGTAATGGATAGCAAAAATGAGAAGATTGTTTATGTTTCATTATAAATTGGCATCTATTAGTACCATATTGAAGGAAGGGAAGAAAAGGAATTGGATAGCATGGTCAAAGCACTGGCAACTGGCTGTGAATGCACTCAAAAGTCTGTTTCTTTCCCTCACATAACACAACACCAGGATTCGCCATGTGATTCCGTCGTCTCTTTGATCCATAGTTTTAGTATAAGCAAACACTAAGTTAACCATCGAATTGCCTGAGTTGCATTAGGTACAAGTTCCAACTCCAATTGTCCATTAGTAGTGATAGTGTGCATCTTGGTATGCAAGCACCTATTGACATACATCATGACTGTGGTGTGCATCTTGGTATGGCGACACCTCATAGAAAACATCATAGATTGAAGTAACGTGGTTCACTATTCACTTTGTCTGTGCTCCATAACCATGGGGATGCACAGGAATTAAGGTGCAGGTATAATCATTTTGTCAATAGGTTCACGGGTATCGTTGATACCGTTATTACCAAATTTTACATCATCTCTTTCCTCTGTGCTCATAAAATTATTTATTTTACGTTTAAAAGGACACATTATTTAACCTTGTGTGACTGTAGATAAAGCTTATAGTTTTAAACAAATCCCTAAAGAAACACATTTTCCATCTGTAGTGAATTCAGCCTACAATACATATTACATTACGTGACAGTCAATAACATAAACAAATATTTCTGTAAGTGGAATTTAGTAGTACATTTAGGCATCAACATTTTAAATAAAATAGACAAGTAACTTTATACAAACTGTGTCACTTTCTGTGACTCTAAATAAATCATAATCTGGTGCTCATATAAATAATTACATAAAGACACTGTTATATTACTTCACAGGTTGTGAATTCACAATTTTTGAAATATGAAAGTACATTTAGACACAAAATATGTCACTTTCTGTGACTTCAGTATGTTCGATAATGTGTTCGTCAGTTATGAGTCATATTGTCAGTCGACTAAATATTATGTTTGAGTTGTGTAACACACATCATCATTGTAATTTAAGAGAAAACATTTGTATTTTACGTAGAGTGCGAATCGGTATGCTGACATTTGGTGTGATCTGTTTTTCCTATGTATGTATCTGATGTAAAAGATATCATGTTCAATGCAGAAAATTTTTTTCTAATAGAAATGTACACATAGTAATCAATTTAATGTGGTTTCTCCATCCGTAGCGCTGCGCTGCGCTGTGTCACCTGCTACCAAAATAAACCATTACTAAATTGTATTCCTTACATACTAACATCTTCATTCTCCTCTCTCCTGTGTACCTCGTGTCATCTCTCTGCATAGCCTATAATAAAATATTCATTGTTAATAATCATCAGCGCACGGCATGACTTCAACATCTCTCTGCATCTGGAAAATCACGTCAGCTCTCGGCATGACCTGTAAAGCATTTATCCGTGTTTCTCCACGTTCAATACTTATATTATAATTAAAACTACGTTTATTTTGGTTAACTATGACAACAATGCTGCATGCACGGATTAAAGAATACATCTAATTGCTACTACTGTACGAAAATTATTTGTACATGTTATACATTTACTTTTAAAGTAGCCCTGTTAATTGCTTCACTTACCTTACATAACGTGAAATAAATGTCCTGCGAGAACGCTTCTAAGACTGTTATTAATATTCAGTGTATTTATCTGCGGTCGAATCGAGGTGACCTGTTGTGCACGTAAATAACCCATTAGTAGCTCACTGTATTCGGGCTTGCCGGAATGTGTCAAAAAGCTCATTGTTATACCCTTGTCTATATGTATCCCTATAAGAAGGTTTTTCTATTTTAAGAATTTCTTTATGTTTCACATATGATGGTTTCCTCTCGATATTTTTGTTCTGAGTGTCTCAATGTGTACTACTTTAGCGTGCGGAATATTTCGAATTCTGTACGGTCCTGCGTATAGAAGTTCAAATCTTTTTTCATCGTTTCTTCCCTTTGTGTGACAGATGATGGGTACGAACTAGTACCTTATCGCCAATATCGTACTTGCGTAATCTACTTACCTGTTTCTGCTGTCTCTTCCGACGATCTGGAGCTCGTTTAATGTTCGCTAGTGCCGCGTCTATTATCTCACAATGACAAAGTCTACGCTTTTTTGGAAAAGTAATCATTTCAGTTAGTTTATTCGGTGGGTCTTTATTCGTCGGTATTACGGTTGGTGAGAGCATCGTTGACTCATTAGGTATTGCATTTATTACTACCTGAAACTGTGAAATGTATTCGTCCCATGTTGTATGCTTTCTGTAGCAATAAATTCAACAAAGTTTCCAGATCTCTTTCATTATTCTTTCTGCCAAGTTAGTAGAACTGTGATATCTTGATATGTAAATTGGTGTTATGTTCTTACTCTCTAACATTTGTTTCCATATGTCTGACCTAAACTGCGGTCCGTTATCTGAAATAACCTTCTGTACATGTCCTACTATTGATAGAAATCTCTTACAAATGCTCTTGATACTGATCTAGCTGTTGCTTTCCTTAGAGGAGGAAATGTTACAAATTTGGATGTCAGTTCTACGGCTACTAGAATATAACTATAACCTTTACTTGTTCTGGGGATTTGACCGAAAAGATCTACTGCTGCCATGTGTCTTAACTTACCCAGTATGATGGGATACAGTGGTGGAATACATGACACTGTAGATGATTTAGCTTTCTGACATATCTTGCAGGATGCTATAACTTTGCGAATGTGTTTTTCCATATTGTTGAAGTGACAATTTTGTCGAAAAATTAGAAAACATTTCCTAGCTCCATAATGTGCATAGCTTAGGTGCGTATACCATATCAATTTGTTTCTGATCCCTTCTGGAATGCATAAAAGCCAATTGTTGCCGTCTAGTTACTAGCGAATAAATAGAATATCTTGATGTATAGTGTAATTATGTCTTATTTTTTGCGTTACTCTTGTCTCGCCAAAGCGTTAAAACCCCTTTTAGTGTATCATCTTTCTGCTGTTATCTCTCTATGTCCTGTAATGCTGATGATATAAAGTTTTCGAAAGCTACTTGTTTGGTGTACATAATACTATGGTTGTTGTAGCAGAAGGTATTTTCTTTCTCTAGTCGTTTATGCTGAATAGATCTCGATAGATGGTCGGTAACAGTATTCTGCGTGCCTGGAATGTGTACAATAGTAAAGTCGAACTCTTGTAGATATAATTTCCAATCTATCATGCGTAAGTTTTGCTGATAATAAAAACTGGATTGCTCGGTGATCGGTATATACTGTGGTGTGTCTTCCATATAGATAATGACGGAATCTCTTAAATGCCCATATTACATATAATGTCTCTAATTCTGTTACAGAGTAATTGAGCTCTGCTGGAGAAAGTATCCTGCTTGCAAACGCAATACGTTTAACGATTGTCTTACCGTCCTCCTCTACTTCCTGGAAAATATGTACTCCTAGTGCTGTAGTTGAACTATCTGTCGCAATGGAAAAGTTTTGTGTTGGGTCAGGATGCGATAACAGAGGTGCCCTTAGTAAAGCTTCTTTCAAATTCTCGAATTCAGCTTCAGCGTCTTCATTCCATGACCAAATTGTGTTTTTACTTGTGAGCTGGTATAGCAAGGGTGTTGTGGTGTCACCGCCAGACACCACACTTGCTGGGTGGTAACCTTTAAATCGGCCGCGGTCCGGTAGTATACGTCGGACCTGCGTGTCGCCACTATCAGTGATTGCAGACGGAGCGCCGCCACACGGCAGGTCTAGAGAGACTTCCTAGTACTCGCCCCAGTTGTACAGCCGACTTTGCTAGCGATGGTACACTGCCTACTTATGTTATCATTTGCCAAGACGATAATTTAGCATAGCCTTCAGCTAAGTCATTTGCTACGACCTACCAAGGCGCCATTATCAGTTACTATTGATATTGTGAATCATGTACCGTCAAGAGCGACATTCATCATTAATGGATTAAAGTTAAGTATTCCACCAGCTACGTCCGTTTTTCTAAATTCTAATTTACTTGTCATGTTCCAGACCTCACGCCAGCCTGCGTGAGCTAAACGCGTGCCTTTCGGCCTCCTCTAGTAACACGGTGTTGATTCTCCTGCCAACCACAACAGGTGTGTCTAATGCTTTATAATGAATGAATTTTCTAAACTAATTAATAAGACCTATAAAGCTCCGAAGTTCCTTCTTATTTGTTGGCATGTCGATGTCTTTCAATGCTTGCAATTTGTCCGAGTCTGGTGCAATACATGTTTGTGAAATGATATGGCCTAGAAATTTTATTGAGGCTTTTCCAAATTCAGTTTTACGGAGGTTTATAGTTATACCATTTTGCTCGAATGTATTCAGTAATTGTTGAAGGGTGTGGTTGTGCTGTTCTCAGTTTCCTCCTGCGATTAGAATGACATCTACATATGTACTAATTTTGTTTTTAAGATCCTGTGGGAGAACTGTATTCATGTCTCGTATAAAGGCTGCAGACGAAATCGTTAGTCCAAACGGAAGTTTACAAAATTGGTAACATTCACCAAAGCAAAGCAGTGCCGCATACTTTCGGCAATTTGGATGCAACTGGATTTCCCAAAATCCTGATTTCAGATCGAGGGTGGTATATATAGAGGTGCCATGAAACTTTTGCAGCAACTCTTCTAACGTCTGTGGTCGGTCAGTTTCTGTAATGATTATTTTATTAAGCTCACGCGAATCTAAAACAAAACGGAGTGATCCATCCTTCTTTTCAACGATGTGTAATGGATTTATATATTGCTTTTCTGCTGGTTCAGTTATACCCTGATCAATCATTGCTCGTAACTCTTTCTTAACTGCTTCTGTGTGTATATATGCGGGATTGGATAGTGTTTTGCTTTGAAAGTCTCGTGTGGTTTCACCTGAAATTCGTACATAAATCCTGTCATCGTTCCTGGAACACTGTTAAAAACTTTCATGCTGCACAAGAATATTTTCTAATTCTGTGCTCTCTGTGTCGTCTTATGCTATACTGCCTCCAACCTTGCGTGTAATTGTCTCTAATTATAATCTTGTTCCTCTGCCATGTCGTTATTATATGTATTCGGGTATAGTGTGAGATAACAATCGTTATCTTTAGAATCTGCAATAATCTCGATCCTGTGCATATTTTCTTCTTCTGAGGAGACTGTGTTTTGAAATCTCACTACCACTTCAGTCTCCTTCTGTAATGTTAGGTATGACGATTTAAAGTCAATCTTTGCGTCGTATTGTACGAGAAAATTCATTCCTAATGCTATATCAGTTGTTAAATGTGGAACTATCCAACAATTGCTGTGGAAAGTTAGCCCTGCAAAAACAAACGTTAATTGTGTCTGTCTTTTGTCTTCAATGATTTTTCCTGGAAATGCTCCCTTAACTTTAGTTCTGTGTAACGGGAATACTGGATAATCATTATCGCTATTGCATCTGTTAAATGTGTCTTCGTTAATTACGCACATTGGTAAGCCTGAATCAATTATTGCTAAAATATTTTGTGACTTTAAATTTATTTGGATTATTTGGTGGCATATATTTCTTGCATGATCGGTTTTTCTTGTAACAATGTGTCTCGCACGTCGTCGAATGTAATGGCATTCTCTATCGTTATCCTTTCTCTGTCCTTATCCATAGTGTCGTCATTTAGAGATTCATCACAGGCTCTCTCTAGTCATAAATGTTCTGACATTTCATTTTCTGTTGGGGAGTGTTGTGTGTTTTCTATGAGCTGCACTGTTCTACCGTTTTGATTATTAACGGTAGGTGGCGGATGAAATCTTATGTCTGGTACATTCATACGATAACTTGGTTGTTGTGCACTGTTTGAATTTCTATGAAAATTATCATTGTAGAATGTCCTTTGCGGTCGGTGTTCGTTTCCTCTCCTTCTGTCGTCCTAACTGTGGTTATGCGGCGAGGCACGCGTGTTTCTCTGAAAAGGCTGTCTTTGTTCGTTTTGTGTATTTTGCGGCTGACCCATGTAACTGTTTGCACCTGTCGCATTTTCTTGGCGATGAGTCATGTGAAAGTTTGACCGGTTCGGCATTTCCTGTCGTATATGTGTCGTGTTATTTGGATGGATTTGTTGTTGTCTTGAATTGTCATGTACATTGTTATTATACTGCTGTTCATTGAATCCCTGTGTGTATTCTCGACTAAAGTTTTCATTTTCGCTGCGAAAGCGTTTATTATGATACTGCCAAATCGTGTTTGCTCAAAATTATTATTGTTTGGCTGGTTTGCGTTATGTCGTGAAAAGTTCTTGTTAACAAAGACGCTGTCCTTTTGCTGGCCTGTTAATAATGACACTTTTAATGCTCTGGGGAGTTTTGAAATACACAGCTGTATTAATGCGGATTGACTGTATGGCTAATTAAGGTATTGTTTTTGCTCAACCATTTACTCGAAAAATTGTGTGATCGTTGGGAAAGCAGAATTCTCGAAATTTGGTAGACTAATTAGCAGATCCTTAATGCTACTCTGTGTGGCATCTGACCAATATGCTGCTAGAAATGCTTCCTGGAATGCTTCTACTGAAAAACTGTCCTGCAATTGGTCGCATTCTTCTCGCTGGTTCCCCTTCAAGAAAACTAATAGTAAATTCTAGCTTATGTTGAACTGGCCAAGATGATGGGAGTGCCGCATTGAGTTGTTGGATCCAGTCCAGTGGATGTATTTGCGTCCTGTCGTTTTTAAATGTTTTAAACTTTCTCACTGAAAGGAAATGCTTGTGGTCGAAACCGTCATGTCTTTGTGTGTAATTATTTTCGTAATGTTGTGAATATGAATTTGTGTGTCTTTCTGCCTGGTTAAGATCTCTTACTCTCTGAAGTCTACCGACAGTATATGTACTGTGCATCTGAGGCACGTCGTAATTGTGTGTGTTCTGTTGGAATTGTTTGCAGTTGTTTCTTGTGTGTCAGCTATCCATTGCTGTAAAGAATTGATTTTCAGTTGTAACAAATTATTACGTGATTCTAGGTCTGCGACTGTTTGTTGCACATTTGTAATTTGCGTATCTTTACTATTATAAATCTGTTGATCTGAGACTGGTGTTGTGTCATCTGATTTACTGTCATTGGTAGTATCTAACACGTGTGTTCTTGTAGTGGGTTCGTTGATTTTTTCTGTCAATTCGTTTCGTAATTTACGATTACTTTTGGTTACTTTCTTAAAATCTGCTTTCAAATTTTCTGATTCTTGATTTATTTCTATTCGTTCCATTTTGTCACTGTCAGAACTTCTTCTGTTAATTTATCCCTAATATTCTGAATTTCAGTGTGTAGAAATTTTCGCTTAATTGTATGTGACTGGAATTCCGTGAGCCTCTCTTGTGTTTGAATATTTGTCTCCTTAACCGTTTAGATTTCTTCCGAAATCGAGTGTATGTGATTGTCCACGTAAGTTTTTCCCTGAGCAAACACTTTCTTTTTGTCGTCCTATCGCTGTTTATTAATTGTTTGTGAAAATTCTTTTCGTTCTTCATTCTGTGATTTCACCAGTTTGCGGTGGCGTATCAAACAGTTTTCTGTGTGATTGTTAAAAAACATTCATCAATGTGAGCGTTTTGTTTACAGAAGTTCTCTGTCATTGTTTTTCGTATGCTAAGCGCGAAGGCTTCTTGTTTATCCGTTATTTCTTGAATCTTGGGGTGTCAATCTTGGTTTGATTTTTCAGCGACTACCTTCATTTCGTTTTTTAGGTCTGCTGATTCTTGTGCCCTTCTGTTTTGTTTCATGTCTTGTCTGATTTGTAGCAAAAATGCCATTATTGGATCCGTTTCGGATTGACTTCTGTGTGTATTTGCATTCGTTGTTAAAGGTAGTACATCTGTGTTCATTTGAACATCCTCAGACGATTGTAATCGTATCACCTCTTCCGTGGTTTCGGAATTTTTGTCAATAAAACTGTGATATCTGCTACGCAGATTGTGTATCTGTGTACCGTTTGAATCTGTTTCAGCACGTAATGGAGTCACACTGTTTGACTGCATTGTAGTGGTTTCGTTACTGAAACTATTATGTCTGCTACGCGGAAGTTGTGGCTGTGGAGCTTCTGTTCTATTTAAAAACAAATTATTTTGCACTAATGTCTCATTATCAGTTAGCATTTCTGAAGTTGATTGTTCGTCAAGAGCTTCCATATTATTATTGCTCTCGAATGTCCGTTCATCCTAATGTTCCACTACCGCGTTTTTCACACGTATTATTTCCATCTACTCCTGAAAAGAATTTCTCGTCACTATTTTCTACACTTTTATCACTTTGAGAACGAGTAATTATTCTGTGGGACATTGTCTATAATTAACAAACGCCACAAAATATCACTGTTCAAAGCGGATTTAACACTGAACAGACACGTTTCAACGCAGAATCAATAGAGCAAACAGAATTGCCGATGTGCTGTGAATTAAAGGTATACAATTTAGTATAAACGTTGCGTCACTTAACACTAGCTTATTCATACAATTGTCAGAGTCAATATACTCATTTTCACAGTAGATTCGCTGAAGAGTCTTAATGATTGGATGTCGCCAAGTGGAACCTTCCCGTCTCCTTTATGCCTCTTTTGTTATTGATAACCTTCCCTTTTACAACAAACTACGTAACCTTTCCTTAGGATTTCTATCTCTTGCTTAATAATAACAAATGAAATTTTCCCTTTGAAATTTATTCTCTTTCTCAATCTTCGTATACAAATTTAATTGCTGCTTATTAAAAGTGATTTTCTGATTATTTCGACGAAACATAGAATGTGTCGTCGTCGTGGCTCTCAGTCGTAATCTGCAATATCCCAAAACTGTTCTTACCTTTTTCACTGTTACTGTATCGCCATCTGACTGCTACATCGAACTGCGACATGAATATACTTACTCTATTTTACTATAATCTATTAGCTGCTGGTGGGCTTTCGTAATAAGTGGCTGTTTTATTACCATCGCTGACGTTATTCTTTAATAACAAAGCTGACGTTTTTCTTTAATTAATTTGACTGAAATTACGTAATTCATAGTTAAACATTTTCTTGACAACAATAAAATTTTGCAAAGTTTTATGCTGATGGTTTTTGGATGGATTATAATCAGTAATGCAACATTGCTGGCAAAAATTAATTATATTCTGAAAACGCTAAAAATATTTACTGTTGGTAATGAAACGATTTTACAAACGTTCAAATGGGACTTACTTTTTACAATAATCTTAAAACTAGCATTGCACAAACATACCTTCAGTAGTCTTGAGTTTCTAAAAAAAATAATTCAATAATATTAGTTCCTCTTATGATAACAGTTAGCTGATGTCTCTGTACATCCGTTTATAATCTCTTGTAAATCATAGCTGGTGGCTGGCAGGCACACCACTTCTCTCAAACTCTCGCTTCAGACCTGCTACCGACTCCCTTCACGTCTCGCTTACTACTGACATCCTACGAACTCTAAAATGCGGTATCTCCTGCCAACAATGCTTTCTGGTGCAGACAATACCTGCTACCATTACAAAATGTATCAATGTGCAGTCTTCCCCGCTCTTTTCGTAAAATGCATCCATACGCGGTCTCTCCCGCCCTTTTTAAAATTATATCAATGTGCGGTCACTTGTCAACAATACTTTGGTGCAGACATTCCCTGCTACCACAATTACTTCCAACATGATATTATTATTCTTACTTAATCCTATTAATGAAATATAAACATCTTTCATAAATTGTGATTTGACAATAAACAATAGAAATATACACTTCTTACAGCTGCTCAAGACAATTTTGAGAAAACGTTCAAAAGTTCTTCGGACGACTGTCAGTCTATAGTCCCTGCAATGAATCCATAGACATCCCAGTTTTTTCTCGTTCGGTTAATGTCGCCTCCAACTAGTATTGCATGGTCTGTGTATTTACGGGTTACTGGCCATGGGCCTTGTTTGAACGACTCCAGAATAGCCACAGCAGAATCGGATGGCCGGTAAAAACACCAAATAATTAACTTGGTTTCAAGAGACCTTATAAGCGACCAGATAACCTGTCATACTCAACTTCGATGTCAATAGAGAGAATATTTCTGTCAACTGCAATGAATTCCTCCCTTCCTATGGCATCAAATATGTATTTCTGCCATCCGTTCCATGACGCGCTAAATATCTAAGCTTTCCGCTTCGAGTCTCAGCTAGCCCCACGAATAATTTGAGCGCGAGAACTTTCCTGGAGAATAGTAGATTTGTTAACTTTATTACGAATATTCGTACAATTTACTGATAAATTGTGGCAGTGGAAGCGCCTTTACTCTGAACGGGGTCTGACTGGCGAGTGTTCAACAGAGCGCCTCAGATTACCGCTTAGCCTAATAAGCCCTATGTACACTCCAAGAGTACTTTGCTACTCGAGTAGCTGCTCCCTTCGTGTAATTCACTCCTAACCTATCAAGGGAAGTCGAACAAATCCCCACGTGATACGAAGGTCTAGAAACCGTCACAGGGTCGACGAATCCTTTGGCTGAAACCCTCCACTCGGCTCCGGACCAAAGACCCCGATCAACTCTTGAAACATTGCCGCAAATTGAGAGCTCTGCTTGCACTCCACGCGTGAGGCCAGCAGCCTTTACCACTTCCACCAGACGCCTGTACGACATGGGGATGGCTCAGAACCCACGACACAGCCGTCGTTGGTGCCGACGTGAGCCACAACTTGCAAACGGCTGCACCCTGCACGCTCGATACCCGCACGTAAGGCTGCCTCCACATCTCGGATGAGGCCCCCCGACAGATATATCGATTACGCATGACTTTTTTTCCTGCCCGGAATGCTATCTGCCTAAATAGCGACATAACGCGCCTAACGTTGAAGCTCCGATAACTGGTAAAACCGTTCCGCACATGCTTGCTCGGACCCTGCTGAAGCAGCGGCCACCTGTCCACTCACACAGTGAATGGGCGACGCCAGACGGCCTGCTCCACATTTGCCCTCCTCCTCGAGCGATGTGAAGGCATTGCTACCCGCAACCTACTCTGCTGTGAGGTCGGATCCACCGCTTCGGATACGCTAGAAGGTGCCTCCGCAGCAGGGGCCGCGGGCGAAATAAGCGACACCTGAAGAGTCCTACGCGAAGTACCAGATTCTCCTCCATCGCTACAACCCGAGGCAGCCATGTAAGGTGACTGACCTCAGCCAAAAGCCCATTCAGCGAACTACGGCTAGCTCCCCTTGCGTCCGCAGAGAGCATGCACACATCCAAGCCATTCTAATAAGTCTAACTGAAGAAGTAAACTGTACACGTAGACAGAGTCCTAGATATGCGACTTGTTACCCTCCTGATGGGTCACCAATGGAAGCTCACACTCGAGTGACCACTTTCCATGTGTCCTTTGATTGCAGCCACAACTGCTATATATACGTCCGAGACGCTGGAAGTTTGCCCAAGCCGACTGGACACTTTCTTCGTCTCTAGCGACATTCGATGACCGTCACTTTCCTAGCGTCGACGATGAGGTCACTCATATTACAGACGTTATTCTTACAGCTGCGGAACGTTCAATACTTCGCACCTCCGAATTGTCCCGGCGCCCCAAGTTCCTTGGTGGAACGAGGCATGCCGTGACGCAGTACGTGGCGGCGAAGTGCTCTTCGCGTTTTCAGACACCATCCTACATTGGCCAACTGTATCCGCTATAAGCAGTTCCATGCGCGGTGTCGTCGCGTCATCCGCGAAAGCAAGAAGGCAAGCTGGGACTTCTTTACTAGCTCATTTAACACCTTCACTCCCTCCTCGGAAGTTCGGAGTCAGATTCGACGGTTAGCAGGCGCGCATAGTTTCTCCCCGGTCTCTGGGCTCACTGTCGCGCATGATCCATTAGTGGACCCCGTCGCAATTTCTAACTCATTGGGTCAACACTTTGCTGAGATTTAGAGCTCTTCAAATTACCCGCCAGCGTTTCTCACGAAGAAACGTGCATGGGAAGTGCGACCTCTTGCTTTCTCCTCTCAAAATCGCGAAAGATACCATACTGTTTTCTCCATGCGGGAACTCCAAAATGCACTCTCTTCTTCTCGCCCCTCCGCCCCAGGACCGGATGGTATCCACATCCAAATGTTGCTGCATTTATCAACCCATAGTCTGCGTTACCTCCTTCGCCTTTATAATCGAATTTGGACCGACAGTACTTTTCCCAGACGATGGCGGGAAGCTATCGTCGTTCCTGTTCCGAAACCTGGAAAGGACAAACATCTCCCCTCTAGCTATCGCCCCATTTCTCTCACGAGTAGTGTGTGTAAGGTTTTGGAGTGTATGGTGCATCGCCGTTTAGCTTGGTGGCTGGAATCCCGCAGTCTTTTAACAGCTGCACAATGCGGTTTCCGAAAGCATCGTTCTGCAGTTGACCATCTTGTTGCTCTCTCCACTTATATCATGAACAATTTTCTCCGGAAACGCCAAAGAGTAGCAGTATTTTTTGATCTTTAGAGAGCATACGGTACCTGTTGGAGGACAGGCATCCTCCGCACACTGTTCTCTTGGGGCTTTCGAGGTCGGTTGCCCCTAATTCTTCGCGAATTTGTGGCAGAGCGCACATTTAAAGTGCGGGTGAACACTACTCTCTCCCGTACCTTCTCCCAAGAAAACGGGGTATCCCAGGGATCCGTGATAAATGTGGTACTGTTTGTCATTCCCATAAATCCAATTATTAATTGTCTCCTTCCTGATGTCTCGGGTTCCCTCTTTGTGGACGATTTTGCGATCTACTACAGCTCTCAACGGACCAGCCTTCTTGAACGATCGCCTCCACTCTTGGAGCATCGAAACAGGCTTCCGCTTTTCTCCCAATAAGACCGTTTGTGTTAATTTTTGGCTCGTACGGAGTTTCTTCCACCTTCCTTACATCTAGGACCTGTCAGCCTTCCGTTTTCGGACGTCGCTAAATTCTTGGGTCTTATGTTTGACGGAAAACTGTGCTGGTCCTCCCACGTTTCCTATCTTTCGGCTCGCTGTCTGCGATCCCTCAACACCCTCCGTGTCCTGAATGGTACCACCTGGGGAGCGGACCCAGTGGTCCTCCTCCGCCTCTATCGCGCCTTAGTGCGATCGAAATTGGACTATGGCAGCATAGTTTACTCCCCTGCTCGGCCGTCTATTCTTCGGCGTCTCGACTCTATCCACCACCGTGGATTACGTTTAATATCTGGAGCTTTTTACACCATCCCTGTGGAAAGCCTTTATGCTGAGACTGCTGAGCCTCCGCTGTCCAGTCGGTGAGCTGTCCTCAGTCGTTACGCTAGCTATCCGTCTTCCATGCCTACTAATCCGGCCCATGACATTTTTTTCGACGCCTCCTTGGATTTAGGGTGTGCAGGCCGCCCTTCCTCCCTACTACCACCAGGAGTCCGCTCCCGTCAACTACTCCATTCTCTTTCCTTCCGCTTTCCTAAAACCTTCTTGACAACTTGGGGTACAGCACCACCTTGGCTCCGTCCCCGGACCTGCCTGCTCCATGACCTTTGTCAGTTTCCCAAGGATGGTACCCCTTCACTTGTTTATCGTCGGGCATTTTCTGCTCTATGTGCACAAATGAAGGACGCCACATTTATTTACACTGACGGCTCAAAAACATCGTTTGTTGTAGGGTGTGCCTATATTGTTGGCGACACCCCAAATCGATTTCGGCTTCCCGACCAGTGTTCGGATTATACAGCGGAGCTTTACGCTGTTCTCCAGGCTGTCCAATACATCCGTCGCCATCAGCGGATACAGTATGTTATTTGTTCAGATTCTCTCAGCTCTCTCCTCAGTCTCCTAGTTCTCTACCCTGTCCACACTCTGGTCCACCGGATTCAGGACTGCCTCCACTTGCTCCACTTTGGGGGCGTCTCGGTGACGTTCCTCAGGATCCCAGGACACGTTGGTATCTGTGGAAATGAGGCGGCCGATATAGCGGCCAAGGCTGCAGTATCTCTTCTTCGGCCAACTATTCGCACGATTCCCTTCGCCGATCTACGGAGTGTTTTATGTCGTCGTGTTGTTCTTTTATGGCATGCAAATTGGTCGACACTTCCCCATAATAAATTGCGGGACGTGAAAGCTCTTCCCTTGCTTGGACCTCTTCCTCCCGAACGTGTCGTCGGGAAGAGGTAATTTTAACTAGACTCCGGATAGGGCACTGTCTTTCTAGCCATCTACATCTTTTAAGCGGTGATCCTCGCCCACTTTGTCCCCACTGCTCTCAGCTGTGGACGGTAAGACACCTTTTACTTGAGTGCCCCTATTTTACTCCGTTACGCGCCCGTCTACAGCTGTCGCCTGAAATATCGTCCGTTTTAGCAGATGACACGTGCTCAGCCTATTGCGTTCTTGAGTTTATTAGTGCCAGTGAGATGACATCAGTCATTTGAAGCTCTTTTTGGGGACAACCAACCCCTTTCTGTAGTGGTTTTTAAGCTTTCCTTCTGCTTTTAGTTTCTCCAATTTTTTGGGTTTCGTTCCCATTACTGCTGGTTTCCATTTTGGTTTTTTACCTTTTCGTAAGTCGCAGACCAGGCGCTAATGACCATAGCAGTTTTGCGCCCTAAAACCAAAACAGAATAAAAAAAAACAATGGAAGCTGACGCCTCAGTGAGCTATGTAGCTGGCTGTTTAGTAGGAATGAAAACTGCTCTACAGACTGCCTGAATTTATACTTGCAAAATTCGAGCTTTTACCTCTTCAACAGAATATCTAAGAAATATATTACGAGGAAATCATAAGAAAAGGTGAACACTTTACTTGCCGCTCTGTAGATGTGTATCAGCCGAGAGCTGGGACCTGACACGACAACACACACCTCCGGCGTAATCGGACAGTAATGGAGCAATACTTTCGTTTATGGTTGAATAGATTGAGTGAAAATAGGATTAACTCCAGATGACGATTGTAAGCCCCGAACGCGTTGTTGAATAATCTCAGTGTGAACCATTTGATTCACGGCGTCTGGGATGCAGAAATAACGTCAAGTCAAAATGAGAGGCACTCGAGCTCGCGCCCTGTTGTCCTTATAATGCCTTCGGTCCCTTCATAAAAGACTTTAATTCCTCAAGTTCACAGAGATTTTAGTTGATCAACGCAGCGATTCTGTTCTGTACATCCTTCGAAAATAAACTTTTTGTTCGCCCCTTACAATAAGGCATAACGACGTGCTCTCAGAAGAGCTCATGATTGCAAGGGAAACTGAAACACAAACGTGATTCGTGCTCTCCTTTTGCTTGTTGTATGGGGAATCGTATCGCACCTCTTATCGTGTATCGTGTCGCCTCAGTGTGAACTGCATCTAAGCGTGGAATGTCGTGTGCGTCCTCTGACTGTTAATCCTCAACTCACGAGATGTGGTCTCTCTGACCGGTCGAAAATTTTCGAGATCCTTCTCCAGGTTCAGTTCTAGTGGACCGCTTCTATACTGCTTAAATAGCCAGCCCTGTTATACTTTGTTGTCGCTTGCATTGTTGCCTTCAAAACAGGAACTTAAGAGAGAAACTCGCCATCGCATTATCTATCAGATTTAGTGGTAAGAGGGCCCAGTGGGTAACCCGTCAAAAACTGAACACAGATCAAAAATGAAAACGGGAAGAAGGTGTACTGAGCTGTGAAAAAAAGAAGTAAAATCAATACAGTGAACGATTAAAGCTCAAGGTGTACAACATCAGAGGATCTCAAACAATGAAGGCGTCACGGTTCTATCGTCATGGACTGTGAAGCGGGAGATCCATGTTCAAATCTCCCTTCTGTCCCACTTTTTTTCACAAAATCATGAACTATACGTCCGGTCATCGGTGTTTCTGTACGCTATATTCAAATTTGTGACTGGTTTGCGGTGTGACATCCGTTTGCGGTGTGACATCCGTTTATTCTATACAAGTACCACATTTTATGACTCTTGAGTTCCGTTTTGGAAGCTTTGACTCTCGAATTCCTGTATTGTAACATTGACCCCCGTTTATTTGTTGTTTTCATTTATGTAAGAGGCCTATGCGGCATCTCGTCTGTTCTTACTATTCATCAAATTTATTAGCGAAAGTAATATATTCTCAACACATGACTCATATTCTATAAACGGCGTACAGTATGATAATCCCCAAGACAACAGAGGGAGAATGGACACTTCAATGACCGTACGGGAAGTTCACAATTTTGTGAGAAAAAAAGAGGGCACGAGAGAAATTTGAACATGTATCTTACGTTTTGCTAGGCAGCACCCAAACCATACAGCCACAACTCCATTATCTCTGCAATTCATGTGCTGTTGCGATCTTGAGCTTGGACCGTTCACTGTTTCTGTTTTGCTTCTTTTTTCCACAGTTCAGTACACCTTCTTCCTGTTTTCATGTTTGATCTGTGTTCAGTTTTTGATGGTCTATACGCTGGCCCATTTTACCACTAAAGCTGAGGGTATGCGATAGAGAGTTTCCCTTGTAAGTTCCTGTTTTCTTCAGTACAGTACAAAATATTTTCATAGAAGCGTGTCACTTTTAACGATCCTACGTTTGATGAAAGTGTTAGTCAGAGGCTGGAGAAAGATGTCAATGACAGAGATCAAGAAATAGTTGAACATAGACGACGATTTGGCAACAGCCAGTGATCACAATTCTGCAAGTGAGCAAGATCATTTAGAGGAAGAACTTCAGAGCAATTGTGATGATCTAACGGTTTGATTATGTGTACCATTTAAAAAGCCACACTAAAGTGTGGTAAAAAGTAAAATAGTGCAAGCGTCATATACTGCAGTAAAATAACCAAGGAGTATTTAAACAGTACAACAAATAACAAATAACTGTTATATAACTTAAACTAAAAATATCAAATGATTTGCACATTAAACAACAGGTTAAACCAAGAGGTCCTCCAGAGACCCCACGTTGCACTGAAGTCACCTCTTGGGTTAAGGGTTAATGCCTCGCCCTGTTTGTGATCGTATATTAATACTTCGTGTGTCGTATGTCTGAGGTGGAGACTGGGGACCAGACCAATGTTTGTTTTAATGAGAGCGGAAAACTGACTAAATAGCACTATGGGCCCAATGTAGCAGTTCAGAAATCGTTTATTTGCTGCAGGGACTCGATCTGCGTGCAGCTCACCACGGCTTGCAAGCTATTGCTTTGCACTTTAAGCTTCGTGAGAAGATCATGTCGCCGTTCATTATTAATGAGGTTCAGGAAATTCCTCGTATGCGAACTCGCGATGAATATGTGTACTAAAATTGGCTTTTTGTTTAAGTCATTCTGACGTTGGGCAGAGTTGTTCATTTGACTGTCAGCTTCATATACACTCCTGGAAATTGAAATAAGAACACCGTGAATTCATTGTCCCAGGAAGGGGAAACTTTACTGACACATTCCTGGGGTCAGATACATCACATGATCACACTGACAGAACCATAGGCACATAGACACAGGCAACAGAGCATGCACAATGTCGGCACTAGTACAGTGTATATCCACCTTTCGCAGCAATGCAGGCTGCTATTCTCCCATGGAGACGATCGTAGAGATGCTGGATGTAGTCCTGTGGAACGGCTTGCCCTGCCATTTCCACCTGGCGCCTCAGTTGGACCAGCGTTCGTGCTGGACGTGCAGACCGCGTGAGACGACGCTTCATCCAGTCCCAAACATGCTCAATGGGGGACAGATCCGGAGATCTTGCAGGCCAGGGTAGTTGACTTACACCTTCTAGAGCACGTTGGGTGGCACGGGATACATGCGGACGTGCATTGTCCTGTTGGAACAGCAAGTTCCCTTGCCGGTCTAGGAATGGTAGAACGATGGGTTCGATGACGGTTTGGATGTACCGTGCACTATTCAGTGTCCCCTCGACGATCACAATCACCAGTGGTGTACGGCCAGTGTAGGAGATCGCTCCCCACACCATGATGCCGTGTGTTGGCCCTGTGTGCCTCGGTCGTATACAGTCCTGATTATGGCGCTCACCTGCACGGCGCCAAACACGCATACGACCATCATTGGCACCAAGGCAGAAGCGACTCTCATCGCTGAAGACGACACGTCTCCATTCGTCCCTCCATTCACGCCTGTCGCGACACCACTGGAGGCGGGCTGCACGATGTTGGGGCGTGAGCGGAAGACGGCCTAACGGTGTGCGGGACCGTAGCCCAGCTTCATGGAGACGGTTGCGAATGGTCCTCGCCGATACCCCAGGAGCAACAGTGTCCCTAATTTGCTGGGAAGTGGCGGTGCGGTCCCCTACGGCACTGCGTAGGATCCTACGGTCTTGGCGTGCATCCGTGCGTCGCTGCGGTCCGGTCCCAGGTCGACGGGCACGTGCACCTTCCGCCGACCACTGGCGACAACATCGATGTACTGTGGAGACCTCACGCCCCACGTGTTGAGCAATTCGGCGGTACGTATACCCGGCCTCCCGCATGCCCACTATACGCCGTCGCTCAAAGTCCGTCAACTGCACATACGGTTCACGTCCACGCTGTCGCGGCATGCTACCAGTGTTAAAGACTGCGATGGAGCTCCGTATGCCACGGCAAACTGGCTGACACTGACGGCGGCGGTGCACAAATGCTGCGCAGCTAGCGCCATTCGACGGCCAACACCGCGGTTCCTGGTGTGTCCGCTGTGCCGTGCGTGTGATCATTGCTTGTACAGCCCTCTCGCAGTGTCCGGAGCAAGTATGGTGGGTCTGACACACCGGTGTCAATGTGTTCTTTTTTCCATTTCCAGGAGTGTATTTGCAAGAGCTTGCAACACAAATTTATTTTGCGATGTATATGGAAGGTACACTGTAAACCGTTCTGTGTCAGGGGTAGTAAAAACTTATAATAACTCGTTCGCAAAAAATTAAAGCTATTTCTTCTTTATTTTAACGTGGGAGTTTGCGTCCTAGTACGTACTGGAATCCAGACTCCGTAGTATCGTAGTAGCTCTCTGTAATATAGAGAATGGTTCAAATGGCTCTGAACACTATGGGACTTAACTTCTGAGGTCATCAGTCCCCTAGAACTTAGAGCTACTTAAACCTAACTAACCTAAGGACATCACACACATCCATGCCCGAGGCAGGATTCGAACCTGCGACCGTAGCGGTCTCGCAGTTCCAGACTTTAGCGCCTAGAACCGCTCGGCCACGATGGCCGGCGAGTATACAGAGAAGTTGCAGCATTAGAAAATTGCAGCGAAACGCAGGAAGATCTGCAGCGGATAGGCACTTGGTGCAGGGAGTGGCAAGTGACCCTTAACATAGAGAAATGTAATGTATTGCGAATACGTAGAAACAAGGATTCTTTATTGTATTATTATATTATAGCAGAACAAACACTGGTAGCAGTTACTTCTGTAAAATATCTGGGAGTATGAGTTCGGAACGATTTGAAGTGGAATGACCATATAAAATTAATTGTTGGCAAGGCGGGTGCCAGGTTTAGATACATTGGGAGAGTCCTTAGAAAATGTAGTCCATCAACAAAGGAGGTGGCTTACAAAACACTCGTTCGACCTATACTTGACTATTGCTCATCAGTGTGGGATCTGTCCCAGGTCGGGTTGACAGAGGAGATAGAGAAGATCCAAAGAAGAGCGGCGTGTTCCGTCACAGGGTTATTTGGTAAGCGTGATAGCGTTACGGAGATGTTTAGCAAACTGAAGTGGCAGACTCTGCAAGAGATGCGTTCTGCATCGCGGTGTAGCTTGCTGTCCAGGTTTCGAGAGGGTGCGTTTCTGGATGAGGTATCGAATATATTGCTTCCCCCTACTTATACCTCCCGAGGAGATCACGAATGTAAAATTAGAGAGATTCGAGCGCTCACGGAGGCTTTCCGGCAGTCATTCTTCCCTCGAACCATACGTGACTGGAACGGGAAAGGGAGGTAATGACAGTGGCACGTAAAGTGCCCTCCGTCACACACGGTTCGGTGGCTTGCGGAGTATAAATGTAGATGTAGATGTAGAGGAGGCAGAACAGAAAGGCACAGCTCATTGATAAAGTGGAGAACCGACGGTAGTTCTTTTTCAAGTGGAACAGTGCGAAGTTGGTTGAAATTCACGGTAGCAGTGCATCATCATACAGTACAGTGGCTTGGTGGCGCAGATGCTTCCAGTGTTGTGAAAAAAGTATGGATGGCGAAGAACGATGTAACGGACCACGTACCAGTGGACGCCCCAGTGCTGGAAGGCAAGCGTATCACAACCGAGCCGATAGTGGCGAAAATGAAAATGAATCAAGGACCACTTTTGAACATTTTGCATGACGTTCTGAACACGAACGAAAGTTGCAGATCGCTGGGTTCGGCAACAGCTGATATCGATTCAAGAAGCCCACCGAACGGAGACGCCAGCGGAAAAGCTGCAGTGTCCGAGCAATCCACACGATTTCTTTAGCCATCTAATCAGCATGGACAAGAACACAGCAGCAAAGCAAGCAGTGGAAATACGTGCTTCCACCACCGCCGCTGAAAGAGGTGAAGACCAGCCATCATCAGACAAGGTAATCCTGAGAATTTTTTGACAGACTGTAATCGCAAGGGCAATGCCGTTAGATGAGCATACTACCGAAGTTTCCTGACGACGTTACCGGAGAACGCCAAGAAGAAGTGCCGCTGTGAGCTGTCTTAAGGTGGGTTGTTCGTTTTCGCCAACAGCTTCCAAGATCTTTCTACACAGCACCCAATCAAACAGAATGAAACCTTCCCGTCGAATAAATAAAAGAAATGATTGGACTTAATGCATGTAGACCATAACCTTCCCGTCTAGAATAAAATAATTTCCGCCTACTGAAAGAAGGAAAGAGAATTGATCTTTTCGTGCCTTGCAGCTTTCCTGTCTGGACTTGCTTTTGACAACGTCTCTGATCTGGTAGTCTTTAGCGTACACATTGTTGTACGCCTGGTGCCTTTATGGGTAACAAAACTAATGTGACTGATCAAAAGAAGATTATTTCGACGTGAACACATAAGCTTACGCCGTGGCCCTTAGTACTGGTTGTCTATGCAGTGAACCTGAAAACGTACATATATATTTACCTTACCTTTGTTTTACTGGGTTGCCTCTGAATAACGTCATCTGACTGCATGTCTGAATATACTCACTCTGACCTATTGTTGATAATTATTTGGGTTGGCATTCATTTACTAGGATTGCAAATATGTGAGCTAAAACTGTAATTACTATTCATTTGCCTCTTTGGTTGAACTTACTGGTGCTAAATTGAATGTCATTATTAAATAAAAAAATTGAGAAAACTTGTGTTTACTGGGTTCAATAAAAATAATACAATATTGACTGAGATAAACCGATCTATTCTGAAAATGACTGAATAAAAATTTTTAACTCTTTATAGTGATTCAATTTATAAAACTGTAGTTTGGGGATCGTTTACATAAAACAGATTGCAACCTAACAACGAACTTACAACATGCAGTTAGCGCTTAAATACCTTTGATGTCTTCTTGACGTCGATATTTAATAATTCATGAATAATTACCAAATATATAATTATAGTATTATTCAAGTAATATATACCTTCTGGCGACCAGGCACACCGCTCTGTATCTACACACAACTTTACTGGACAAATGTTGACTCAAGAGTGTTCTATCGACAATATTACGCGCTTCTCGCCGCACTCCCTTTGTATCAATGCGCGGGCTCTCCTGCCAACAAAGAGATACTTCACTGTCACGATCGATATGCAAAGAACTTAAATAAATTGTACAAAACATTTTTCGTAACTTTTTGTTACACACTCTAATTGTCATTTACATATTTCTTAGCTTATAAATATTTTTCAGCAGTTTATTACATTGATTTATGTTTTGGCCTGGTTGACTTTCTATTGACAAATTTCAAGATGTTTCTTAACGCTATGAAATATTGCCTCATTCTCCGTATTCTCCACATATAGCACACTGTGAATTCTTCTTCCTTCCCAGGCTGAAGAAACGATTGCCTCGGCGGCATTTGAGAATGACAACGATATGATTTTCCAGGGCTCTGCCAAATCGTACACCTCGGGAAAACGCTGCACATTCGATGGTGAATATGCAGAAATTTAAAAATCTCAAGTTTCATAACTCAGTCTCCAGGTTCTGTGGTTGCAGTTTCTAATGAACCTGTGTCAGTGTGCCTCTATTTGATCATGTGTAGTAGTAGGCGATTGAGGCTAATTGTATACCGTGATAGTTACATTTCAATGAAAAAAACATAACTTTAGTTTTTTTAATATTCAGTTAGGAACGCATTATTCTTATTATATTCAAAAATAGAGATTTATACTCAAACGATGGGTTAAACAAAATTATTTTTCATATTTTCAATGTAATTTGCAATCGGAATTACATTGCAAGTTATAGCCTTTATTGCCATTTTTGTAATTAATTATAAAAACAATTATAAAAAGGAATGTAAAATGATAGATACGGATTATCTCAATGCAACATCGATTACCTCTGTTTTGGGAGTGTTATTTTTATATCTCTGTTCTTGTCCACATGCTGTGTGTGTAACCTTTCGGCGCGTGTGAATTGCACTCGAGGGTTGTTACTCGTCAGTTGTAATTGCGAGATGGAAGAACTGCGTTGAAATCTTGACAGATTAGTGTGTTGAAAGTGCATTATTGGAACAAATTATTTTGAAGAGAATATGTAATACAGCAACGAATTATTATTTAATTAAAGTATGGAGATAGAAAACGTGGGGACCTACAATACAGAAACAAAACAACCACTGATTCTACTGTTCCAAGATTGAGACGTATCTGCAATAACCGTCATGAAAAAGCTGACAATATTTTTACTGAAGCTACTGAAGATAAAAAAATTGATGAGAAGTAAAATAGTCATTATGAAGGTGACAGCGATCCAGTGTTAAGAAATTTTGGTAAATGCCACTACAGTCACTGATCGCAAATATCTATTTTTAAATATCCAGTTAACGGTTTCAATCGTTTTTATCATCATGAGATTGCTCTGCAGTCATAAGGTTAACCGTGAAAGCAATTACAATACGTAGTCACAAGTGGCATTGTGACATGGATTAAAATTATTATGACACAGTAACCACACATCTCCCGTAATATCGGGTCATATCTTGAATACTTATTATGGAACATATGCGGTTGCTATTTTATTACGATTTTAATCCGTGAAACACTGACAATTATGGCTAAATATTTAATTGCTTTCTCTGTTAACATCATGAATGTGGATTAATCTGAAGATGTTAAAAAGTATTGAAACCGGTAACTGAATATAGAAAAAATATTTGCGATGAGAGAGTGTTGAGGTGTTTACAGATAATTAATTCTCCTATTTACTATTAGGTTCAAGCTTAGTATAGCCGAACATTTTCTGATTCCAAAATAAAGGCAGCTGTTGCGCGGCTTTCGTCATTAATAATAATCTTTGAACATTTTTTAAATAGTTCACATGAGGATGAGGCGTCAGAAGCTTGACTCTTTCGAAGTGAAAATTAAACCTATACGACAGAGCGATGTGGTGCAATGGTTAGCATACTGGACTGGCATTCGGGAGGACGTCGGTTCAAACTCGCGTCCGGCCATCCAGATTTAAGTTTTCTGTGACCTACCTAATACGATTAAGGAAAATGCCGGGATGGTTCCTTCGAAAGGACACGACCACTTTCCTTCCACAGCCTTCCCCAGTCCGAGTTTGTGACCCGTCTGTAACGACCTCAACGTGGATGGGACGCTAAACACTAATCTCCTCCTGCTAAACCTACACGGATAGCACCGACTATAATTTTTGCAAAGCGAAATGGTTGGTGTACCGCATCTTGTCGGGCCCTACCGCTGTCAGATCGGAAGCTGGAACGGGTCTTCACGCCGGAGCCGGACAGTGTTTTCGGCTGGACCAATTAATTAGCGGCGCAGCACGCGAGGATGGGACGCGTGCGTCGGGCGTCCCCCGCGACCAGCACGCTGCACGCTCCAGATGCCGGGCGCCGTATAAAGCTGCAGGAGGCGCCGGCAGACGCCCACAACACGGCGCGCCTCCTCTGACGCCACTCTGCACTTCCTGCCGGCCGCCTGCACAACCTCTGCTCTGCTCCGCTCTGCTGGTCTCAAATTGGTCTTTAGCAGCTCCACACAGAACTCCGAGTGCGTGACATGAAGCTCTGCTTTGTTCGTCTAAGTCTTCTCGTTATGGCTCTCCTGACGGAACTCGGAAGTGCTTTGAGTGCCACTAATGGTGATGGCAAGAATTTTACCAACTCACAGGTCAGTTACTTCACTAATTAATGCACGTACATAACCAACAGTTTGTTTTTGTTTTCCAACTTGTAAACTACATTCTGTTATTTACACTCTGTATTTCACACTATTAGTTAAAAAATCTTGAAACCGTGATTATATACTTTTTGGTAAATCCCCTGTAATTATGTATCTCTCATTGCATTTATTGTGACCATCTAAACGATTTTCACTGTCACACTGGAGCAACTAAATACAGTTTTTCGTTCCTCCGATACGGAATTTTCTTTTCGTACACCACAGTTCAGACGGAAGCTTTTATTAGCCCCAACCCTAGATTCAGTCTTCAGTCTTGAAAGCCGACAGTTGATTAAGTCATGGTGAAGACACCCCTAGTTTATGTGTTGCAATTAATTATTTCTGTTCCTAAAAATCTTATTGTTCGTGATGTTACATATTACTGCTATCTTGCCGTCATTTGTTTGCAATAAAAAATTATTTGGCCTCATACAGTTTATGATGCATCCTGAGACGAAACAGAAGATCGTGGACCTCACCCGTCTACATTCGGTGTGTTTCCGTGTTTAACATGTTTGTGATCTACGTATCTGATTTGAGAAAGTTATCCAGGCTCAGAATTTTCCTGAAGGTGTTGTATACTGATCAACAACTTGCTCAATCTACACGAAGTACCAAAGTAATAGTATAGTAATAAATTTTGCGTGCCTGTGAAGGAGCGTGTGTACACTATATGATAAAAAATATCGGGAGACCTAATATTGGACATGGATGTGTCCACCCTTCGACTTCATGATGGCTTCAACTCTGATAGGGACACTATTAGTTTCGTGTGTATAACAACGGCAGCCAGTGACACCTCAATAGCCGAAATCAGAAAATTTAATGATGTTAGACGCTGGGGTTTAGGGCGTAGTCACCGTTCTTGCCATCCCAAAAGTGTTACCTTGGTTTCAGGTCGGGTCTATGGGCAGATAAGTCCATTTCAGTGATGTTATTCTCCAAAAACCATTGTCCCACAGATGCTGCATTATGACAGGGTAAGTTGTGATGCTCATACAAATCATCACCGACTCCGGATTGTTCCTCGACTGTACACAATGCTGCAAAATGTGTTCATATTCTTAGACATTTACCGTAATTTTAAGCGCGATAAGGGAACACAACTTAAACATGAAAAACACGCCCATACCGAAACACCACCGCCTTTGTACTTCGCTATTGTCACTACTCATCATGGGATGGAATGTTCTCCAGACATTCACCAAATCTCAGCCCTTCCATCAGACTGGCATATGATACAGCTTGATTCGTCACTCCAAATAACTCTTTTGCAGTCATCCACTGTCCAGTGGTGTCGCTCTTGACACCACATCAATCGTCGTTTAACACTGGCGACAATAGCGTGTGGCTTGTCAGGAGCTCCTGGATTATTGTACCCAGTTTTTTTATGTCTCTGTGCAATCATTCCTTCTGATGATTAGGTGCGATTTTTGACAACCACCCTCCTCAATGCCCAACGGTTCCCGTTCGTCAGCACACTAGTTCAGCCTGGTCTTGTTTCAGTTACGGCTGTTCCTTCGCACCTCCACTTCACAGACACATAACGAACAGTCCAGTTTGCCAGATTTAGAAGAGTTGCAGTGCCCACAGTGAATTTGTAACTCTGGTGACATTCAACGACTAATCCACCTTCAATGGCATTAAGCCTTCCAGAGTGACCATTGTGTTACTGCTTGTCTACCGACAACACAATGCTCCCCGCTTCATTTTACACGCCCCACATCACATCTAGTGGTCAATTCTGCTCTTAACGTAAGCGTTTATGGATACTTTTGATCGGATTGTATATTTTCAAAAAGCTGTTAGTTTCTTAATGTTAGCTATACAGACTGTAAGTGGATATCTATATCTTCAGAGGTATTGAGTTACTAAGATAAACTATTCGCAAAGTTCAAATGTTATTACCAAGATTTCCTCTTCCACGAGTATTCTTGAAAGACTACGACCCTATTTCATATTTTGCATTGCAGTCGAACAGAGGTTTGTTGTTACACTTTCATCATATAAGTCTACATACGTTCAACTGTCGGTGTTTTATCTGCCCTGAGCATCATGTCTGTGGAAAACATGCATGACGCAGTGTACTGTATTCATTGTCACGAGTGGGAATCAAACTCAGGACTCAATAAATGTGAGATGACCTTAACAGTCCCCTTAAATACGATAGGTAGTTATCATTACAAGCATAATTTATCTCCATTAACGTCCAAGTCGCGCAAGGAAGTTATGATATTCTAAGCTGTTCGTAACAGTGACATTTTCTTCGCCTTAAGAACGGAAGCATTGGAGTTAATTAATGTGGATAAGTTATGTGCTTATGTAGCAGTCTAAACTCCCCTTACAGGAAAAAATCCCAACACCAAGATTTAGTTAATGTAGATAAAGTATTTAAGTGATTGCCTTGCAAGTTCACAAGCTAATGTAAGCAAGAGAAAAACCATTGCAAATGTGAATTACTGGTACATTAATAACCGATGTAACCACCAGAATGTTGAATAGAAGCATGCAGACGTGTATGCATTGTCGTACAGGTGCGGATGTCATTTTGAGTGTTGGAGTTCCATGCCTGTCGCAGTCGGTCAGTCAATATAGACGGTTGATACTGATCGTAGATGACGCTACAGTTGGCGTCCACTGACGTCAACGATTGGAGACGGATCTGGTGATCGAGCAAAAAACGCAACATGTTGACACTCTGTAGAGCACTTTGGGTTACAACAGCGGAACGTGGGCCAGCGTTACCCAGTTGGAAAACACCCCCTAGAAAACTGTTTGTATTTGGTAACACAACAGGTCGAATCACCTGATTGACTTGCAACTTGGTGGTCAGGGTACGTGGGATAAACACGAATTACTCTTTCTATCATACGGCATCAAACCCAGGTGTAAGTCCAGTGTGTCTAGGCCGCTGACGGTTGGTTGCAGGTGTTCGCTTTATCTTCTAACCAACATACGGCTATCACTGGCACCGAAGCAGAACCGGCTTTCCTCCGAAAAAAAAAAAAAAAAAAAACAGACTTCCACTCCACCTTACCATGAGCTGTCGCTTGACACCACTGAAGTCGCGAACGGCGCAGGCTTGGCGTCAGTGGAATGCTCGTTACAGGGCCTCTCAGAAATCATGTACAGTGGCTACATTCCTGCTAAGTCTTTCTGCAATATCACAGAAGGAACATCCAGCTTCTCGTAGGCCTGCTGCAAGACCTTGTTCAAACTCGGTTGGCTATTGATAATAGCATCTTCGTTGTCTGAAAGGCATTCTGAACTTATATCGACTTACTACGTTCAATCTCTTAGGTAACTAACGCTCACGACCGTTACAGCACGTATTCAAAGCAAACCTGACTTGAACCATCATACTGGCGCTACTTGTGTCACTCTTATGCAACTGGCTCAAAACACGATTAGACGTCACCTTACAGGTGTGGAAACATGCCTGACATCATTCGTTTATTTCTCACAACCCCTTCTTGGTGTTGGGATTCTTTTCCCATCAGTGTAGAAATGTAGTTGAGATATTATTTCATTTCTTATCTGTATATCCTTGACAATTAACTTTTCTTAAACGTTAAAATATGGCACTAGACCGTTGCTCCAAACTAGACAAATGGAGATTCGGGACACTTTTCTAACTTCACGCAGATACTCAATTAGATGTGTACTTGGGGTCCATGTTAGTGAGGGGAAACTTGACACCTACTTGTCATCGTGTTAATAAATGTAATGTTTAAACAACGTGAATCCTTTTGTTGTTACACACTACTCATTGCATGTCCACGTTGGGCTAGTCACTGCTTCAAACAGATCGAGGTGGCGCAGTAGTTAGCACACTGGACTCGCATTCGGGAGGACGACGGTTCAATCCCGCGTCCGGCCATCCTGATTTAGGTTTTCCGTGATTTCCCTAAATCGCTTCAGGCAAATGCCGGGACGGTTGCTTTGAAAGGGCAGGGCCGACATCCTTCCCTGTCCTTCCCTAATCCGATGACACCGATGACCTCATTGTTTGGCCTCTTCCCCCAAATCAACCCAACTACTTCAAACCCAAGAAATCCATTGCGTCAGGCAGGGAAAGTACGTAACGACAAATAGTTCAAATGGTTCAAATGGCTCTGAGCAGTATGGGACTTAACATCTGAGGTCATCAGTCCCATAGAACTTAGAACTACTTAAACCTAACTAACCTAAGGACATCACACATATCCATGCCCGAGGCAGGATTCGAACCTGCGACCGAAGCGGTCGCGCAATTGCAGACTGAAGCGCCTAGAACCGCTCGGCGACTCCGTACGTAACCACAGTCCTTGTTGAACATACTGTTTCTAGTTTTCTCAACGGTCTATTTAACGAGCGAGATGGTGGCGTAATAACGATACGGGGGCCGTATTTGGGGTTCAAATCGCCGACTGACGACAGTAATTCGCGTTTTCTATGGTTTCCTAAATCTTTTGAACGGAACACTATTTCCTTACCCCCGGAGGCTGCCAGTGATTTATCTGTCCTTTGCCAAACTTAGTGTCACGGCCGCTTACAACATCGAACGTTGTGGCGCAGTGGTTAACTTGATGGACTCGCATTCTGGAAAACTTGGGTTCAATTCCTCGCCCAACCATCGAGATTCAGGTTTATCACAGTTCCCTTAAATCGAATTAGCCAAGACCCGGGACAGATCATCTGCAAAGGACACGATTTTTTCCCTTTTTCATCTTTCCCCAGTCATAGCTGTGCTCCGTCTAGAATGACCTCATAATCGAGAGGGGCATTAAAAACCTAACCTCTAATCATTGTAATAACCCCGACGTTGGCGGGATATTAACTCTAAATATTTTTTCATCTTACGAGCTACTGAGAACTGCACCGGTTATTGTGGAAATGCGTATTGACTTTCAAAGATTTTGTATTTATCTTCTGAAATTTAAGAAAAGGAAGTAAGAGAAGAGTGTCGGAGAGACCTGCTTCCAGAGTCTAGTTCTGTTCTGGCCATAGGGTCCATCAAATGTGATAATACCTCTGAGAATGTCTATTATTTGAATAAAATGGTTTATTCGTTACCATTGGTCATTAACAATGTACATGGGTAACATTTTGGTTTATTCTTACTTAAAGCACAGCCTAACAACCTGCCACTTACGCCTGTATGAGAACACCAAAACTTATTTCTGTTATGTATTCTATTTGCCTATAGGTGTCAGCAGCCGGTAGTTATTATGTAAGCGATAGAATGTTCAGTGTGTCAGGGGTATAGGTGCATATATTCTGATCAATGGTACTTTAACATGTTCACATCTCAATGTGTACGTTGTCTTTTTCTTGCTTCTAACAATCTTCCCAGGAACATGTCACATAATTTACTACCTGAGGTTTTCTTCAGTGATCTGCGTTGACAGTGGGTTATGCCTCTCAGTATAGACTTACCGTTTTGCGTCCATGTGTCCACACTCATATACCTGACGTGCTGCACAGGAGAAAATAAACATTAATGGCTCTCTTATGCCATGTCCAGTTGCAGGTACTAACGAACCTGAAAACGTACTATTCGTAATAGCTATAATTAATAGTCTGCATGTGTAATGAATACTGAAGTAATCTTTTCCAGCGCATTGCTCTGTCATCAATAGAAATGCCTACACTTGTACCCCTGACACCCTATATATCATTGTTGAGTCGATGGTACATGCGGACATGACTCGCTTTTCTCTGGCTGTTGGATCGGCTGTTAACGTATTATTGATCATATGTACGTGACACTAAATAATGACCAAATGGTCGAAGATGAGCAGTAGTGACAACTAACATTTTATTGAAGTAACAGAGAGGGTTAATACAATCATAATTTCTTTAATAAATGCATTTACTTCTGATTTAGAAAACAAATCATGTATGTCTTTTATCAAAGCAAGCCACAGTATTTTAAAATCCCGATTTACTTAAGCTACGATGAAATAACTTATTTTAATTTTCTCATATTAATGTACAGCGTGGTTATAATTAAACTTTCGCTCCTGGAGAGGGCGCCCACGAAATACGAGGTGTCATGGACAATGAAACTTTGGGAAAACATTTGTAAGGACATGTGGAAAATAAATATCGAATAAACCACTGAAAGAAACAGTTCGATTTCCACATGAGAGAGAAACTAACAGCCTGGAACCGTATTATAGCTCCGACGAGGCATACTGGCGGGTGGCTGCAAGCGCGGTGCTACAGTACTTCTGCCTCGTCTCGCCAAGAGCTCTCTCTCGGACTGTCGAAAATGGCAACGCTGAGCGCCCGTAGTTGCTCCATTAGAGCGCCTCTTGAGCGTCAGTAGCGGGACGGATTGTTGATTTCGGCAGTTCATGTTTACGATATTGTTCAAATGGCTCTGAGCGCTATGGGACTTAACAGCTGAGGTCATCAATCCCCTAGAACTTGTAACTACTTAATCCTGAGGACATCATACACATCCATGCCCGAGGCAGGTTTCGAACCAGCGACCGTAGCGGTCGTGCGGTTCCAGACTGAAGCGCCTAGAATTGCTCGGCCACTCTGGCCGGCTCCTGCTTTCCATTCCATATTGAGTTAATAGTTTCGGCAATTTGACTCGAAGTAAAAAGTGTACATTATGGTATTATTTGTGCAATTTATTTACTGAGTGGAAGAGTTTGTGGGAGATGAAACTGGAAGAGCGGAAAGAAATTGAGATTTCCACCGTGGCATGTGGATCGGATTTACAAACAACTCAAAGAAGACACACTTCGCCCACAGGAAGAATCGGAATAAAAACGGCAACATAGTTCAAGCTGCGAAGCAAATCCATAATCGACAATATCTATAAATAAATAAAACATCTAGTAGAGAATATAATTTTGAAACACCATGCAGCTTTAGATGAAGAGAGTAAACGGGGAAAGACACTGAAGTAGTACACTACTGGCCATTAAAATTGCTACACCAGGAAGAAATGCAGATGATAGACGGGTATTCATTGGACAAATATATTATACTAGAACTGACACACGATTACATTTTCACGCAATTTCGGTGGATAGATCCTGAGAAATCAGTACCCAGAACAACCACCTGTGGCTGTAATAACGGCCTTGATACGTCTGGGCATTGAGTCAAACAGAGCTTGGATGGCGTGTACAGGTACAGCTGCCCATGCAGCTTCAACACGATACCACAGTTCATCAAGAGTAGTGACTGGCGTATTGTGACGAGCCAGTTGCTCGGCCTCCATTGACCAGACGTTTCCAGTTGGTGAGAGGTCTGGAGAATGTGCTGGTCAGGGCAGCAGTCGAACATTTTTTGTATGGAGAAAGGCCCGTACAGGACCTGCAACATGCCGTCGTGCATTATCCTTCTGAAATGTAGGGTTTCGCAGGGATCGAATGAAGGGTAGAGCCACGAGTCGTAACACATCTGAAATGTAACGTCCACTGTTCAAAGTGCCGTCAATGCGAACAAGAGGTGACAGACGTGTAATCAATGGCACCCCATACCATCACGCCGGGTGATACGCCAATATGGCGTTGACGAATACGAGCTTCCAATGTGCGTTCACCGCGATGTCGCCAAACACGGATGCGATCATCATGATGCTGTAAGCAGAACCTGGATTCATCCGAAAAAATGATGTATTGCCATCGTGACCAAGCTTCGTCGTTGAGTTCAGTATCGCAGGCGCTCCTGTTTGTGATGCAGCGTCAAGGGTTACCGCAGCCATGGTCTCCAAGCCGATAGTCCATGCTGCTGCAAACGTCGTCGAACTGTTCGTGCAGATGGTTGTTGTCTTGCAAGCGTCCCCATCTGTTGACTGAGGGATCGAGACGTGGTTGCAAGATACGTTGCAGCCATGCGGATAAGATGCCTGTCATTTCGCCTGCTAGTGATACGAGATCGTTGGGATCCAGCACGGCGTTCCGTACTACCCTCCTGAACTCACCAGAATCCATATTCTGCTAACAGTCACTGGATGGCGACCAACGCGAGCAACAATGTCGCGATACAATATACCGCAATCGCGATAGGCTAAAATTCGACCTTTATCAAAGTCGGAAACGTGGTGGTACGCATTTCTTCTCCTTACACGAGGCAGCGCAACCACATTTCACCAGGCAACGCCGGCCAACTGCTGTTTGTGTATGAGAAATCGGTTGGAAACGTTCGTCATGTCAGCACGTTGTAGGTGTCGCCACCGGCGCCAACCTTGTGTGAATGCTATCACAGCATAATCTTCCTGTCGGTTAAATTTCGCGTTTGCAGCACATCATCTTCGTGGTGTAGCAATTTCAATGGCTACTAGTGCAAGTACCCAATCGTGTTCTTTGTCTCATTTCGCCCACAGTGTAAATGTCAGTTAATTACATGTCTGGGAGTGTCGCTAGTAACCACGCTACCTGGTCGCAGGGAGACGTGTGCGCGTCGCTGCCCGGGCTGGAGGAGTGCCTGTGGGTGCGACTGGCGCTGCTGGCGGATCGCGCCGCTGCCTCCAACGTGTCTGCGCACCTGGGCGGCGTGTCGCTGGTGCGCCTGCCTGAGGACGCCGCGGCAGGCGGCGGCGAAGGGCAGAGCCGCGGGGCGCGCGCCCTGGGCCGCCTGCTGGACGAGGCGCGCGCGGGGGCGAGCGGCCAGGGCCGTCTGCAGCGCCTCAGGGAGCTGGCCAGGGCCGCCGTGCTGCGCTTCTTGCGCTCGCGAGCACTCAGGGTCCGGCTGCCCGACGCTCGCACGTTCAGAGGTGAGCGCCACCAGCCGACTCCCTGACAACGCGCTGCTGTTGGCCTGCACGCCAGCTGGGACACACTGAAAATTTGTCACCGCCTCCTGCCCTTCTTAGTATCTAACAAAACATTGCCAGGCTGTCTTTCTGGTCGTCCTCTTGACTGTAGGGGACGCTAGATCTGGCATCCGGCATCTGAAGGATTTGGACTTTTTACAGTCTGGAGCTCTTAGACTCTGTCCGCTCTAATCCATCTAATGTCAATCGTGTTCGGAATCTCCGAGCGAGCGATCCAGTCTGACAGCTTGGCTGATGGTAGGAATGACCGATTGAAAATGGGGTTGCGACACGATTTCTAGGGGTAGAGCGAAAGATAAGTAAATAAAATAAAAAGTATCAGAAAAGTCTAGTTCCAAAACAGACACTATCAGCTACGGACCTGACAATGAGATTGTGCTTGTAAAGTAATAGAGAATATCACGAATTATAACTACATTGCTTCACTCTTTGTTCTGGTCGTCCTTCCACTAGTTTCTAATTCAGCGGCAGAACAAAATTCACGATACACACATATATTCAGTGAAATATACAACATTCACATAAAATTTACCTAATGAAATAGACGGGTTGGGGGGGGGGGTCACTTGATCACTCCTGTTATGAAGGCATCTTACTATCTAAATTGTTTGTTGGTGCTCTGTTTATTATTTAGTTGCACGGCAATGAAGTTTATTGACTGGGTTTCGCTTTCAGTTTCTGTGAGTCAAGTTCTAATGGCACACGTCGTAAATAAGTTTATCACTCGTTACCAAAAAAATTAGCCTCTACTTAGATTCTCGTTAGACTCAGTGACGTAATGTAAATGCCGCAGTGTCAACCTTACACTTTTTTTACATCTTTGAATCTTTCCTGAAGAAAATAGGACAATTTATTACAGAATCTCGTTGGATTCGAAAAATACCCAGTAAGCTGGGAGTGCGGCACAAGGATGTCGAAATGGAAAAATTTAGGAAGAAATATTCATTACAGGTACTTACAAAATAACCAAAATAAAGCTTCTGAGATCTTTTGGCCCGTATATACACAAAAAATTAACTTCATCAGAATAAGCCCAACGGTACCGACCGTATAATCCTCACCCTGTCGATGTCACCGGATGTGGGTATGGAGGGGCATGTGGTCAGCACACCACTCTCCTGGCCGTTGTCAATTTTCATGACTGTTGCCGAACAAATAGCTCCCCAATTGGCCTCACAAGAGCTGAATGCACTCTACTTGCCGACAGCACTTGGTAGACTCGGACTGAGACCCATCCAAATGCTAGCCAAGCCCGACAACCCTTAACTTCGGTCATCTGACAGGAACCGGTGTTACCACTTTAAGTCCGTTGGCATCCATACATACACTGCCTGACAAAAAAGTGCAGCGCAAAGAAGGGAAGGAATAAATGAAATGAAACTTCATCGATTGAGAACATATGTGATGGTAGTTTATCGATTACAAAATCGAGTCAAATTTACAGGGAACGTGGTTGGATGAGTCAACGTATCAGCAAGACGTTGCATGTCCTGTGACCTACATGCGTTCAATGGTTCCGTTGGGAAGGGTGTCATAAAGCCGACGAATCCTCTCCTCAGACAAGCTGGCCCACAGCTGTTGTAAATGGTGCTTGATAGCTGTATACTGGCATTCAGACAGAATTGACATCTGAGATCCCTCTCATCTTCTGTCGGAGGCAGATCGGGGAATCTAGCTCACCATAACAGCACTTCAACACATTGCAGACAGTTCATAGGGAGACGTTCCATGTGTGGATGAACACTGTCCTGTTGAAAATTGCAACCATGGCAATGATCTTTGAGATGAAAAACTTGAGGACGCAAGATGTCCACGACATACGGCTATGCTGTCAGAGATGCCTCAATCGCCATCAGCCGTGACGTGAAGTCACACGCAATGGCACCCCACACCATGACGCTAGTAATAACACCGTTGTGGCTCTACAAACCATTGGAAGAATGGGACTTGTCCCCAGATCTCCACCATACTCTCTGACGATAGTCGTCCCTGGTATTGCAGAACAGCGATTCATCGCTGAACACAATGCAACGTCACTCATCAGCAGTCCATGCTCCCCCCAACCCCCCTCCCCTCACGGCACCACCCCAAATATAGCTGTGGTGTTAATGGCAGCTTACACATGGGACAGTAATTCCCTAATCTGGTAGATCATAGCCACCGACCAATGGTGTAGGAGACACAGACTGTTCAAAGAGTATCATTATCAGTTCTCGAACGGTATGCGCAGCTGTGATGGGATTACAGTGTGCTTGGAGCATAATATGACGATCCTCTGTTGTGGTTGTCAGACGAAGTCGAGTGGAACCTTCATGACCAGAATGCCTGCTCTCACGTTCCCTTGTAACCCAACGTCATGCTACTGTCACTTCGAATAGCTGTTGCAGGACCCAACCTACTAGCCCAATGGAGACCACAATAACGCCAGTTTTCAACTCTGTCAATTGCTGATACCGCTGGTTCACTCGAATACGCGGCAGCTCTATTTCCTTCACAGTGACCCCTAAATGTGAGTGTGTTCACTTCCCTTATGTACGCCATCAGGCCTGGTAAGAACACTAAGCATTAACACAACTAATAGACCCTGCTGACCATTCTAACACTCATAGAGAATTGTCGCCCACATTATTTACGTACCCACCAGAGGTGTGTACATACGAGGTGCACTCAAGTTCTAAGGCCTCCGATTTTTTTTTCTCCGGACTGTAAAGAGATAGAAACATGCGCATTGTTTTAAAATGAGGCCGCGTTCATTGTCAATACGTCCCAGAGATGGCAGCACCGTACGGCAGATGGAATTTTACCGCCAGCGGCGAGAATGAGAACTGTTTTAAATACTTAAAATGGCGACGTGTTCCTTACTTGAACAGCGTGCAATCATTCGTTTTCTGAATTTGCGTGGTGTGAAACCAATTGAAATTCATCAGCAGTTGAAGGAGACATGTGGTGATGGAGTTATGGATGTGTCGAAAGTGCATCCGTGGGTGCGACAGTTTAATGAAGGCAGAACATCATGTGACAACAAACCAAAACAACCTCGGGCTCGCACAAGCCGGTCTGACGACATGATCGAGAAAGTGGAGAGAATTGTTTTGGAGGATCGCCGAATGACTGTTGAACAGATCGCCTCCAGAGTTGGCATTTCTGTGAGTTATGTGCACACAATTCTGCATGACGACCTGAAAATGCGAAAAGTTTCATCCAGGTGGGCACCACGAATGCTGACGGACGACCACATGGCTGCCCGTGTGGCATGTTGCCAAGCAATGTTGACGCGCAACGACAGCATGAATGGGCCTTTCTTTTCGTCGGTTGTGACAATGGATGAGACGTGGATGCCATTTTTCAGTCCAGAAACAAAGCGCCAGTCAGCTCAATGGAAGCACACAGATTCACCGCCACCAAAAAAATTTCGGGTAACCGCCAGTGCTGAAAAAATGGTGTCCATGTTCTGGAACAGCGAGGGCGTAATCCTTACCCATTGCATTCCAAAGGGCCCTACGGTAACAGGTGCAGCCAACGAAAATGTTTTGAAGAACAAATTCCTTACTGCACTGCAACAAAAACGTCCGGGAAAGGCTGCGCGTGTGCTGTTTCACCAAGGCAACACACCCGCACATCGAGCTAACGTTACGCAACAGTTTCTTCGTGATAACAACTTTGAAGTGATTCCTCAATGGCTCAATGGCTCGGAGCACTATGGGACTCAACATCTTAGGTCATAAGTCCCCTAGAACTTAGAACAACTTAAACCTAACTAACCTAAGGACATCACAAACATCCATGCCCGAGGCAGGATTCGAACCTGCGATCGTAGCGGTCTTGCGGTTAAATAAATGTCCATACCCAGCTTCAAGAACCAGAAGGGGCTGTTTCAGATCCAGCCAATAACGAGCCGCAGTTATTCTCACCCAAAAATTCCAAATACCAGTAGGCTCGGAGTCAGGCAAAGGGATACCCAGTAAAGAGTACTTGCGACAAGAAGTTCTGACGCCACTTTCGCTTGATAACTAAGCGATTAATCCCAAAAACCTTGTCGGATCCAGGGATCATGACTATTTTAATTTGTGTTGGAGAGAATGTGAAAGGTTTAGCCACGCAAAAATAAAAAATTATCTGTGTTTGTTGATATTTTTTTGAGGCATCAGTCTTGTGACTTGTTTCTTGTGGCTCGCCAGAGTTCATGTGACAACCTTTCCATATCTACATCTATGTGATTACTCTGCTATTCACAATAAAGTGCCTGGCAGAGTAATACTTGCTTCTCAGGTCCCATATTATTTGCTGGGTGAATTACAACATATGACTTCCGCTAAAGTTTTTACACTCTGCAGCTTCCTCTAGCTAAGTTTCTTGAGTTTCTGCGTGTTAACTTTATTACACATTAACATAGTTCTCCGGTTTTCGTGTGCGTCGGGAACTAAACCGATTTTGTGACATATTACAAGATCTAAATCAGATGCGAATTACTTAGTCTCACCTGAGTGATCCGGTATTTGAGTCTCTGCTTATTAATCTACACTACTGGCCATTAAAATTGCTACACCACGAAGATAACGTCCTACAGACGCGGAATTTAACCAACAGGAAGATGATTCTGTGATATGCAAATGACTAGCTTTTCAGAGCATTCACACAAGGTTGTCGCCGGTGGCGACACCTACAACGTGCTGACATGACGAACGTTTCCAACCGATTTCTCATACACAAACAGCAGTTCACGGCGTTGCCTGGTGAAACGTTGTTGTGATGCCTCGTGTAAGGAGGAGATATGTGTACCATCACGTTTCCGACTTTAATAAAGGTCGGATTGTAGCCTATCGCAATTGCGGTTAATCGTATCGCAACATTGCTGATCGTCTTGGTCGACATCCAAAGACTGTTAGCAGAATATGGAAACGGTGGGTTCAGGAAGGTAATACGCAACGCCGTGTCTTTTCCCAACGGCCTCGTATCACTAGCAGTCGAGATGACAGGCATCTTATCCGCATGGCTATAACGGATCGTGCAACCACGTCTCGATCCCTTAGTCAACAGATGGGGACGTTTGCAAGACAACAACCATCAGCACGAACAGTTCGACGACGTTTGCAGCAGCATGGACTATCAGCTCGGAGACCATGGCTGCGATTACCCTTGACGCTTCATCACAGACAGGAGGGCCTGCGGTGGTGTACTCAACGACGAATGTGGGTCCACAAATGGCAAAACGTGATTTTTTCGGAATAATTCAGGCTATGTTTACAGCATCATGATGGTCGCACCCGTGTTTGGCGACAACGCGGTGAACGCACCTTTGAAGCGTCTATACGTCATCGCCATATTGGCGTATCACCCGGCGTGATGGTATGGGTTGCCATTGGTTACATGTCTCTGTCACCTCTTGTTCGCTTTGACGGCACCTTGAACAGTGGACGTTACATTTCAGATGTGTTACGACCCGTGGCTCTACCCTTCATTCGATCCCTGCGAAACCCTACATTTCAGCAGGATAATGCACGACCGCATGTTGCAGGTCCTGTACAGGCCTTTCTGGATATAGAAAATATTCGACTGCTGCCCTGGCCAGCACATTCTCCAGACCTCTCACCTTCTGGAAACATCTGGTCAATGGAGGCCGAGCAACTGGCTCGTCACAATACGCCAGTCACTACTCTTGATGAACTGTGGTATCGTGTTGAAGCTGCATGGGCAGCTGTACCTGTACACGCCATCCAAGCTCTGTTTGACTCAATGCCGAGGCTTATCAAGGCCGTTATTACAGCCAGAGATGGTTGTTCTGGGTACTGATTTCTCGGGATCTATGCACCCAAATTGCGTGAAAATGTAATCATACGTCAGTTCTAGTATAATATATTTGTCCAATGAATACCCGTTTATCATCTGCATTTCTTCTTGGTATAGCAATTTTAATAGCCAGTAGTGTAATTTATTAGACGTAGTTCTTCCGTTTTCTTAGGGTCTGCAGTAGAGGTCCATAGCGTGATTCGGTAGGCGTTTGGTTTGAGAGCTATTGACCTCTTGCTGGCGTTAGTCAGTCACTCAGGCAGCAGCAACCGGCCGAGACAGACGCAGCAACAGGGAAGTAATTGATTTTGTGATATTTTACGAGTTCGTAACCAGGAGCGAATTGTATAATGTCTTGTGTGTGCTTCGATAGTTTAATGTCTTGAGTGTCTGTGTGTTAATTAAATATATAGTAGCCACAGTTTTCGCGTTTTCGTTTGCGGCGGAATTTAACCCGATTTTATGCGAATCAATTAGTCTCACCTGAGTGCTTCGAAAGTTCGCTTTTGAATCTCTGCGTATTAATCTAATTTATTAAACACTGTTCTAGAGTTTTCGTCAGGGTCTACAGTATAGTTATGCAGCATGTATCGATAGCCTGTTTGTTTGATTCGTGTAGTTTTCCACGGGACTGTGATTGTTGTCTGTGGACGCGACCCACGTTGGTGACACTTCGCTCTCATCTCCAGGCTGAGATGACTTTGGTTACACAGCTTGAAGCTGGAGTAGATGGGCAACACTGCTGTGGGCCAGTCGTGGGGATCCAACGGACATCCAGCACGTCCAGGTCCTCCGATCCGTACTCAACGGTGACCGCATTGAGGTTGACTCCTCGCCCGTGGTCGAGTGGAAGGTCGCCTCGGGGCGTGGCAGGCGGCGAAAGACTTCCCAAGGGGCCCCGCATAAGGCCTCACCAGACAGTCTGACAGAAGGGTTCCAGGTGTTATCTGTGGCTGACACCGTAGCTGAGCCAGATGCAGTCGCCTGTCTTTCAACCTGCGAGATCCGGGAAATCACAGAGGGTGGAGAGGTCCAATATTAGGCACGTTACGGGGCTACCAAGGAGGGGAAGAAAGCCAATGTGCACTCCGTGTGCTTACCAGCTGGAGTCATTCCAGACGTGGAACAGATCCTTCTGGGTGTCATCAAGAGCACAGGGTGCAGCCAACTGCAGGTGGTAGCTCGCTTAGATACCAATGATGTGTGTCGCTTTGGATTGGAAGAGATTGTCTCTGGTTTCGAGTGGCTAACAGTAGTGGTAAAGGCTGCCAGTTTTTCTTGCAAGATGAAAGCAGAGCTCACCGTTTGCCGCATAGTCGACAGGACCGACTGGGGACCTCTGACACAGAGCCAGGTGAAGCGTCCGAATCAGAGGCTCAGACGGTTCTGCGACCATGTAGGCTGCAGATTCATCGACTTCCACCATATAGTGGTTAGTTTTCGGTTTCAGCTGAATAGGCGGATTAGGTCAAGAATCCACTACTCGTACACGCAGGAGTCGGCTGCACGTGTAGCAGGGGCCGTGTGCTGTGGACTTTGCGGTTTCCTTATGTAAGAGGTTCCCGGGAAAACACAGAAAGGGCTTCAGTCTTGAAGAGAGCAGGTTGAAAGCAGCAGGAACTTAGATACAGGAACCATCGGTATGACAGTTGTATATTGACTTAGCTGTGTTGGAAAAGTACCAGAGCTCCAAAAAAATGGTCCAAATGGCTTTGAGCACTATGGGACTCAACATCTGAGGTCATCAGTCCCCTAGAACGTAGAACTACTTAAACCTAACTAACCTAAGGACATCACACACATCCATGTCCGAGGCAGGATGCAGGATTCGAACCTGCGACCGTAGCGGTTTCGCGGTTCCAGACTGTAGCGCCTAGAACCGCACGGCCACTCCGACAGGCACCAGAGCTCCAAGCGCTAATAGAAAGAACTGATGCTGAAATCATTATCGGCACTGAAACCTGGCTAAAGCCGTAGATAACTTCTGCCGAAATTTTTGTGAAGAATCTAACGGTGTTCCGAAAGCATAGGCTGACACAGTTGGCGGTTTGTTGCTGTTACAAGTAGTTTGGCTTGTTGCGAAACTGAAGTAGATAGTTCCTGTGAGTTAGTATCGGCAGAGTTTATTCTTGGCAACCGGAATAAATTAATAATTGGATCCTTTGAATGACCTCATAATTCACATTATAAAGTTGCTGAAAGGTTCAAAGAAAACTTGATTTCAAACGCCTACCCGACTCACAGAATTATAGTTGGTGGGACTTTAATCCACCCTCTACATGTTCGCGAAAATACATGTTTAGATCCGGAGGTACGCACAAAACATCATCCGAAATTGTGCTAAAGGCTTTCTCTGAAAATTATTTCGACCAGTTAATTCATGAGCCCACACGAATCTTAAACCTTTGTGAAAGCACACTTGACCTCTTAGCAACAAATAATCCTGAGCTAATAACAAGTTTCAAAACGGATACAGGAATTAGACAACACAGGATTCTCTAGCGAGATTGAATTTTATAACCCCCAAATCCTCCAACATCATGAATTACCTCGAAGGAAACTGTCTATTGACGCACAGTCAACAAGGATTTGGAAAAAATTGTTCTTGCGAAACACAACTAGCTCTTTACTCACACGAAGTGTTGAGAGCTATTGACAAGAGATTTCAAATTGATTCCGTGTTTCTAGTGTTCCAGAAGGCTTCTGATACCGTACCACACAAGCGGCTTGTAGTGAAATTGCGTGCGTATGGAATATCATCTTACTTACGTGAATGGATTCATGACTTCCTGTCAAAGAAGTCACAGTTCGTAGCAATTGGCGGAAAGTCGCCAAGTAAAACAGATGGGATTTCTGGCGTTCCCCAAGTTACTGTTATAAGGACTTTGCTGTTCCTTATCTATATAAACTAACCGATCAGCCGTCTTAGGTTGTTTGCAGAAGACGCTGTCGTTCATCGGCTAGTAAAGTCATCAGAAGATGGAAACAAACTGCAAAACGACTTACAAAAGATTTCTGCATGGTGAAAAAATTGACAACGCACCTTAAATAACGAAAAGTGTGAGGTCATCCACATGAGTGCTAGAAGGAATCTGCTGAACTTCGGTCAAAACTGGAGGCCGTAAATACCCAGGAATTACAATTTCGAACAAATTAAATTGGAAGGAGCACACAGAAAAATGTTGTTGGGAAGGCTAACCAAAGACTGCGTTTTATTGGAAAGACACTTAGAAAATGTAACAAATCTACTAAAGAGACTGCCTACATTCAGCTTGTCCGTCCTCTTTTAGAATACTGCTGCGCGGTGTGGGATCCGTAACAGACAGGATTGATGGAGTAGATCCAGGAAGTTCAAAGAAGGGCGGTACGTTTTGCTTTATAGCGAAATAGGGGAGAGAATGTCACTGAAATGATAGAGGATTTGGGATTGACATCAATAAAACAAAGGTGTTTTTCGTTGTGGTTGAATCTTCTCTCAAAATTTCAATCATAAACTTTCTCCTCCGAAAGCGAAAATATTTTGTTGACGCCGACCTACATAGGGAGACACGATCACCATAATAAAATAACAGAAATCATTGGTCGCACGCTAAGATATAGCTGACAGTTTTTTTTCCGCACGCTGTGCGAAACTGAAATAATGGAGAATTAATGTGAAGAGGGTTCGAGGAAACCTCTTCCAGGCCCTTAAATGTGATTTGCAGAGTATCCATGCGGATGTAGGTGTAGTGCCATGGAGGATACTCCCTTATGTCTGGATACAGTTCTTATCATCTTGTCCCTTCTTCTTGATAGTGTTTTCCACATATTTCTTCTTCGCCAGTTCTGCGGAGAACCTCCTCATTCCTTCTCTTACCAACCCACTTTTTCTGAGCATGATTTTGCAGTACCACATCTCAAGCGCTTCGGGTCTCTTCTTTTCCGGTTTTTCCACAGTCCATGTTCCCTTGCATACAATACTGTGTTTCAAATGTAAATTCTCAGAAATTTAATACTCCAATTAAGCCCTATGTCTGATGCTGTTCCACTGCTTTTGCTCAGGAATGCCCTCATTGCCTGATCTAGTGTACTTCTTACGTCCTCGCTTCGACACTCATGTGATATTTTCCTTACCAGGTGGCACAGTTCCTTCACTACACCTACGACGTGATCACCAACTTTGTTATTACGTTTGTCGCTAACTTCATTTCTGCTACTTCTCATTAATTTCGCCTTTTTCCAGTTCAATCTCAAATTATTGCGTGTGCTCATTAGACTATTCATTCCATTCAACACGTCCTGTAATCCTATTTCACTTTCACTGAGAATAATAACGTCATCAGCGAATCTGACAACGATAGTTGTGTGTGTGTAATGACTGTAGTTCAGCTATTTCCATTGCTTCTTCTGTGCTTGTCTATATGAGCCGTTTTTGCCCTCACCTCCGTCATGGATCTTAATTCGTTTTACCGGATTCTCTCCTACTCCTATGCCTACTGATGATGTAGGGAGCTAGTAGGGTGAGTGCCAAGTTACTAGGTCAATAAAAGCACATACAATTTCAGCAAAAAATTATTAACATTAAGTCACCAAATAAAAAAGTAAATACTCCACCAAAAAAGTAATTTAGAAAAACAATTAGCTACTGTTCTTCTAGTGTCACAGACAAATACAAGCTTAATAATAGCTTGAACACCTCACTGGTATGTTAAAAAATTTAGAATTCCATTTCTTTAAAAAATGATCAAGGCCTTCTGGCAAATGAATAAATAATAATTAAAAAAAGCAGCTAACTCACATGCACATCCGCCATAGCATACTAAAACCAGCAAGAAAGTTTTAAAACAGATCTCTTAAGAGCACAGCACCCCTAAACAGTAACAACGTAGCATGCACAGCTTGCATGAGCATCAACGAGCTAAGCACATTCAGGAGGTTCGGCAACCAATTACATGGTGCAGTTAACGAGAAAATTCAAGAACCAGGACGTGCATTCACGAATTCATAATGCATGCTCCAAACAGCCACAAGCAGCCTCATGCGGTAAATTGACGAGTGCACTATGACCCAGTAGTATACTGGGCACTGAAAACCAGATGCGACGTAACCAGGATGAAGAGGAATCAGAACATGTGTCTACCAAGTTAAACTCTCTACCCACTGACGGGCGTACATGCTCACCAGCAAATTCCAGTAGTTCTCAGATGATAAGAAATTCTAGTCCACGTTCTCGTCCGTGAAATGGGTGAGTGGCTAGTGGCTCGAATTCAGACAGGCGTCGCAGCACCAACAGTCACCCGGCCAGGCCGCCGCTTTTGCCCCAGTGATAACCCGCTGGGACGGTAACTGCGTCTGCAGCAGTTGCGAACCCCGAACAGTACAACGTGCCTTCAGTAGGTCATCTCTCGTGATGTATGCCATGTGCGCCCATATATCGCCACTCGGCATCACATACCTAACCCCTTGTGGAAGTGCGTCCATCGGCTACCCACCAATTAGGCAAAGACTTTCCCACAGAACATCTGCTATTAGTATTATTCTGGTGCGGATCAGACATGGGTTGTGCGTGGCCCGCCTACATCGTCCATTATCAGAATTATCCTGGTCTGCACTCGTTTCTGTCCTAGCCCATGTATTTCAGCCTCTGTTTTCTCGTGGTATGTGACCGCTAATACACAAACGTGCTTGCATTGTGCTGTACGAGTGCTGGATGTCAGTTTGCGGGATGAAGTTCCATGCCTGTGGCACATGTTCGGTCAGTATAGGGACGCTTAATACTGGCTGTTGGTGGCGCTGGAGTCGTCGGCCAATGAGGTCCCAAATGTGCTCGATTGCAGACAGAGCTGGTGATCGAGTACGCCAAGGAAACATCTACATCTACGTGATTACTCTGCTATTCACAATAAAGTGCCTGGCAGAGGATTCAATGACCACCTTCAAGCTGTCTCTCTACCGTTCCACTCTCCAACGACGCGCGGGAAAAATTAGCACTTAAATTTTTTGTGCGAGCCCTGATTTGTCTTATTTTATCGTGATGATCATTTCTCCCTATGTAGGTGGGTCCCAACAGAATGTTTTCACAATCGGAGGAGAAAGTCGGTGATTGAAATTTCGTGAGAAGATCCCGCCGCAACGAAAAACGCCTTTATTTTAATGATAGCCACTCCAGTTCACGTACCATTTCTGTGTCACTATCTCCCCCACTTCGCGATAATACAAAACGAGCCGCCCTACTTTGTAGGTACTTTTTCGATGTTATCCGTCAGTCCCATCTGATGCTGATCCCACACCGCACAGCAATACTCCAGAATAGGGCGGACAAGCGTGGTGTAAGCAGTCCCTTTAGTAGACCTGTTGCACCTTCTAAGTGTTCTGCCAATGAATCGCAATCTTAGGTTGGCTCTACACACAACATTATCTATGTGATCACTCAAATTTAAGGTATCTCTAATTGTAATCCCTAAGTATTTTGTTGAATTTGCAGCCTTCAGATTTCTGTGACTTATCGCGTAATCGAAATTTAGCGGATTTCTTTTAGTACTCACGTGAATAACCTCAAACTTTTCTTTATTCAGGGTCCACTGCTACTTTTAGAACCATACAGATATCTTATCTAAACAATTTTGCAATTTGTTTTGCTCATCTGATGACTTTACAAAACGGTAAATGACAGCATCATCTGCAAACATTCTAAGACGGCTACTAAGATTGTCTCCTATGTCGTTAATATAGATCAGGAACAATAGAGGGCCTATAACACTTCCTTGTGAAATGCTGGATATTATTTCGGTTTTATTAGACGGAAAGTCACCGAATAAAATATTACGAACTGTGACCATTGTGACAGGATATCACGAATCCAGTCGCACAACTGGGGCCATATTCCAAAGAGCACGCAGTTTGGTTAGGAGACGTGAGGAACGGTGCCGAAAGCCTCCTGCAAATCTAAAAATATGGAATCAATTTGACATCCCCTGTTGACAGCACTTATTACCTCATGACTTAAAGGACTAGTTGTGTTTCGCAAGAACGATATTTTCTGAATCCGTGCTGATTACGTGTCAATAAATCGTTTTCTTCGAGATACTTCATAATACTCGAATACAGTATATGTTCCTAAACCCTACTGCAAATCCACGTTAGTGATATGGGCCTGTAATACAACGCTTCAGTGCTTCATATTAGGACTTGGAGTTCTGGTTTTTTCCAACACAGCTGAGACAATTTACAACTACAATACCGATCGTTTCTACAACTAACTTACTGTGTTTTGCCTGCCGCCTTTTAGACAAACGCCCTTTCTGTGGTTCCCTGAGGCCCTCTAACCTAAAAAACCTCCCAGTCCCTTCCACACAGCCCCCGCTACCAATGTATCCGCTTCCTGTGTGTAGTGGTCTCCTGACCTAGTAAGTGGAACCCGGAAACCCACCACCCCATGGCGCAAGTCAAGGAATCTTCAGCCTACACGTTCACAGAACCGCCTGAACCTCTGATTCAGACCCTACACTCGGCTGTGCACCAAAGGACCACAATCGGTTCTATCGATGATGCTGCAGATAGTGAGCTCCACCTTTATCTCGCAAGCAAGACTGGCAGTCTTTACCATTTCTGCTAGCCGCCCAAAACCAGAGAGAAGCTCGTCAAATCCAAAGCGACATATCTCATTGATACCGACATGAGCCACAGACTGCAATTCGCTGCACCCTGTACTCTTCAACGCATCCGAAAGCAGCCTTTCTACATCTGGAATGACTTGTGGGCTGAGAAGCTTTCTCAGGAACAGGGTGGACGACTGCATACAGCTCAGGGACATCGTCAGCTACAGATAACTCCCGAAACCTGTTCGTCAAACGAACTGGAGAGGCCCTACGATCGGCCCCTACCAGACTTTAGAATGATCTCCCACTCGACCACGGGCAATGGGTCAACCTCAGTGCAGGCAGTATCTGGGCAGCTACTGCAGCGGACCGAATGTGGGACACGTAGGACGTGCTCTCTCATCCCCCCCCCCCCCCCCCCAATTGATGCCCCTTGGCAGCAGCCTCAAGCTGTCTGACAGGAGCCAACGCAGCCTGGAACTGTGAGCGAATGGTCGTCAGCTCGCATCTGTAGACGGCAATCACAGTTCCTGTTCATTACAGCAGTCGTTCCCATTTGAAGCCCGAAAAGAGATACAACAAACGAACGGTGTGCTCGGCTTCATAGCAGCAGGAATTGGAAGTGCTCTCTCATTAACGGTCTAAACGACACTGAGCTACACTAACCAAAACAAACAAAAGCCTGTATGATACGACGGTCGACATAAGGGTCGATAGGAACGGCGGTACGGTACGCTACACTGTTATTAAAATAAAAGCTTGTGCCTAGTAGGCACTCGAACATGCAGGAAATTACAAAAATAATCTAGTTTCTACGAGGTATCTGTAAATAAATAAGTCGCTCCTGATGGAAGCTCATAAAAATATACAACAAGCGAACGAATTACTCGCCTTCTTAGCAGCAGGAACATGAGGTGCTCTGTCACTGACAGTCTATCCAACCACCAAAACAATTAAAATAAAAGCTTGTGCCTAGTAGGCACTCGAACACGCAGGAAATTGCAAAAATAATCTAGTTTCTACAAGGTATCTGTAAATAAATAAATCGCTCCAGATGGGAGCTCGTAAAAATGTGCAACAAACGAACAGTGTATTCGCCTTACTAGCAGCAGGAACACGAGGTGCTGTGTCACTGATGGTCTACATGACACTGTCAGCACTCTGTAGAACATGGAGAGCTACACCAGCGGTATGCGGCGAGCGTTATCCTTTTGGAAAATATCCTTTGGACTGCTGTTCATGAGTGACAGCACAGCTGATTAAATTACCAGACTGACGTACAAATTTGCAGTCAGGGTGCGTGGGATAACCATGAGTCTCTTGCTGTCAGACGAAATCGCACCCCCAGACCATAACACAAGGTGTGGGTCCAGTGTGTCTAGGACAGGTTGGTTCAGGCCCTCAACTGGCCTCCTCCTAACCAACACACGGCCATCACTGGCACCGAGGGAGAACCAGCAATCATTAGAAAATACACATCCACCCTGCCTCCAATGAGTTCTCACTTGACAGCACTGACGTCGCAAATGGTGGTGGTCTGGGGTTAGTGGAATGCACGCAACAGGGCGTCTGGCTCGGAGGTGTCGTTGAAGTAACCGATTTGTAAAGGTTCATTGTGTCACTGCGGTGCCAATTAGTGCTCAAATTGTTGCTGCAGATGCAGTACGATGCGGCAGAGCCGTACACCAAACATGATTGTCCTCGTTCTCGGTAGCGCCATGTGGCTGCCCGGAGCCCCGTCCTTTGGGACCTTACATTCTCGTGACCATCGCTGCCAGCAAACATGTACAGTGACAACATTCCTGCCAAGGCTTTCTGCTGTATCACAGAAGGAACATGCAGCTTCTCATGGCCGAATTATACGAACTCGTCCAAACGCAGTCAGGTGCTGATAGTGGCGTCTTTGTCGCCTGTAACGTATTCCAGACTTACATCAACGCACCACTTCCAGTCTCAAAGGTATGTAACGCTTAGGACCGTTACAGCGTGTATTTAAATCAAACCTGATTTGCATTCTCATAATGGTGCTACTAGCACTACTCTTATGCGACTGGCGGAAAATTTGAATACACGTAATCCTTTAGATGTAGAAACACTCCTACCATATTTCGTTTATGACGCACAACTCATAGTTGGTGCTGTAATTTTTTTACTTCGTCTTTTCCATAATTCTCAGCTCTTTATTCTGATTCTCTTCGAGAACTGTTTCATTGGCTGTTTACTTCTTGGCTGACATCTTTCCCTTGCTTGCAAGGATTTAATTGGTCTTAGAGACCTGCTCTAGTGTTCTGCAGACAGATATTTACGTTTTCACTAGTTTTGGATTTATGTTTTTCATGTTTCCCTAAACGATGGCCGGCCGGAGCGGCCGTGCGGTTCTAGGCGCTACAGTCTGGAGCCGAGCGACCACTGCGGTCACAGGTTCGAATCCTGCCTCGGGCATGGGTGTGTGTGATGTCCTTAGGCTAGTTCGGTTTAATTCTAAGTTATAGGTGACTGATGACCTCAGAAGTTAAGTCGCATAGTGCTCAGAGCCATTTGAACCATTTGAACCTAAACGATGCAATGCTGCCTTAAAATTGTCCGTTGCACATGTTCTCAGCAGGTTCTCACAGGTTAATAAAGCCGTGAAGCTCTTCACATGTATATATGTGTTGTTTGAGGTTTATTATGACCATTCTGTGACGTTGTTCACATTAAAATATCCAGTGTTTTGTCATGTCTTTGAGTGAGCTTGTAACAGGGAATCATTGTGGAAGTACATGTACAGGTGCTATTTTTGTGTTCCGTCCAAATGGTATATTATCAACTGGTACTAATTTCAAGCCTCATCCAGTAAAACAAATGTTCATCTTTATTATTTCACCATTCGAGAAAATGAAATCTTAATCGTCGCCCCTTGGTAATAAATTCTTGAAACGAGTTCCCTCGTGCTTTAATTTAACATAAAGAGTGGTCTTTGAGAACGCTTACTGAAAAGCTAACACTTCACCATCTCGCGACCGTGTTCTTCTACTTATCAGTCATCGACCTTAGTTACACTGGACCTGACATACAGCAAATCAAGTTTTACATCTAACTTGTAACCATTTCTTCTGCACAAAACTTTTCCATTGACGAATGTCTAAAAACCTTGTAGTCAAAAACAAATAAGAAACATTGTTCATATATGTGGGTGCATGAGTATGACCAAGAAACAATATTCACAAATGTTATTACTAATCATCTATACCAATACTGTAAACTAAACCATTCCACACATTTCGTTTTTTTTTTTTTTTAGTTTGTGTTATGGCGTCACCAGTGTATAGCGGTCTTATTGTCATGGTGTAAGGGTAAAATCTCATAATGACATCATTGCAATGACATCATTGTAGAGTACGTTGAGAGTGTGGCAGTGAGACTTCTCGTACCACCCTCCTACAGTGGAAATTCAGTGTTGTGGGCAAAACACAACTATGTAGGTCGTGTTACTGGTGGTCGTGTTATGAATGCCACATATGAAGTGGCAGTAGCAAATTTGACGCATTATTGGTGGCCGTACCACGGCTATCGTGAGCCATGGTCCGAATCTGAATCCTAGAGGATGGTAAAACTAACAGGATGGCGGGGCCAATGTGTTGTAAGTCAGTGACAGTGTCGTCCGCAGCTCATGGTCTAGTGGCTAGCGTTGCTACTTCTGTATCACGGAGTCCTGGGTTCGATTTCCGCCCAGGTTGGGGAGTTTCTCTGCGCGGGGACGGGGTGTTTGTGTTGTCCTCTTCATTTCATCATCATCATCATTCGTGAGAGTGGTTAGACTGGACTGTGAACGAAATTTGGGCTGTGTACAAATTGGAACTTTGTACAGGCGCTGATGACAACGCAGTTGAGCGCCCCAAGAGCCAAACATCATCATCACCAGTGACAGATTCTCACAGGGCATCCACTTTGTCGCAGAGGCGCCTTGCCTTCTCATCAGTGGACAACTTTAGAGTTAGCATGTTGATCTCCTTGTGGATGGTAACAATCTTCGTGAGTTGGAAGGCTTCACTGTAGCATCTAATTCTGCATGTGCTGAAGGCTCTACATCCAGGATGCGCTAATTGTGGACCACGCAGAGATGCCATAGGTGAGAAAAGAATTGACAGCCGTCCGTTACAGTCGGAGCTTGGTGTCTAACATCAATTCCCTGCTGTTGAAGAGCGGGTACAACGCTTATATCAGCTTCTGTCCTTTTTTGGGTGACGTATTCCGAATGTAGATGGAAGAGCAGTTTTTTATCCATCCAGACAGCTATGGTATCTGGGGACTATGGGACCCGGACGCCAGCAACAGTGATGTTGCGGCGGAGTATTGGGCATTGTTTGGTGAATAAGAGCGCTGCAGTTCTCGTTTGAACGACTTCAGGTGATTGCTGCGTCCACCTGCGTCTGGAAACGAGCAGTGAGCTAGTCGGTGTTGTGGCCGGTCATATAGAGCGCCGTATCGTCGGCGGCTTGCGCCAGGTGGGGATGACAGGTATGTCATTAAGATAAACGTTAAAGAGGGTGGGAGGCTACACAGGCTTGAGGGGTACCCATAGGCATGTGACGTAAGCTCGAGCTTTTTCCTCTCTGAGTAACCAAGAAGGTTCTATCGTGGAGGAAATAATCCACCATCTTCATATAGACTTATGTAATTCTCCGATCAATACCTAATAAATTAGGATGTGTTATTACATTATTTCTATCTGGGGTGGTCGTCTGTGTCAGTATTTACCACACAAGATTGACCTGGCAAATCTTGTAAGTATTTAGCAGGTCCAGGAAAACTGCTGGCGTCGACTTAGTTGAATTAAAACTCTTGCTGACGTGTTCCGTGATCCTAAGAACTTGTAGTTCAACCGACAGGGGGGAAGCGAATCCGAACTGTACTGAACGGACTGATCCAGCCGCCGCCAGAGGCTGGGAAATGCGATGTAGGATCAAAGATTCTAGAACTTTCGCCATGGTATTCAGAAGGCTAACTGGCCTGTTGTTGGTAGGGACCGTGCGATCCTTAGAGGGCTTGGGGATGGCTATCAGTTTGGCCTGCTTCCACTGATTAAGAATGCTCGTGAATAAGGCCAGCGGCTTCCAGAGGAGTCGACAGAGGTGTTCGTTTAAGATTCCACCCAAAACAGGAGCTGACATTCCACCAGGAAACGGTAACAGCCACCAGAATATCGCGTTCATCCTGAAGTTCAACAGGCATAACGTCCTAGACGAACAGTTGATTCTGGGCCTCAAATACATCTGTCAGAGTTTCCACCACATGGAGGGGCTAACAAGTTAAGCCGTCCACTGTGCGCCTGGGATGGCTGGTCCTCATGGCAGAGTGCCTTAGGGCTCCGACAACAGGCCATTGTGATATATGCTGGAGGTGAAAGGCGGACAGCTTGTCCTTCCGTTGATCCGTTTTCCAATCGGCGAGGCGGTGGCAGAATTCACTTTGGAGACGCCTCATGTCTACTTATCCTGAGAATCACGAAACTGATTCCACCTCCTGCAGTAGCGGTTCTTCTGGATTAAATCGCGCAATAGGAGAGGCAAATCAATCATTGGGATTAAAGAAATAGGGACAATGAACGCAGATGTCTTTATCGCCTTCTGGATCTTCATCGTCAATCAATCAACAGCGGTAAACAATTTGCCAAGGGTTGCCAAGTCGAGGTTTTTCAGGGTGGTTTTGTTGAGGATCCTGGCAAATTTGTCACAATCTGTGATGGTCAAGGTAGAACGGACGTTTAAAGACGGGACTACGTCAATAAGATGCAGGAGCACTGAGTCGAGGTCACAGGACAGTTTGTGGAATGTGTCCAACAAAAACTGCACTGCATTGTTCTTTAAAGTGGCAACATTCAGAACGTCCGTCTGGCAGTCTGAGAGGACTAGTATGTGGGTGGCAGCATGGGGCCATAGAGTGACAGTGCCGGTTCGAAGAGGAGTCTTCCCTTGAGGTTTGTGATGCGAAAATGTCAAGCCGAATGCTTGGCTTTGAGATCTGCTCCAACGATGGATATGTCAAATGATGTCAACGTGTGTACATTTCGATAAATCAATTATCTATGGAACGTGTAACTAATAACAGAACAGGAAAGGAAATTTCAGAATTGGTTTCTTCACTGGAAACTAATTATGTAAGTATGTCTCCTGTAAACTGACTCGTTCCACATCATTTGTATACAAGAATCGTTCAGACGAGCTGTGGAACATGTAACTAAGTAACCAACGAAGCGTAAACGAAATATTCAGACAGGCTTTCCTCACTTGTGGTTCCAATGCACTGCTTGTGAGCGTAGTTATTACCCGTTAAGGCGAACTGGTCATCCGGCCACAGTGTGGCAGCATCGTCGTGTTTGCACCTGACAAGGGAACCTCCCCATCGCACCCCCCTCAGATTTAGTTACAAGTTGGCACAGTTGATAGGCCTTGAAAAACTGAAAGGCAATATCAAGGACAATGAATGTTCAGGAGCGCTGTGGTCCCGTGGTTAGCGTGAGCAGCTGCGAAATGAGAGGTCCTTGGTTCAATTCTTCCCTCGAGTGAAAAATTTACTTTTTTATTTTCGCAAAGTTATGATCTGTCCGTTCGTTCATTGACGTCTCTGTTCACTGTAATAAGTTTAGTGGCTGTGTGTTGCGACTGCACCGCAAAACCGTGCGATTAGTAGACGAAAGGACGTGCCTTTCCAATGGGAACCGAAAACATTTGATCGCAAGGTCACAGGGCAACCGATTCCTCCACAGGAAAACGTCTGATATATTCTATACGACACTGGTGCCGGCACGTGCGTCACATGACAGGGATATGTTGTCGACCCACCTAACTTGTACACTTGGCGAATGGGTAAAAAGATTCTTCTACCTTGCCCGATTTAGGTTTTCTTGTGGATGTGATAATCATAAATTAAATGAAACTTTTCACTCGAGGTAAGACTTCAACTAATGACCTCTCATTCCGCAGCTGCTCACGCTAACCACGGGACCACGGCGCTCCAGAGCTTACATTCTCCTTGATGTTGCCTATCTTGCGCATGGACTACGCAGTTTCTATATTTTGCTTCTTTTTTTCATAGTTCTACACAACTTCTTCCTGTTTTCTCGATTGATCTGTGTTCAGTTTTCCAAGGTCTATCCACTGTGCCAACTTATAGCTAAATCTGAGGGGGGTGCGATGAGGAGGTTCCCTTGTGAGAAGGAGAAACGGGAGATAGTAACCGAGTACCCTCGAGTGCTCTTACATCTGAGTTCTGTCTTACTTTAAACGCCCGTATACATCACAGAATGAAGAGCACATTTAAGAGAAGAACAGAAACAGGATGTATAGGTTATATCACCATCACTGCTTACGACACTTCGCTGACAGTATCCGAGGTAAAACTACCTCCTCCAGAGTTGTCACTATCTTTCACACCAGTGAATGTTGATTCGTCTACTGAGTCAGTCGCGGGTGATAATGTCGAGTCTTTGTTCGACTCTATGCCAACTGATTTTGTTATCTTTTAAGTTTTCTTGCCTGTCGAAATATCTCTCCTCCGGCAGTCATCACACTCTTTTCTGGTGCGTTTATGCCATTTCTAATTCTCTTATATCACAACACTAAAATCTAATGTCACAGCAGTATAAGAGAGGTGCCCTTATGATCACATGGTTAGCGTTTATAGTTGGTAGCGCCGAGCTCTTAGGGTCAGTTCTTAATAACCACTTGTATTTTTCCCCTCAGTTTTGTGAGGCTAACTGAGAAGCTGCCTGAATACAATGGCACTGATATAGACGTGAAGCTACCGAGTACCACTTTGCTTCGGAAGTCTAGATAGCACACAAAGTTTACTTGTTAGCAGCAAAAGCACTAGTCGTTATTTTTTAGAACGAGATGCATGTCGTATTACGGCTACCGGTTTTATTCTTTGTAACATTACAGATGAGTTCTGTAAGATATACGCCTAGATGGTACTGTGGAAATAGGTAGACCATTCTTTGGCAAATTTTTATCAGTGAAATAAATAGGAGTGAGGTGGTGGTATTGAATTCATTTCAAATGCCCTGATATCCTGATATCTACATTGATATCCGTCGTTTTGCTATTCTAGCCGTAGTGGAGAAGTGAGAACGAAATGAAATCCTACATTCACGACGATGAAACATAGACCGGCACTGTTTTTTAACAATACTCTTCACGCACTGCCTCTTTGCAACATTTATTCATAGTGTTGTTTGTATTAATCCGCGGTTTGCCGAAATAAACTACCGACCGCTTTAATTGTTTCCATTTTTGTTAGAAAATCTAACTTTTACAGGTATGTTCTCTCGTCCGCACGTAATGACATGTTCTTCTGTCACCTTCTAAATCAAATCAGTTAGACGGAACAGCTTTTATCAAAGTTTATTAACCCAACCTTTAAGTCCAGTTCTGTGCGACAAAAGCTGTGAATTTTGGTGTATATTGCACAAGTATTTTCTTGTATTTCTTCTTAATATTACAGAAATTGCTGTTGAAAAACAAACTGATTTATATCATCAATGAAATCTTTATTGAGTGCATTTTACTTATTTTTCTTTGGGCATGTATATTTTTATTCTGCATCAACACAGCATCGAATGCCTCACTTAATTCCCACACTAAGGACTTAATACCTTTCGCTTGCACAATTTGTCGCTTTCTCTGTCGGCATTATCATACCTTTCTCGTTTCAGTTATCAGTACAGTTAATAAAGTTAATAGCAAGTTGTAGCAGCTTCCCTTGAAACTATTTTCCGCGATCGCTTTACGTGCTCGCTGTGTGAGGTAGGAAGCGACTTGCGTTACTTTGAATTGGAATGGCACTATATCGCGTCACGTGATAAAGTTCATGAAATAGCTGGGTAGCCAAATCGCCTTGGCAAGTAATACAGTTCCCTGCAACAGCATCTTACCTCACTAAAATTGTTTAGCGCCACTGAGTGCTAGTGCATAGTCCTCTTCTTGACTTTAACTCACATTGATACAGCTGGAGCGGAACTGTGACCTACGAAAGTATTTTCCAGTGGGTTTGACGGAAATCAAGGAACTTTTCCAACGCGCTTGTCTTTCTCTTGAGTCGCTACCATCTGCATGTGTTCCCAGATTGAGAACTCCGAGGCGCTATCTCACCGTTCAATTGACTGGTTATTACTTGTTTCTTTTGTTGGGGCCCCTCAAATAATACTTCTACTGCTCCCATTAGTCAACTCTGAACCAATCAGCTTGAACCAGTCTGAACAGTCCCTTGCTCTTCGATTGTGGCCAAAGAGAAGCCTGAAATTTTTTTCGTAAAAGCACGAAGTTGGCAAAACTCGATCATTCTATTGGCTGGAGGTGGGCAGTTCTTCTGTTTAGAGAGTTGATTGGACGATTCCGACCTGCTTGTCGTTTCAGAACCTAGCAGAACAATATCTGTGGTTTGGAAGACACTGTAGAAGATCAGGTACATTAAATCTGTCGATGCTGTTGCTGACTGAATTATCTAGGCCTTTTGCCTTTTGATTTCTCAATACCTATCAGTAGTTTTTACTTATCTTGCTTGAAAAAGTAAGAAAGGATATTGCGGAGAAATGGCTTACCCACAACCTAGGCAGTCGTTTCCAAAACGAATATTTCACTTTTCAGCTCAGTGTGCGCTGCTTTCACCTTCCTGGCAGTTTAAATCCTTGTGCCAGGCCGGTTCCTTTCTTGCCGGAATGGGAGTCGCGCTGTGCTGCATATACGCTGCAGCACCGCCCTCGAACGGAAACTATTTGATTACCTCTCATATAATTTGAAGAGAGGCATTGTCGCGAGTTGTCTGAGCATGCCGCAAGCCACCAATCAGCTAGAGTTCATCTTCTCCCTGCTACTTGTTGGCTAGAATCTTCTTACGACCACTGTCCATACCTAGCGTGAAATGGCTGAACTGGTACTGTTCCTCGTAAACATCATGAACAGCCGTTGTAGTTACACCAAAAAAACGGTGACACGTCTTTCGCGGAGTGATAAAGAACTACGTCCTCAGTTATTTGCTGGATGTATTCCATTCTTGGTCTTCCTCTACAGTTTTTACCCTCTACGGCTCCCTCTAGTACCATGGAAATTGTTTCCGGATATCTTAAATGATGTCCTAAAATCCTGTCTCATGTTCTTGTCAGTGTTTTCCATGTACTGTATTCTTTTCCTCACAGATTCTGCCGAGAACCTCCTCATTCTTTACCTTATCAGTTCACCTGATTTTCAACATTTGCCTGTAGCACCATATCTGAAATGCATCGGTTTTCTTTTGTTCCGGTTTATCACAGTTCATTTTTCACGTCCATACAATGCTGCTCTCCAAAAGTACATTCTCAGAAACTTCTTTCTCAAATTAAGGCCTGTGTTTGATACTACTAGACGTCTTTAGCCAGAAATGCCCCCTTTTCCAGAGCTAGTATGTTTCTGATATCCTCCTTGTTCCGTCTGTCATGGGTTGTTTTCCTGCCTACGTAACAGAATTGCTTATCTTCATCTACTTCATGATCATCAATCCCGATATTTACTTTCTCACTGTTCTCATTTCCGTTACTTTTCATTAGTATCGTCCTTCTTCGATTTACTCTCAATCCATATTTTGACTCAATCAGTTCAGCAGGGTATGTAATTCTTCTTCACTTTCAGTGAGGAAAGTAATGTCATCAGCAAATCTTATCATTCATAACCTTTGACAATTTCTTTCATATCCGTCATTGCCGTAGGGAGTACATCCCTTTGTTACAACCTTATTGCCGCGCGGAGTGGACGCGCGGTTTAGGCGCCATGTCACCGGTAGCGCAAATCCTCCCGCCGGAGATTCGAGTCCTCCCTCGGGCATGGGTGTGTGTTTCGTTCTTAGCATAAGTTAGTTTAAATAGTGTCTAAGTCTAGGGGCCGATGACCTCATCAGTTTGGTCCCTTAGGAATTCACACACACGTCTGAAAATTTTTGAACGGCCTTTTTAATCCGAGCACCCTGTTCTTGGTTTTCCAGTCCTATTGTTCTCTCTTGGTTCTTGTAGAGCGTGTACACCACCCGCATTTTTCTATAGTTTCCCCCATATTCCTCAGACTCTTGAACATCTTGCATAATTTTGGACTGTCGAAGGCTTTTTCCAGGCAACAAATCCTATGAATTGATATTGATTTTTCTTTAGTATTGCTTCCATTATCAACCGCAACGTCAGAATTGCCTATCAGGTGCCTTCACCTTTCCTAAAGCAAAACTGATATTCTGATAGAATCTCAATTCTCTTTTCCTTTCTTCTGTATATCGTTCTTGTCAGCAACGTGGATGCATGAGCAGTTAAGCTGATTGTGCGAAAACTTTTGCACCTATCGGGTCTTTCAATCTTCGGATTTGTATCGATAATGGTTTTCCGAAAGTCAGATGGTATATTGCCAGACTCATACATTCTACACACCAACGTGGATATTCATTTTGTTGCCACTTCCCCACTGATTTTAGAAATTCGCACGGAATGTTATTTGTTTTGTTCTGCTTTATTTGATTTTAAGTCTTCCAGAGCTCCTTTTAATTCTAATACTGGATGCCCCATGTCTTTTGTATCAACTTCTGGTTTTTCTTCTATCACGTCATCAGAGTTCTCGCCCCCCCCCCTCCCCCCCATAGAGTACTTATATGTTTTCTTTGTAGCCATTCGCTCTGTTTTCTGCATTTAACAGTGGTATTCTCATTGCACTCTTAATATTACCGCCCTTGCTTTTAATTTCAGCGTAGGTTGTTCTGACTTTCTTATATTACTGAGCCAGTCTTTCCTACAGTAGTTTCTTTTTCGATTTCTCCATATTGTTCATGTAGCCATTTCGCCGTAGCTTCCCTGAACTTACTATTGATTTCCATTATACATGAATTATATTTCTGTGTTCCTGAATATCCGTGAACATTATTGTACATCCTTCTTTCACGATCAATTGAAGTATTTCTTCTGTTACCCATGGTTTCTTCGCAATTACTTCCTTTGTACCGACGATTTTCTTTCCAACTTTCGTGATTGCCCTTGTTAGTGATAATCATTTCTCTTCAACTAAACCGCCTACTGAACTATTCTCTACCGCTGTATCATAGCCTCAGAGAACTTCAAGCGTACCTCTTCATTCCCTAGTAATTCCGTATTCCACCTCTCTGCTTATTGATTCTTCCTGAATAATATCTTAAGCTTCACCCTATTCTTCATTAATACTACATTGTGATTTGAGTCTTTATCTGCTCCTGTGTACGCGATACAATATAATATCTGATTTCAGAATCTGTGCCTGACCATGATGTAATCTAACTGAAACCTTCCCGTATCTCCCGGCCTTTTCCAAGTGTACCTCCTCCTCTTGCGATTCTTGAACAGAGTGTTCGCTGTCACTACCTGAAATTTATTGCAGAACTCAATCAATCTTTCTCCTCTCTCAATCCTATTACCGCCGGCGGTAGTGGCCGTGCGGCTAAAGGCGCTGCGGTCTGGAACCGCAAGACCGCTACGGTCGCAGATTCGAATCCTGCCTCGGGCATGGATGTGTGTGATGTCCTTAGGTTAGTTAGGTTTAACTAGTTCTAAGTTCTAGGGGACTAATGACCTCAGCAGTTGAGTCCCATAGTACTCAGAGCCATTTGAACCATTTTTGAATCCTATTACCAAGCCCATATTCCGCCGTAAACGTTTCCTCTGCTCTTTCCCAAACAACCGCATTCAAGTCCTACATGACTATTAGATTTTCGTCTCCATTTACATAGTGAATTATCTGTTCAATATCCTCATATTCTTTCTCTATCTCTTCATCTTCGGCTTACGACGTCGGCATGTATAACTGAACTGTCGATGTCGGCATTGGTTTGCTGCCGATTCTGATGAGAATCACCCTATCACTTAACTGTTCATAGTAAACTACTGGCCGGCCGGAGTGGCCGAGCGGTTCTAGGCACTGCAGTCTGGAACCGCGCGACCGCTACGGTCGCAGGTACGAATCCTGCCTCGGGCATAGATGTGTGTGATGTCCTTAGTTTAGTTAGGTTTAACTAGTTCTAAGTTATAGGGGACTGATGACCTCAGAAGTTAAGTCCCACAGTGCTCAGAGCCATTTGAACCAAGTAAATAGTGAGTAGGGTGACAATGAGATTCGAAAACATATGAACTTGGTATGACACCTGGAAGAGGAAGGCGGCGTATCGCAGTGGAATTTACTAATGAGGCTACTGTTTCTGTAACTGACCATGCAACACGTGCCTCCGGCAGTGCTAGTGTTCATGCAATTAAGACATATTATCCATACCGTGGTCAACAGCACGAGAAGATTTGCGTTCTAAATTACACTGGTACCCATGCAGACGGTGCGATAACTGATACTTCATGGTCCACAGCAACTTCCTGAACTTTCTCTTCAGTTTCTTGCACAGATCGAAGTTGAAGACATGTGAACAGGAAATAAATATTTGTACAGAGTGACGAGGCACTACAGGGTGCAATGAATATTCAAAACTGAGGAATTCGGGGTACTGTTAAACCCTGTGTTATTCAGAAAGGACCATTGCACTCGCCGTATGTGACTGTGTGGTGTGGATTCATAAGCACCTTCATTCTCGTTCCGTTCTTCTTCGAATAAAACACGTCCAGAAGGCCCGTCACGCGTACCATGAGGTGTGCACATTGACGAGACCTCCTCGTACAGTACGTGGTTCCTACTCTGGAACAGCGCAACTCGGTGGAAACCGCTCTTTTTATGCGAGATGGGACAATACATAATGTCACTCGCCCAGTGAAATATCTGCTTAATGCCACCTTCCACGAACGTGTTATCTCCAGAGGTTTTCCAGATGCCTGACGTGCAAGATCACCAGATCTGAATCCGTGGTCTTTTAACTCTGGGGATATCGAAAAGACCGCGTTTCCCGGGGACACGTTCGGTTGTCTGCCTGATACGAAGGCCAGCCCACAGGATCACGTTGCTCGGATTCCACCAGAACTGCTGGGAGCAACTGCTGATCACGTCCTTGTACAGATGCAGCGTCACGTCGACGTTCAAAAATGGTTCAAATGGCTCTGAGCACTATGGGACTCAACTGCTGTGGTCATAAGTCCCCTAGAACTTAGAACTACTTAAACCTAACTAACCTAAGGACAGCACACAACACCCACCAATCACGAGGCAGAGAAAATCCCTGACCCCGCCGGGAATCGAACCCGGGAACCCGGGCGTGGGAAGCGAGAAGGCTACCGCACGACCACGAGATGCGGGCACGTCGACGTCTCCAGAGCTTATGCTGAACGATTTCTGTAAGCAGCTGTTAATAATAAAATCAATATTATTCGTTTCTCATTGGCGTGACCGTGCTCCTTAATGATAACCACCCAGTACCTGTTCAACAACCATATATGTACAACTCGTGCCTGTGATGGAAAACGAAACTGCGAGAAATAAAATAACTTTACAATGAAATGAATACCCGTAGCTACATACAGGCGTTGATACAAGTCATCGGGAACAGTTGAAAATGTGTGTCCCGACTGGGAGTCGAATCCAGGATCTCCTGCTTACATGGCAGATGCTATATCAATCTGAGCCACCGAGGACACAGAGGATAGTGCGACTGCAGGGACTTATCTCGGGCACGCCTCCCGTGAGACCCATATTCCCAACTTACTGTCCCACACTAAATTCGTAATGCCCGTTCGCATTACACTCATTACTCGCGGCTTTTTGCCGATTCCCGTAAGAATTCGGGCACTGTTTGTGCATTCGCGCAGAAGAAGATGGTCAGATGGCGGGTGATATATGACATTATGTATTGTCCCATCTCGCATAAAAAGAGCGGTTTCCACCTAGTTGCGCTGTTCCAGAGTAGGAACCACATGCTGTACGAGGAGGTCTCGTCAACATGCACACCTCACGGTACGCGTGACGGGCCTTATATATATATATCAAATAACTTTACCTTAAAATCTTCCGCTTCGTGGAAAAAATCGGTAGTGAAAGGGTTAACCGTCACGACAGCAGTGGAGGATCATATGACCCCCTGCTTTATGTTCTGTACCATCTACAATGTTCTGCAACAACCAGTAGGATGTTTTATCCATCTGTATACCAACAAGACGTATGTGTCCCACAATAGGTTATCAGAAAACCAATTGAGATTTCTTGCATACTATCGCTAAGTATCATTGTCCCACTGGTAAAGGGAGACCTACTGATGGTTAGCAGAATTCTTATAATTACGGATTGCACCTGTAGGTTGTGCCGTCCTGAAGTTTCATTTTTAACCCTCGTCTCCGTATTTTCACACAGAATTAATTCGTACCTGCAGAAGGCAGCCGAGTTATCAGGTTCACAAAGTAAACTGCCCTCACGCCTTTCTGAACACGTCGCGCCTATCATTTGTACCCACGAACTGTCGCACTCCACATCACAGTGCAAGCGCTGCAGTGTGAGTTACAAACACGGAGAGATGCCCTGCCCACTGGTGTGAACCTGTCTTCACCATGTCTCGTACGTTACGTGCAGTCGTCTTCTGAAATCCTATCCTGACCGCCCCGCCCTCCCCCCCCCCCCCCCCCCCCCCCCTGTGGACTCCCTTGGAACCAACGACGGGAAAAATTCTGTTTATATTATTTCTTCTGACTAAGACATTAATTAAAATAACAGTATAATAATGTTTTTGAAATAAAATTGGTGGTCAAAGGGTTAAGTGGTTGGCTAATGTGTCGTGCAGCGAGCTTACAGACAACATTTTTCAGGCGCGCAGCGGCGTCTGAAGAAGATGCTGTACCCGTTCCTGGCGGGCATCGTGCTGAAGGCGGCCGCGGCGCTGCCGCTGGTGCTGGCTGCGCTGCTGGGAGTGGGCCTCAAGGCGCTGCTGGCCAGCAACGTGGCGCTCGCCATCACCGCCGGCCTGGCGCTCCGCACCTTCCTCTTCTCCGACAGCGGCGGCGGCGCCAAGGTGAGCACTTTCCACCACCACGCCTTCCCGGCGCACCACGAGCCGCTGTACCACTACTCTGCCGAGGAGAGCCACGCCCACGCCCAGTACGCTCACCCGGAACCCCACTACGCTCATTCGGCTCACGCGGGCGACATCGGCGCCGCAGTGGGGTCGCCGCAACCCTACCCGTACGGTCGGGCTATGCCCGGCGTCGACCGCCTCGGATGGACACCAGTAGCTGCCGACAGAATCAGTGAAGACAACTGGAGTCCTCTGGATGTGGGACTCTGGCGCCAGTCCATCCCTTACGATCTAACAGACCTCGGCATGTCCCAGCCTACACAAAATTACGATGCTTATTCCGTCACTAGTTTGCCAACAATTACGTCACCCTTCCCTGCCTCAAGTGACGAAAACCGTGGTCATAACGATCAGCTGACGATCTCGGCCGCCGCTGAAGGAACTGAGTCAGCAGCGAATCTAGCAGACAGCAGGGATATTAATGCAGCCAGTCTCACCAGTGGCATCTAGTCTGTTCTATGTGGCAGTACTGTGTTCAGCCTTCGGTCTTTACAAAGTTAGTGATAGTGAAAGTTGCACATCTCTTTTCTTCCAGGCCTAAAGTGATAAGACTGTTGGCAGTGACAGCTGCCGTAATGAGGGAAAAAGTTGAGGAAGTACCAGCAATGGAATCTCCGTAGTAACCATCGAAAGGCAAGAAATGGAACCACTATTGTCTGCCCTTCATTTAAAACATACTTGCCTCTGTCGTTTACAGGATACTATTACCTACCGAATTCTAAGTAAGTATTATGTGAGACACAGATATCTGAGGTATGTGCTGCTGGACAGCAATACTGAAATTAGTGTATGCATTATTTATTGAATTATTTATTATTAAATATATTTATTAAAATATATTGTGTGCATTAGCCTTCATATCCCTTCCAAACCCCAACATTTAGGACACGAGCCTCTCAGTATTTACGTTTCATACTTTACGTTTCCTCGCACTGTCACCACTTATCTGCTAATTTAACTCATATTTAGGTTATAAATTTGGTGCTGTGTCTTCGAAAAACTGAGAAATGTACTTCTGTCAGCTGAGTTCTGGCAGTAATACTCAAAACAAAGTTCAAACATAGGAAAAAGCTTGAAAAGGTACTGTTTAACGACAGGTGATGAAACACTACAGCGATATAATACAATAGTGCAAAGCTAAGCTGGCTCATGGTGTCCTAGCTTCCTAATATTTTCACACAGACGTAACATTGTATTCATATGTACCCGTGAATGAGCTTCAGGAACAATTTTCTGATGATGCAGGTTTTCACATATTCCGGTCTGTTTTCCCAAATTCTGCTTCAGACTGGGACGTTGCTTGTTTGAAACAACTATTGCATCAACTGTCATTAAATGAACAGAGTATTCTAACCACATGGATACTGTGAGATTCATTCAGTATTTATAAAACACAGATTCATCTGTTAAGCACCGTATATTGTATTGCAAATATGACAAATCTAACAATATTTAACTCGATGAAATTACGAAAGGAAGAGTACATCCTACAATACATAGAACATTTTAATTCAAAATGCCATGTAGCTAACTGGAAAGACCAAGCTGTAAAACAATTGTATAGTGTACACTTCTGGTTCAGATATATGTAGCTGCAAAGCACTCGAGGATGACTACTAGTAACTGAAAGACGCAATACCATTAATTGTAGTGACATACGGAAACATCATAGATATTGCCTGTTAAACACCTATACAAAGAATGGGAAAGAACTATATAAAGAGGTTATTAAATAAATTAATAAATTAAGATATAGTTATTCCGTTCTAAGGACGGATATCATTGAAATTGCTACCTCTATCATCACATCACTTCGTCATACGTAATCGAATTTAGTTTTCAGTGTTAACACCAACAGTTCAGGAAAATGATGTTTGACCGAAGCCGTTCGTTTATTCAAACTCCGTTTAACAGCAGATAACGATTTTACATAGTTTCATTTCCAATGCTAACAAAAAGTGATTTGGTAAAATGTTTACGAAGCAGGAGAAAAGATCTCTGTATACTTAACGACGAGGAAAATGTGAAGAAGTTTGATGTAACCAGACGAAAACCTTATAGACTAATCAAGGATATCTGATATCAGTCACTTCCTCAGTACTGAAAATCGATTGTGCTCATTAATGTCAGTACACAAACGCAACGAGAATCTCTTACCTACAACTTCCCATTGTTGTTTGGACAATACAATTACATTCAATATATTGAGACTCACGAAGAATCTGGATGGCCGGACGCAGCTTTGCACTGCGTCCACTCGAATCGATGTAACTGTGAAACTGCTGCCCTGAATAAACTACACTGAAGCGCCAAATATACTGGTATAAGTATGCGTATTCAAATACATATATATGAAACAGGGAGAATATGGGGCCGCAGTCGGCAACGCCTATACAAGGCAACAAGTGTCTGGCGCAGTTGTTAGACCATCTATTGCTGCTACAATGGGAGGTCATCAAGATTTAAGTGAGTTTGAAAGGGGTGTTATAGTCGACGCACAAACGATGGGATACAGCATCTTTGAGGCAGCGATGAAGTGGGGATTTCTCCGTACGACCATTTCACGAGTGTACCTTGAATAGGCCGGCCGAAGTGGCCGTGCGGTTAAAGGCGCTGCAGTCTGGAACCGCAAGACCGCTGCGGTCGCAGGTTCGAATCCTGCCTCGGGCATGGATGTTTGTGATGTCCTTAGGTTAGTTAGGTTTAACTAGTTCTGAGTTCTAGAGGACTAATGACCTCAGCAGTTGAGTCCCATAGTGCCCAGAGCCATTTGAACCATTTTTTTGTACCTTGAATATCAGGAATTAGGTAAAACATCAAATCTCCGACATTAGTGCGGCCGAAAAACGATCCTGCAAGAACGGGACCACGATGAGTGAAGAGAATCGCTCAACGTGAGAGAAGTGCAACCCTTCCACAAATTTCAGCATATTTGAATGATGGACTATCAACAGGTGTCAGGGTGCAGACCATTCAACGAAACATAATCGGTATGGACTTTAGGACCCGAAAGTCCACTCGGGTACCCTTGATGACTCGGCCCGTCAACACCAACTTGGACGGTTGATAACTGGAAACACGTTTCCTGGTCGCCCGAGTCTTGTTTCAAATCGTATCGAACGGATTTAAGTGTACGGGTATGGGACAACCGCATTAATCCGTGGGCCCAGTATATGAGCTGGCGATCGTTCAAGGTGGAGGAGGCAATGTAATGGTGTGAGGCGTGTGCAATTGGAGTGATATGCGACCCCTGGTACGTCTAGATACTACTGACAGGTGACACATACGTAAGCATCCTGTCTGATCACCTGCGTCCATTCATGTCCATTCTGCATTCCGACGGACATGGGCAATTCCAGCAGGACAATGCGGCATCCTACACGTGCAGGGATTAACCGAATGACTAGCAACTTTTTAAATACGATTGCCTTGTATTCAGTAGAGTGGAGATTCCAGTCATTATCCGGCCATCCTGATTTAGGTTTCTGTGGTTTCCCTGAATTACGTCAGACAATTGCTAGGATGGTTCCTACTGTAATGTCAAAGGTTATGTCCCACATGATACTACTGCTACTGCTAAAACAAAAACCATAGCGAACTTCCCATTTACTTCGTAATATTACGCTGGACTTAATGCTGTTTACGTTTTCACTTTACATGGTTTTATCTTAAATTCTGATGTCATCACTGAGTTGTTGGTTATCCTTTAATCACCTTGTAACTCACTCCCAGCGCTCAACTAGATATTTATAAGATACCTATCAAAATCACAGTGAGATTGACGAGTCGAAGAAACTCTTAACAGCCTATGACTGAACCAAGACGGTTCTGCTCCTCGCAGTTATTGTGCAACTATAAAACTTGTTTACAGAATTCAGTAGAGAATAAGATAATTACAAGCGGAGCTATTTTCGGTAAACTGTAATGTCTATCATCATCGCCACCAACAACTGTGAGGAGTGGGGCGATCCGCCATTGTTAGAAGAGATGTGGCCTGTGAGTTGAAATGGACACACGTGTGCCAAGTTGCACTCCAGAACGGTGACACAGTAAACTCTGCTTGTGCATGTACTGTGCCAGTAACTTTCTCTAAGTAAAGTCGCGCAGGTCTTGTCTGCGTTTCAGGTGTATTTCTGCTGGTGTCTGCCGGCCGAAGTGGCCGTGCGGTTAAAGGCGCTGCAGTCTGGAACCGCAAGACCGCTACGGTCGTAGGTTCCAATCCTGCCTCGGGCATGGATGTTTGTGATGTCCTTAGGTTAGTTAGGTTTAACTAGTTCTAAGTTCTAGGGGACTAATGACCTCAGCAGTTGAGTCCCATAGTGCTCAGAGCCATTTGAAACATTTTTTTGCTGGTGTCTGCCGAGGCTTAGTCGCAGGTGGTTAACCCACTGGCGTACTAATATTTTCCCCCAATGTCGACCTTACATTTACCATTTAAATTTACGAAAATGATCATATTCTGTCTTAGAGAGTTTTCTCAAAATTATATTGTTTTTTGATAGAAATTATCTTAAGTGATGAGTGAAGACAATACTGTTCTAGAAGTTGTTGTTTGGTAGACCCTAAAACATTCAGTTATGTGCAACGCCAGGACATTTGTCAAGCTCATACCGCCTATCATTTTTCCTCTTCCTTACTTTCCACACTACACGATTTCTGGAGAACGTTTTCTTGATGGGATTGGTGGAGGGGAATAAATATAACAAAATGTACCCAATTCGCTGTTTGTTGTATAACACGTGAAATTCCAGGTTGGATCATCCATTTCTACGGTAGGCTGCTCTGTTATGCCGTCAGCCAGCTGAATTCTAAACTGACTGAAACAAAAATTTTTTTGTCACTTTATTTAATAGGACATATGAATTGAAAATCCCAATGCCAATTAGAAGAAAATTCTCTTACATTCTTTAGAATTTCGTCTCATGAGCAGGAAAGATGAAAACTGCTGGTCCCGCCTGTCAACAGCGTTCATCGAATTGTTATATTGTGTGATTATATTCTCCTCTCAGTTTTTCCTATTTCTCTCACGCTGACTTCTGTACTGATAGAGGCTAGGACATTGATTTCTCTTTTTACTCTTGTGTGAAAATGACACAAGAACCACTCCATCTTTTGTTTAAATTTTTGTAACTGGTATGAGATATTTCGCCCTATGGATGCAACTGTCCCTACAGCCTTTGTGCCCCTTTCAGTGAGCCTTACAAACAATGACGGGGGTGTGTACCAGTTGTCAACATATACTATATAACCATCGTACAAATAGCGTTGCATGAGGTCCGTAACAACAGCTTCAGTAATCAGGATTTCTTTACTTCTTTGCTCAGGTTCTTTTCTTGTGTAGAAATCAAATCCTGAACAGTAGCCGCTATTTGACTCACAAGTTTTGAAGAACTTCGTTCTGAAACGTGCCCTTTTTTGGGGATTATATTGGATGTAGGAGAGTCTATCTCTGAATTTCATGAGGCTTTGTTCAATTGCAGTATATTTTTCAGGACTATAAACGCTTTGGAGATTTTGTTTGAGATTATCAGCAACAGGTGACAGCTTCTTCAGACGTTTTGATCGGTCAACATTTTCGTTATATACAAAATGAAGGAACCTAGAAATATGTAAGATCCTTCTACACGGCATAACGTCAGAAAAGAAAGGAACATGAACTGATATTTTTATCGACCTGTATAACTGAAATGTTGGTTTATTCACCTGCGTCGCAACAATACATTGATCAAATATTCTTGAATTTCATCACATGTAGCAGGAAACCAAGTACTGTTTGATTTAGAAGTATAAAATTTGTTATAAACACCTGTTGCATATCTATTTGTTTCTATTGCTACATCCTCCCAGAAAGACACACGAACCATTTTTCTGTATGTGTCTAACGGTGTTAGGTATTGAGAGAGCTCTCTTTGAACCCTAGGATTGCTGCCACTAGAACCAGAGAATGAAATTAGGAAGTTTTATCCTGATTTTTTTCCCCACTGGCGTTTTCCTACCTTCTGTTTTTCAGAAAAAATCGCACATTTTACTGCAACATCACTGCCACTATCTGTTTCGTTTGTCTCACTGTCATCACTAGCATCACTTAACTCATCTCTTCACTATCGGCAACTGCACTTTCAGAAACATCACCTTCCGAAATATTTCTGTCACTTTTATTTAACAGACTTTCGATTTCCTCGTCTGAGTGAAACTTTTTACGATACGGTGTTTCATGCTACTACACAGTTGATGAAAAATCCTGAGTACGTTTACCTATAATCTGCAAAATATTGAAGGAAAGCGGGTCTGTTATACACCATTAAACTGATAGATATCTCAGCTTTCCAGAAGTGTGTAAGGTGACATGCTGTCTATTGCCAGAAAAGAAGAAACACTAGAAAGAAACTAAAGCTGCTTAGCCCGTCTCACAGTCGGCAATGTTACAACGGACTTGAAATCTGCGGCCGATCGTGTAAGCCAATGGGTTAACAATCAAAGCGTGTGATGTGTGCAGCGCATCAGGTTGGCACGGCGTACTGGTAAGCTGTTAACTTTTCAAGTGTTCTGACATTCTCGTCGCTGATGGCTTTTGGGCGCGATTCGCAAATTGAGGAATTTGTTGACGTGGAGGATATCAAATTAATTAATTTTGGCTGTCAAAAATGTCCTAGTGAAATATGGTAAGCCCCACATGGCAAAGATGCCTCTCCTTAACATAGGTTAACTGTCTTGTGTCATTTAAAAATTATAAAACTCTTGAGTGAGTGACATTATGTGTGTGGCTTTTCTACCACTGGCATCGGCACCATCGCGTTAGAGCAAAGTCGGAGAATTCTAATAAGCGATATCTTTGATTTTGTTCGATGTAATTACGAATGTATGACGACTTATTCTAATTATACTCAGCTTCCACAATATAAGTCACTTCTGCCAGAATTCGTTGTCGTCTTTCGTGGTTTTATTACAATTCCCGAAGTGTGGATTTTATTGATAACTGAACTAGACGGAATTCACATATTCTAGTGCAGTGTACGGTTAACTGCACTAGATAATGTGAAGTGTCACAAGGTGGAGAAGTGGGCACCACTAAGGTATGCCAGCGTCTGCGGGTTTGATCGAAAACTGGTTTTCGCTGTTACAGTGCTTCTAGCCGAACAGCACCTCGGCAATTACTGGTTCAGCACTACTTCATGCAGAATAATACTTCCCAAATTCAGTGTTGAAGGTCCATGTGTACAGAATCTACACACAATTGTTGTACTGACAATACAATTATTAATACGTACCAAGTTAATCTAATCGCGAGAGGATATTCGAAATGTTACACCTACTAGCACACTCTACGTCTATGTCACCTACTAGCACAGTCTACGTCAATGTCACTAACCCGTACTTCACATCCAAGTGCTAGGCAAAGGATTCGCAGTACGACTCTCAGATACTTCTCAACCGTTCCACTCGTGAATAGCTTGTGGGGGAAATGAACATCTAAACCTTCCGTGTGTGATCCGATTTCTCTTATTTTATTACGATGGCCATTTCTCCAAGTGTAGGAAGTTAACAATATATTGCAGAGGAGAACGTTGTAGTTTGGAATTTTGTAAAAAAAATCCCGCCACAGCGAAAAACGTCTTGTTTCAATAATTGACAACCAGTTCGCGAATCATATCCGTGACACTCTCTCCCATATTGCAATAACACGAAACGAGACGCCCTGCTTTGAACTCTTTTCTTCATCAGTCCTATGTGGTAAGGATGGGATCCTTACCAATGCGCAGCAATACTCTAGAAGACCGTGACCAAGCGTAGTGTAGGCAGTCTCTTTAGTGGATTTGTTGCATCTCTTCAGCTTTGGCATTGAAACGCAGTCTTTCGCTCGACTTTCCCACAACATTTTAGTTGTTAGTGAATGTATTCCTAAAGTAGTGAATGGACTTCTTAAGTATTTAGGTGAATCGAAACTCTTAAAATTTGCCTTATTTATCGAGGTATAGGATGGTTATAATTAAACTTCCCCTACTTGAGCCTGTACAGACGGAAACTATCATTCGCGTACCCAACTTTATAATAATAACATTCAAATTGTGCGCTGCGAGATTTGCGTTGTTAATGGTGTTAGTGTCATGACTTGCTGAAGGCGTCGGTACTGATACAGTGAAGTAGGGTTGAAACAGAAGCATCACTGTGCATAACAGTAGCACGCAGTTAACATGGGTCTTTGACAAGGAAAGCAGGGCTTTTACTCGTTAAGCTGCTTTATCAAAACGACAGCCACAGTGCAGCGGCCCTTCGCGGGTATCGACGCATTAAAGGAATACGGAGACGGTCTCCTTCCACACAGGGGTTGACGAATATGATTCGGAAGTTCGAATTAACAGGCGTTTTGGGATTTTCTCCTGGCAGAGATCCAGTGGCGGCTCGCGAGTATACATTCTAGGTGTTCATGAATTTTTAGATTCAGAAAAAATTGAGAGTGTGAAATTAATGGCATCTGCTGTATAGCAGTTATGCTTATCAAGATTGTACAAATACAGCCACTGCCAATAATAATAAGTACTGTAATAATAATAATAAGATGCATAACTTCTCTGACAAAAGAAAGAATTGTTTTTGTGGAATTTTGTTGTTTTGTACATAACTAAGTACAGTTTGGGGCAATAACGAAAAATGTGTAAGCTATCACAACTCTCCATTTCGCATTTTTGTGTAAGTGGCAGTTTTCGTGCTTTTCCATTTTTTCGGACAAATCTACAAAATCTCTAATAGATGTATTAGTTCACGAATTTCCTTCCGTGCTGAAAATCAGATATTCTTACGCTGCACCCACAGAACATCTTCTGTTAACTGTACAAATTCTTGTTACATGTTCGCTTGTAGTAACGCTTATTTGATTTCTCCCTCTCCCTCAGCCAAAGGATCTGTTCTCAGATGCCCTATCTCCTTTGCTGCTAAATTTTCCTAGTAATTTACTTTTCTGTTCCCAGAATGACATTTTTACTCTGCAGCGGAGTGTGCACTGGCGGATTAAAGCTGTGTGTCGCATCGAGAATCGAAGTCGAGACCTTTGCTTTGACGGGCAAGTGCTCTATCTACTGAGCTACTCAAGCACTACTCATTATTCGTTCTCACAAGTTTAATTTTCTGTTGGCATTTAAAATAGATTCAACATCGATCATGCTTAAGAAAGCCGATTCCCGCGCAGTAAACAACCAGCTCCAAACACAAAGTGCCGTTTGTGAAAATGATAAAACCCAAGCAGAATACAAAGAGGCGTTGAGATTCATAAGAGCTTGAAGCACACCGCAGTCGATCCCACATTTCAGTGAATGTAAGAGAAACCAATGATACAGCTTTTCGTGAATTTCCATGTATACAATCCTGGCCTACAGCACAGATAAACCTGACTCACCAAAAGCCCAACAGATTTCAGAAGCATGAATAAATGCTACAATCTCGCAATCGACAATGATGTGTTTTAGGCCCATATGATTCTCACAAGGGAATATCTCCATTGCACGCCCCTCAGAATAAGTGGTAAGAGGGCGCAGAGTACAGCCCGTAAAAAACTGAACACATATCAAGCATGAAGACAGGAAGAAAGTGTACTGAACTGTGAAAAAAATAAAACTGAAACCTGGTACTTAGGGAAAGGCAGGATTTGGAGTGGACGGGGTCCTAATCAGTTACCGTTGGTTGCTCAGGTTTTTTTTTTTTTGTATACATATACTCTTTATTTGGAAACAGTTGTAAGTAAGGTTGACAATAAGGAACAATTATAAACTTTGACCGTTAAGTCACAATGTCTGATTAAAAAAATTCTTAAACAAGTTGCACTCACAGCTGAAGTCTTTATTGACAAGAAAATTCAAATTATTTGTCGGCTGAAGGCCCCAATTGTAATAACTCAAAAAACAATTAGACGGCTGAAGACCTAGATAGAAAATTCTTAAGATCGAGTTAAACTTCTCCAAGAGATACTAAAATATTAAAAAAAAAGACAATCATCAATATGTCACTATTAAGAGACATCTAATTAAAAATTCTTAAGGACAATGGCATTCAGGGCTGAAGTTCTTATTGGAAAGAAATTCAAGTTATTTGTTGGCTGAAGGCCCCAATAGTAATAATTCAAAAAACAATTTGACAGCGGAAGGCCTGGATAGAAAATTCTTAAGAACGAGTTAAACTTCTTTAAGAGATACTAAAATATTTTTTTAAAAAAACCATCATCAAAATTTCACTATTAAGAGACAATATCTAATTAAAAATTCTTAAGACCAATGGTATTCAGGCTGAAGGCCTAATTGACAAGGAATTCAAATTATTTGTCCGCTGAAGGCCCAAACAGTAATAATTCAAAATTAAAACTTTTTTTAAAAAACAGTGATCACAATCTGACCAAATCAAGAGAGAAGTGGTCCTCAGACAGTGCTCCAAAGATCGATCTGGGAAAGTCGCTCAACTTCATAAAGGATGAGACACACAGCCAAGAGTTGTATTCACTTAACAAGATGGCAACTCAAACTAGTCACACTTTAAACGCAGACCAACTCTCTTGCAAAATCTGCCTATCGTCTGATAACCAATACAACGATGAAATAAACCAGGCAAGGTGGAACCGGCGGACAGCACTGCGTTTTCAGAATCCGGTGTTTAGAACATCCAGAAGCAGAAGAAACCACTACAACCAAAGTATTCCAGAAGGAACAAAATATCCGATCCAAAATCAAGGAGGCTGTCGAACTACATACCTCACCGGACAACAGCTACAAGGCGAGGAAAGGTACACTGACGCGAAAATACACTAACCTCCAGGTAACTGGGGCGTTAGCAGCCACTAGGCAGAAAAACCCCGCCGGTTGAACTTCACCAATAATAACACAAGAAATTCAATGATTAATAATAAGAAGTGGAGGACAGCTAATTAATTTTGCCAACTCCAAACACTCCACTCGTTGGTCTTCGTCTTAGCGGCCCTGCGAGCAGCAATGTGCTAACAGGTCAAAATAATGGAGGTTTCACTACTGGGTTAATGTTCACCCAACTCAAACGTCCTGGGTCCGGGTGGAAAACGACGTTGTGGTCCTCACAACTACCGTCCCTCCATGTGGCAGTGCCTGTGTGCTGCCAGCGATCCCAGCATGTTCTTGTGCTGCTGGACCTCGCTGCTGCTCCGTCCCAACTGAACTCCCCGACACACACCATACCGGATAACACTTGACGTCCCTCCAAAGATAGCACCACCATGCTAGATATCGATAACCGCTGCTGCTGCCACTTGTGGAGAGACAATTCAAGCAGCTGTTATGGCGCCAGTAAACATTAGAAGAAAACGAGACGCCACTATCCCTATTACACGATGCCAACCTACCAACAGCTCCAACATGTGCCACAACAGGGCTCAGAAGCAATGAGCAGTCCAAGTTCAAGAACAGAGGACTGCAGCAGTTACACAGTCACACAGTTTTCCCTGTGTTCTATTAAGTTTCTCTCTTTTTAATGTTTTGGATGTTTTGACTCTTGAGTTCCTTTGTTATAACATTGTTCAAACCCGTTTATTTTTAGTATCCATTTCTGTGAGAGTTCTACGTGGTATCTCACCTGCTTTCACTATTCATCATATTTACTTGCGGAGTAATTTTTTTTTCCACATGGCACATATTCTATAACCAATGTATAGTATGACAGTTTTCAAGACTGCAGAAACAAAACAAACATTTTAATGAGTGGAAGAACTATTGATAATTTTGTGGAAAATGTAAATAAGAAACAATTGGCACCAGGAAGTTTTGAACACTGCTCATACGCTTTGCAATCAAACGCCGGGGGTACTTAATCATGATGGTCGTAGGTTCGAATCCTGCCATGGGCATGGATGTGTGTGATGTCCTTAGGTTAGTTAGATTTAAGTAGTTCTACGTCCTAGGGGACTGCTGATCTCCGATGTTGACTCTCATAGTGCTCAGAGCCATTTGAACCAATTTGAACTTAATCACGACGCTGTGGCTACCTAGGCACGCTCGATGTTGTACTTCTTAAGCTTGGACAGTTCGCAGTTTTTTTTTTTTTTTCACAGTTCTGTAAACCTTTTCCCTGTTTTCATGCTTCATCTGTGTTCAGGTTTTGAGGACTACCCATTGGACCATTTCACCACTAAATCTGAAGTGGAGGTGCAATGGGGAGTTTCCCTTGTCAGCGCCTCAATTGGATTGTGGTACAGTAAATTTTATAATTTTACTGTAACTCTTTCAGAAAGCTACAAAACATGTTTACTCTCAGTACAACATTAACATATACTGATGTCCGATATAATTTTACTACAGTATACAGTGAGTGAATTAGCATATCTGAGGAGCATGCTATCATCGAGCCGGATTTATGCCGAGCGAACAGGGATAAATGTCTACTGCAGTGTGCTACCACCTGCTGGCACTGACGTAAACTTCTAGTTTAGTGGCAGGGGCTAGCTGTGCTCATCGTGAACCGTACACTTTGTTTATCAAATCCTTGTGTATTTGGCCCTGGCAGCTGCATCACACGAGTTGCGCATGCGCAAAAGCTTCTTGAAACTTGTGCAACAGAAGTTGTGCTCGCCAGCCTGATGCCGACCTCCAAGGAGTCTAGAGGAGCAGCAGCGCGGTAGATTTAAGTGCTGTATCTTTAAGACTGCAGCATATATGTTACGCTTAACAGCATTCAGAGACAAATAACTAAAAATCCACAAGGTGTCGAAAGTTAGGATGTTCACGTGCTCTTGTGCTCTTACACAGCAGCCATCACTGCAGAGGCCAACAGTCAATTGTATCACAAATCGCTAAAGAAATTAACGTTGCCATGGCTGAAAATGCTGGACTCAAATATGCGATGTTCGAACAGTGCACGAGCTTTGCCACGATAACCAAACATTCCATGGCCCATTGTTATCTCGGAAAGCAGTAGAGTAATCTGCAGTGTGGTTCCAGGCTGTCGTGAATGCAAATGGTCGTCACGTTGAACGACGATTGTGATCTGGGAAGTAAACATTGTATACAATTAAGAAATGTTATCCTCTCATGTGGAAATTAAAATATGTTTTTAAAATGATGTATTCGTTATTTGTCTTCCACATGCCCTTTACAAATGTTTCCACAAAGTTTCACTATTCTACGATCGCTCTTTTGTCATGGGAATCCTCTCAAGAAGCTAATGTTTAATCAGAACCACCCATTATTTCACATTGTTCGAAGACAACATATATTTAAAACCTTACTGCAAATTGTCTTACTGATTTGGGTCTATAATTCAGTGTAATACTTCTGTTTTCTTTCTTGTGCTTTGGTGTGACACCTGCAACTTTCAAGTCTTCAGTTACGGATTTTAACGTCGAGCGAGCGGATGTAAATGTTTGTTAAGAACGGACGTATTACAACAGCACACACTCAAAGGAACCTGTCTGGTATACATTCTGAACTCGAAGATATACCTTTATTGAACATTAACTGAATTTCTCTTTTTTAGTCTACAGACATCACACGGATAAAAATATGTAAAATATACAATGAGATGACAAAAGTCATGGGATATCTTCTAATATCGTGTCGGATCTCCTTTTACCCAGAGTAGTGCAACAAATTGCCGCGGCATGTGCTGAACAAGTCGTCGGAAGTCCCCTGCTAAAATATTGACCCATGTTGCCCCTATAGCCGCCCATAATTGCTTCCATAATTTACCGTGCAGGATTTTGTGTACAAACTGATCTGTCGACCATTTCCAATAAATGTTCGATGGAATTCATGTCGGGCGATCTGGAAGGCCAAATCGTTCGGTCGAATTGTGCGAAATATTCTTCCAACCAATAGCGACAATTGCGGCCCAGTGACACGGTGCCCTGCTAGCCATAAAAATACCGTCGTTGTTTTGGAAGATGAAGTCCATGAATGAGTGCAAATGGTCTTCAAGTAGACGAATATAACAATTTCCAGTCGATATTCCATATAAAACAGCCCACACCGTTATAGAGCCACCACCAGCTTGCTAACTGCTTTATTGACAACTTGGGTCCATGGCTTCGTGGGGTCTGCCCCACACTCGAACCCTGTCATCAGCTCCTCTAACTAAAATCGGGACTCACCTCACCAGGCCACGATTTTCCAGTAGACTAGGTTCAACCGATATGGTGGCTTTTGTAGATGAGTTCAAGGCTTACTTACCTTTGATATTAGGTGAATCATGAAGTCTGCAACGCTATTTGTAATACAATCAAAAAACCCTCAATGGCTAATTGCAAATAATCGTAGGCCAACTTCAGAGTACATAGCAAATATAATTTACAACAACTGTGTGTTCACTTCTAAGAGTTCACTAAACGACGTTCCCTGTCGAAGTCATCCCTGGACGATGATCGATGACTAAGTGGGCGAGGGCTGCTCTCCTGTTTTCCAAGTAGTATTTTGTCCATTACCGCCCGGTCATTGGCGGATAGTACTAGGCTGGCAGTTGGCAAAGTCCAAGACAAAATTTTCAACCTTAGTTTCGTCCCTGGCGCAGGTGGAACTCGCGCAACTGGCACCAGTTGAGTCTTGTACTGTAAGGAAACAAGGGAGAGGATGTAGTTATGGATGGCCGGCAACCTCTTTCTACAACACAAATGGGCATGTGGATTAATACGGCTCTTTATTTACATGAAGCTGTTACTTGACTTGAATAGAGTCCGTGATCGTGGTACAAGCTCATCAGCAGCACTCCTTTTCCAGACTTTGCTATTTCACGAATATGGTCACTACGCAGTCTTGTAGAGTGAGTGAGTCAGTCAGGCCCTTCAGTCAGCGGCGGCGGCCTAAATGCATGCTGTCGAGAGAGCGTTGCGGCTTGTTGCTTGTCTGTGTGTCTCTGGCTTCTCTCATGATAGACGTGCTTGATCCAAAGCCTACTATCGATCTTCGCGCTATATCTTTGCTGACCGGTGTGCTTGCGACAGCTTACACCAGCAAAGCACCAGGTCATACCCTTGCGCCTGTGATGCTTTTACGATGACTGTGTCTTGATCGGACGACACAGCAGTCACAAGCCCAGGACAGGCGCTGCAGGTGATGTCGTGCTATTAGCAAAGACACTCGCTTCGGTCGTCTGCTACCATCGCCCATTAACGCCAACTTCCGCCGCACTGCTCTAACGGGTACATTCATCGTACTTTCCACATTCATTTCTGTCGTTATTTCATATAGTGCTGCGTGTCTGTTACCACTGATGATTATACGCAAACGTCGCTGCTCTCGGTCGATAAAATGAAGGCCATTGGCCACTGTGATGTCTGCGGATAGAGGTAGTAAACGAAATCTGATGATCTCAGCACACTCTTGACACTTTGGATCTCGGAATGTTCAATTACCTAACAATTTCCTAAATGGACTATCCCTTGCTTTCATCTCCAAGTACCATCCCCCATTCAAAACTGTTAATTCCCATCGCATGCCCTAATCTCATCGGAAACCTTTTCACATGAATCATCTGAGTCCAAATGACACCTCCACCAATGTACTGCCCTTTTATACCCTGTGCATATCGCCGTCCCATGACTTCACACCAGTGTTCTCAGGTTCTACTATAATCCTTTCAGTCTAAAACTGAATGTAGTCTCTGCAAGCTGCCGCAGTCCTTTTTCATCTTTGAACAAAACGTGGACTCCTGTGATGATTAAGTTGTGCTGTAGGAGGAGGTAGTATCCTTGAGGGATTCGGGGATGGATCTTACCCTGGTATGCTAACGCTGCGATTATCTCCTGTGCAAAGGGTGGTAGAAGACTGTGCAGGCAGTTGCAGGTCATCTCCACACACCAAGGTGGGTAAGTAGGCTGTTTAGGTTTTTATATTGGTAACGCCACGTAGCGCTCTGTATGAAAGTCACTGGCTGTGCTGTGTGCAGTCTGAGTCTGGTCGGCATTGTTGCAATAGTCGCTATTGTAGTGTTGGGCAGCTGGATGGTAACAGCGCGTAGCGTTGCGCAGTTGGAGGTGAGCCGCCAGCAGTGGTGGATGTGGGGAAGTGAGATGGCGGATTTTTGAGAGCGGATGATCTGGACGTGTGTCCATCAGAAACAGTACATTTGTAAGAATGGATGTCATGGACTGATATATATATTATGACTTTTGAACACTATTAAGGTAAATACATTGTTTGTTCTCTATCAAAATCTTTCATTTGCTAACTATGCCTATCAGTAGTTAGTGCCTTCAGTAGTTTGAATCATTTATTTAGCTGGCAGTAGTGGCGCTGGCTCTATTGCAGTAGTTCGAGTAACTAGGATTTTGTGAGGTAAGTGATTTGTGAAAGATATAGGTTAATGTTAGTCAGGGCCATTCTTTTGTAGGGATTATTGAATGTCAGATTGCGTTGCGCTAAAAATATTGTGTGTCAGTTTAGTGTTGATCAGAATAGGTACAGAGCGAAATGTCTGAGTACGTTCAGTTTTGCTCAGCTGTTTGAAAATCAAATAATGTAAGAGGTTTATCAGCACAGTCATTCAATAATTTTTCTAAGGGGACGTTACAAGGTGTTGACTAAACTTTTACTGCATCTGTGCAATTAGGCGACTAATAAAATTTTGTGACTGATGACGAACTACAATTTTCACATAATGAAAATTAATGCTGAAATTTATCTTGAATATTATAGATATAGATGTGCTACATAAAGTGACATAGGAAAATTTGTGCCAGACCAGGCACTCACCGAACGGCCCCAAAAACAAAACTTTCATATGTCACACACGTATCTGTTTCTTCCCGTAGATTATTAATAAGTAATTAACTTTCGCTTATTAACCAATTAATAAGCGGGAAATCCAGTGGCGAGTCCTGTTGCGGCACAAATCTTCATATGTCGCTTTAGCTAGTACATCTCTTCCGATTACGGGTGAGTTGAATTTCATGAATAAATTTCATTATTTGAAAACTGTAGTTAGTATCAAAGATACATGCATATAAAGCAAATACGAGCCTACGACGAAAGTGACATTGATAGTCTATGACCTGCACGAGAATAATGAAATGTGAGAATGTGGTTAAATGAATTAATAATCTATGAGAAGAAGTAGAATGGTCGAAGTTCTCCTAAACGACCTCCGACCACGGTCCGTGCAGACTCCTACTACTGAACCATTGCCTGCGCTTTAGTACCTCAGTGTGTTGCAAGGGAACGACGCCTATGCTCTTGCCCCCTCCTCCACCTTTCGACTTGTTCGGTGGCGCGCAATCTCTGGCGCAAGGAATGGACCTCGACTCTATAGATGCCTACCGATGCTTTCGTGCCCCACCGTCACGATCTCAGGTGACTTAGGATACTCAACATCATGTGCGCAAGCAATGGCTGCTGGAGAGACGCCGGAAACGACAGATCGCCCAGTCTGACACCTGCTAGATACAGTCTCAAGATGATAAGGATTCCATCTACCAAAATCACCTTCCAATGGACGATTCCGTGGAGGTGCTATCCCGCGTGTGACGATTATTCCCTTGCGGCGGACCCTATTACAATCATGCGGTCGGGCTGCCTGGGATGTCTGCTGCTGGTGCATAACCTCGCCAGTGAGCCAGTGTTACACGGCTAGCGGAGCCAGCTGACTAGAACAAAATAAGGTGGCATGTTCTATTCAGTCGTGTGTACTAGGATGGCTTGGTGTTCTTGGTTCGACCTGGTGATGAAGTGCGAGAGGCGTTAGAATGAGTCTACCTACAAGGGACAGCTGCGGGAAGCCACGTGAATCTGACGAAGTCTTGTGCTATGTTTGCTGGTAGCCTTCCAGCAAGGACTTGTGACGGTACGTCACATAAATATTGACATTCTTATCGATTGTAAACAGTAAACAATATTGTGAAGTGTTAAGGATGAACTAACACTTAAATATTTTATGAACATAGATAGTATAAAAGATACAGTTAATGTTCTCGAAACAACAGATATGCAGCGAAAATTTAAAAGTAGCATCTTATTTAAAACATGTCTATGAAAATAAAAAAGGATCGTAAAGAGACGCGATTGTACGCCCGAGGAGGAAGGACCTACTTTATGGTACTCACACTGTTTTGTTTCGCGATACAGAAGGCAGCCATTGAGCGGATATACATATTTTTTGTAAATTATCCGGTATTCTGCTAAAATAAACTAATTATTGTTATCACAAAATGAATTTCTTTGTAATAGTTGTCACCTCAAATGGTCGCAGTGGCTAATTATTTTTAATAAGCATTTTTTTCAGTAATTTGCACTGCGGGAAGCTCATCTTCCGATGTAGCCTCTGGTAGGCCATTACGCGCCGAAATATTAATTTATTTTTCAAGGTGTTAACAGTAACTGTAAATGTGAGAGATTTCCTTGTAAGAACCTTTCTAAATTGCAACAGATAATTAATTTACGTTAGAATTCATTTTGTAAATTATACAAATTCCTTGAGTTGAGTAAGTTTTATCTTGGACACTCCACGGCAACAATCGAAATTCTCTCGAGCCTTGCTTTGCAGTCAATAAATAGAAATTTACAAAATTACATTCAACTCAGTTAACGGCAACTATATTTTAGTCATCACGTTCAAAATCTAAAGATGGTACATGAATAACCGCGGCCCTTCAAAGAACCCGTTTCATATTTTCTTATGCACGTGAGTAAAAGTGATAAGAAAGATGGTATATTTGAAACGGCAATAAAAACTAAACGAGCAGCGATAGAAATACACCGTTTGTTGCAATATGCTTGGGACAACAGTACATTTTCAGGCAGACAAACTTTCGAAATTACAGTAGTTACCATTTTCAACAACAGAAGGCGCTGCGGTCTGGGAAACTCTATAGTACGATATTTTCCACATATCCACCATGCGTAGCAATAATATGGCGTAGTCTCTGAATGACATTACCCGATACCTTTGACAACGTGTCTGGCGGAATGGCTTCACACGCAGATGAGATGTACTGCTTCAGCTGTTCAATTGTTTCTGGATTCTGGCGGTACACCTGGTCTTTCAAGTGTCCCCACAGAAAGAAGTCACAGGGGTTCATGTCTGGCGAATAGGGAGGCCAATCTACGCCGCCTCCTGTATGTTTCGGATAGCCCAAAGCAATCACACGATCATCGAAATATTCATTCAGGAAATTAAAGATGTCGGCCGTGCGATGTGGCCGGGCACCATCTTGCATAAACCACGAGGTGTTCGCAGTGTCGTCTAAGGCAGTTTGTACCGCCACAAATTCACGAAGAATTTCCAGATAGCGTGATGCAGTAATCGTTTCGGATCTGAAAAATGAGCCAATGATTCCTTTGGAAGAAATGGCGGCCCAGACCAGTACGTTTTGAGGATGCAGGGACGATGGGACTGCAACATGGGGCTTTTCGGTTCCCCATATGCGCCAGTTCTGTTTATTGACGAAGCCGTCCAGGTAAAAATAAGCTTCGTCAGTAAACCAAATGCTGCCCACATGCATATCGCCGTCATCAATCCTGTGCACTATATCGTTAGCGAATGTCTCTCGTGCAGCAATGGTAGCGGCGCTGAGGGGTTGCCGCATTTGAATTTTGTATGGATGGAGGTGTAAACTCTGGCGCATGAGACGATACGTGGACGTTGGCGTCATTTGGACCGCAGCTGCAACACGGCGAACGGAAACCCGAGGCCGCTGTTGGATCACCTGCTGCACTAGCTGCGCGTTGCCCTCTGTGGTTGCCGTACGCGGTCGCCCTACCTTTCCAGCACATTCATCCGTCACGTTCCCAGTCCGTTTAAATTTTTCAAACAGATCCTTTATTGTATCGCTTTTCGGTCATTTGGTTACATTAAACCTCCGTTGAAAACTTAGTCTTGTTGCAACAACACTGTGTTCTAGGTGGTGGAATTCCAACACCAGAAAAATCGTCTGTTCTAAGGAATAAACCATTTTGTCTACAGCACACTTGCACGTTGTGAACAGCACACGCTTACAGCAGAAAGACGTCGTACAGAATGGCGCACCCACAGACTGCGTTGTCTTCTATATGTTTCACATCACTTGCAGCGCCATCTGTTGTTGAAAATTGTAACTACCGTAATTTCGAAAGTTTGTCCGCCTGAAAATGTACTGTTGTCCCAAGCATATTGCAACAAACGGTGTATTTTTATCGCTGCTCGTTTAGTTTTTATTGCCGTTTCAAATATACCGGTCATTTTTGAAACACCCTGTATATATAACGTAACAAATGGCAACGTAACAAATGACGCCCAACAACGTGAGGGCCCGAAATTTTATATACCGATATTAAGTACACAGAAATTGACTGAGATACGGTTGTCCGTCTAGAAAACTATATTTCAAAGGAAACTTTTTATGTATGTAATTATATGTATGTAAAATTAATGCCATATATGCTATCTGTTTCCCTGTACCACAAAATACAAAACTTGCACGAGATCTAACCAGTGAAGGCATATGGACATGAAGCTGACTAGTTGTCTACATTGTCTCGACTAAGATAAAGACAACACCAAGCAACAATAACTAATAAGGGTAAGGGTGTACATGGATGCTCTTCAGGGCTGGAAACTAAAGGAAGAAAGGATCCGGGGGCCATGCACTGTGTTTATCTTCTTGAGTAAAAATTTCTCAGAAGTGTTTATTCAATTTCCTTTACCGTCAGCGGATATTGAAACAGATTCATTTACTGCAACTGAACAGAAAACAGTGTTAGAATTCTGAGACAGTGATTAGTGTTCTGGATTTGAGGTCACGCAATCAGCTGTATGAATCAAATAAATGCTAGTGCAGTTGATTGCCAAAGTAACGTTTTAGCAGAAGTAAAATTTTTCACAGGGCAACGGAAATATTACGAGTGCGAAAGTGTAACTGTTAGTTTCAGTAGTAAAAGTATTAGGTAGCTTCTTTGCTTTACTTGATTTCAACGTTTTGTATGTGCTTTCTGTAGTTAGTATATTTTGTGTGTGTGTCATTTTTGTGGGAAAATCGATTTTATGTGTACTCGTGTCTTACCAGTCGGATTAACTCTAGTCGAAATGGTGAAGACACGCAAGGACAAACGGGTAGAGGGGGAAGATGTGTCAGGATATGACACAGACGAATATATACAAGAGTTTCCAGTGAGGAACCCTCCCACAATAATAGGTTCTCAACTTCCAAAACCGGAAGCTGAGCAACCTGAGACGGACAAAATATTAGGCACTGATCAGGATCAAGTTCAATTGAGCAAAGCAATCCACTCGATTATTGGCACAGGGAAGGAGGATGCCACTGCATCTACAGCAAATGTTGTACAAGTACGTGTAACAACGACCGATTGTCTAACGGTGATGATGGCACAATTAGACATGAGAAACAAGCAACGGGAGCAGGCATTAATTACACAAGTTAAGGACATTTTAGCGGAAAAAGTCTCGAACGAGAGGAAAAACAAAGACAAGAACGCCGCGAAGGCAAGGAACAGGAGCGTGATGCTCAGTTCCTGGCAAAAATCAATGAAATGTTTGAATAACGTGACAAGGCGCTAATGTCGTATTTGTCACAGGAGATTGATGTAGTAAAACAGCAAGTGGCAGAGTTGGTGGACCAGAACAAAGACATTCCGCAACGCGTAACACAATTACACGAACGCCTAGATCAGTTAGATAAGGCACATGTGTTGTTGTTGTGGTCTTCAGTCCAGAGACTGGTTTGATGCAGCTCTCCATGCTACTCTATCCTATGCAAGCTGCATCATCTCCCAGTACGTTATGCAGCCTACATACTTCTGAATCAGCTTAGTGTATTCATCTCTTGGTCTCCCTCTACGGTTGGTTTGATGCAGCCCTCCAATACTAGATTGGTGATCCCTTGATGCCTCAGAACATGTCCTACCAACCGATCCCTTCTTCTAGTCAAGTTGTGCCACAAACGCCTCTTCTCCCCAATTCTATTCAATACCTCCTCATTAGTTATGTGATCTACCCATCTAATCTTCAGCGTTCTTCTGTAGCACCACATTTCGAAAGCTTCTATTCTCTTCTTATTCAAACTATTTATTGTCCATGTTTCACTTCCATACATGGCTACACTCCATACAAATACTTCCAGAAACGAGTTCCTGACACTTAAATCTATACTCGATATTAACAAATTTCTCTTCTTCAGAAACGCTTTCCTTGCCGTTGCCAGTCTACATTTTATATCCTCTCTACTCCGACCATCATCAGTTATTTTGCTCCCCTAATAGCAAACCTCCTTTACTACTTTAAATGTCTCATTTCCAAATCTAATCCCCCAGCATCACCCGAGTTAATTCGACTACATTCTATTATCCTCGTTTTGCTGTTGTTGATGTTCATCTTATATCCTTCTTCCAAGACACTGTCCATTGCGTTCAACTGCTCTTCCAAGTCCTTTGCTGTCTCTGACAATAACTATGTCATCGGCAAACCTCAAAGTTTTTATTCATTCTCCATGGATTTTAATACCTACTCCGAATTTCTCTTTTGTTTCATTTACTGCTTCCTCAATATACAGATTGAATAACATCGGGGAGAGGTTACAACCTTGTCTCACTCCCTTCCCAACCACTGCTTCTCTTTCATGTCCCTCGACTCTTATAATTGCCATCTGGTTTCTGTACATATTGTAAATAGCCTTTCGCTCCCTGTATATTCCCCCTGCCACCTTCGGACTCTGAAAGAGAGTATTCCAGTCAACATTGTCAAAAGCTTGGTCTAAGTCTACAAATGCTAGAAACGTAGGTTTGCCTTTTCTTAATCTAGCTTCCAAGATAAGCCGTAGGGTTAGTACTGCCTCACGTGTTCCAACATATCTATGGAATCCAGGCTGATGTTCTCCGAGGTCGGCTTCTACCAGTTTTTGCATTCGTCTGTAAAGAATTCACGTTAGTATTTTGCAGCCGTGACTTATTTAACTGATAGTTTGGTAATTTTCACATCTGTCAACACCTGCTTTCTTTGGGATTGGAATTATTATATTCTTCTTGAAGTCTGAGGGTATTTCGCCTGTCTCATGTATCTTGCTCACCAGTTGGTAGAGTTTTGTCAGGACTGGCTCTCCCAAGGCTGTCAGTAGTTCTAATGGAATGTTGTCTACTCCCGGGACCTTGTTTCGACTTAGGTCTTTAAGTGCTCTGTCAAACTCTTCACGCAGTATCATATCTCCCATTTCATCTTCATCTACATCCTCTTCCATTTCCATAATATTGCCTTGTATAGACCCTCTATATACTCCTTCCACCTTTCTACTTTACTTTCTTTGCTTAGAAATGGGTTTCCATCTGAGCTTTTGATATTCATGCAAGTAGTTCTCTTTTCTCCAAATGTCTCATTAATTTTCCTGTAGGCAGTATCTAGCTTACCCCTAGCGAGATAAGCTTCTACATCCTTACATTTCTCCTCCAGCCATCCCTGCTTAGCCATTTCGCACTTCCTGTCAATCTCACATAGCGTCTCAGAAAGTGAAGTGAAAGATGTCGTTATAGCTGTGGACGAAGGGTCAAACAATTTAGACCGCAAGATCAATTACTATTTCGCTCGGACTGTAGCTCGACTGGAAGTTGAGGCGCAACCATCGACGGGCACGACATCTAGTAGCCACGCACAGTACGATAATGTGTCAATAAATGTATGCCGAGTGGAAAAAACTGACTGCGAGACAGTGCTACCGTACTCGACAGTCAATTGTTCAGGCGTAGTCGTCGCGAACAGAGAGGTTGTGGTACCAACTGCAGCGCAAGTAAAGCACGAGGAATCACTATTAAAACATAGACAGCTCCCGACGTTTAATGATGAGAAAAAGGACGACGATCCTGTAATAAGAGGTATTAGAGATAAAGTTAGTGACCTGCTAATAGATGTTAACTCTGACATTATTGGTATATCAGAGCACCACTTAAATAATTTGATAATTCAGAGGCTTCCTTTACCAGGCTACAGATTAGCTGGCTGTTTCTCAAGGAGTTCCTTGTGGGGTGGGGGAGTGGCTCTGTGCGTAAAAAACAGTATTTCATTTGAGTACATAGACGTATCACGACACTGCACTGAACAGATATTTGAAAGTTGTGCAGCAGTAGTTGAATTTAGTGAAACTAAACTTCTTATTGCTGTTGTTTATAGGTCCCCTAACTCCGACTTCAGAGCATTTTTGGTTAAGCTAGAGAGGGTTCTTGATTCACTTTGTAGGAAGTACCAGAAATTAGTTATATGTGGTGACTTCAACATTAATTTTGTACATGATTGTGCAAGAAAAAGGATGTTGATAGATCTCCTAAATTCATATGATCTGATGCAAACTGTGTTTTTTCCAACTAGGGCGCAGGGGAACAGTAGCACAGTCATAGAAAATATTTGTATTCATTCTTCATTACTAGATGGGCATTCTGTTAGTAAAAGGGTCAATGGCCTTTCAGACCATGATGCACAAATTTTAACATTAATAGGTTTTTGTACTCAAACCAACGTCGTATTTAATTACAAACTACGTAGGAAAGTTAATCGAACAGCAATAGAGAGTTTTTCAAAATTTGTCAAGGAACAAGAGTGGCAAGATGTTTATAGTGCCGATAATATAGATGATAAATACAATGCTTTCCATAACACATTTCTCATGCTCTTTGAGAGTTGCTTTCCATTAGAACATTCTAACCGGGGTACTAGTAGTAATGGGCAGCCCGGTTGGCTGACTAGTGGGATAAGGATATCATGTAGAACAAAGCGGGAATTATATCAAAATGTTAGAAGTAGTCACAATCAAGCTACGGTAGCCCATTACCAACAGTATTGTAACGTGCTTAAAAATGTTATTAGCAAGGCAAAAAGCATGTGGTATGCAAATAGAATTGCTAATTCACAGGATAAAATTAAAGCCATATGGTCAGTTGTGAAGGAAGTGTCTGGTCAGCAGCACAAGGTTGATGATATAAAGTCAGTAATAATATTTCTGTTACTGATAAATCAGATATATGTACATTATTTAACAACCATTTTCTGAGCATTGCTGGTGAATTAAATAAAAATTTAGTTTCTACAGGAAATCATATAAATTTCTTAGCAAATTCCTTCCCGAGACTGACGTCTGAAATACTCCTCTGTGATACAGACAAGAGGGAGATTTAATCAATAATTAAATCACTGAAGACTAAGGACTCTCATGGTTATGATGGAGTGTCTAGTAGAATATTAAAGTACTGTGCTGCACATGTTAGCCCTGTATTTAGCCATATTTGTAATTTTTCCTTTAGGAATGGTCAGTAGTAAAGCCGCTTTGTAAAAAGGGAGAAAGGGATAATGTAGATAACTTTAGACCTATTTCTATGCCATCAGTGTTTGCAAAAGTTATCGAAAAGGCCGTGTATGTAAGGTTAATTGATCATTTTATATCACGCGATTTGCTATCAAATGTACAGCTCGGCTTTAGAAGTCGTTTGACAACTGAAAATGTTGTAGTTTCTTTTCTCTGTGAGGTACTGGATGGGCTAAACAAAAAGTTTCGAACGCTTGGCGTATTTTTTTATTTAACAAAAGCATTTGACTGTGTTGATCTCACAATATTGCTCCAGAAGTTGGATCATTACGGAATAAGGGGATTAGCTCATAATTGGTTCACCTCTTACTTTAGCAACAGGCAGCAAAAGGTCATTATTCACAATGTTGATAACGGCTGTGAGGTGGGATCTAAGTGGGGTACTGTCAAGTGGAGGGTGCCCCATGGATCAGTGTTGGGGCTGCTCCTGTTCCTTATTTATATAAATGATATGCCCTTTAGTATTATGGGTAACTCTAAAATATTTCTGTTTGCTGATGACACTAGCTTGGTAGCAAAGGCTGTTGTGTGCAACATTGACTCGGTTTCAAGTAGTGCAGTACATGACCTCAGTTCATGGCTTGTAGAAAATGAACTAACGTTAAATCACAGTAAGACTCAGTTTTGACAGTTTCTAACACACAATTCAACAGAACCTGCCGTTTATTCTCACAGAATGGGCATATGATTAGTGAAACTGAACAGTTCAAATTCCTAGGTGTTCAGATAGATAGTAAGCTGTCGTGGAAAGCCCACGTTCGGGATCTTGTTCAAAGACATAATACTGCCATTTTCACTATTCGAACGGTATCGAAAGTGAGTGATACTTCGACACGTAAATTAGTCTACTTTGCTTATTTTCATTCACTTATGTCGTATGGTATTGTGTTTTGGGGTAACTCTTCCCATTCTAGAAGGATATTTTTGGCTCAGAAACGGGCGGTTCGGGCATTAAGTGGTGTGAGTTCACGAACCTCTTGTCGAACTCTGTTCACCAGTCTGGGTATTTTGACATTGGCCTCTCAATATGTATATTCCTTATTGTCGTTTCTTGTTACCAATATTAGTTTATTTCCAACAATAAGCAGCTTTCACTCGGTTAATACTCGGCAGAAATCAAACCTCCATTTGGATCGGACTTCCTTAACACTTGTGCAAAAAGGTGTGCAGTATACTGCTGCATCCATTTTCTATAAGCTGCCACTCGAATTAAAAAAACTTAGCAGTAATCCACGCGCTTTCAAATCTAAACTGAAGAGTTTCCTCAAGGGTCACTCCTTCCATTCTGTCGAGGAGTTCCTCGAAAAATTAAGCTGATTCTCATTGTATTGCTGATAGCGTTTGCTTAAATTTATGGACTGATTTTCTTTCAGGTTCATGAACATTTATTTTTATCTGTTATTACTTTTATGTTGTAAGTTCATGTACTGACACGTTCCATGACCTTGGAGATTTGCTCCTCAATTTGGTCCTACGGAACTTGACATGTAAATAAATAAATAAATAAGTAATCTTCACGAAAAGTTTCCGGAATGTAGGCCTCATCCCGGCATCATTGGCTGAGCACCGAAAGGTTCAGTTTGTGATCTCTTTCATCACAGGCAACGCGGCACTGTGGGCAATGGAAACTGCGGAGCTGTGTCCGTCGTGTTCTGAATTCGGAAGTAAATTTCTTGCCAGATACTGGTCCAGGTGTGTTCAGGAGCGTCTCCGCAAACAAGTGTATAACTCGGAACCATTCAATCCCCGTTCAGGTAACTTGAGAAAATATTTTGAAAGATACCTGAACAAAACGAGATACTGGGACGAACGCATGCCTGCCAGGGACGTTCTATGAATTTTGAAGGATAAACTACCTATAACGATAAGAGCGTACACGTCCCTCACATGGACTTGGAGTTGTTTATGGCAACTATAGACTCCCTCGATTTATACACGAGGATGCCAGGCAGGGAGATCAGGGGAGTACAAGCAACGGACAAGCGAACGGTAAATGAAAAACCCAATCCAAGAATAACCCTCGTAAAAACGGGCATTCAAAGAATGACGAATATTCGCAATGGGAAAACTTCTCTAAAAAAGGAAACACTGTGAATAGTGTGCCCACTGTGGATGGTCACTGGCACAGCACTGAATACAATATGTACCAGCATGGCCAATCAAACCCGTCTTCACCAAAAGGAGTTGGAGAAAACTACAATCAAAAGAGACGAGGCGAAGTGGGAGGAAACTCCAACTTCGGCAATAAAAATATGAGAACTAACGATGAGCAGTGGCAACGGGCAGGACCAGCAACCTGGCAGGCACATCAAAACATGCCGTCAGGTCATGTGCCTGTTAATCATATCAATGTCATCCCGATACCGCCGCCTCCACCTCAGCCTCCGAACAATCAGTCACAGGTGTACGCACCGCAGTGCACGTCACCAACTGTGACTGATAGCGTTCGAATAACCGATGTGTCTGATAACGTGTCGGCAGGGTGCGACAGGCTGTCAAACTCTGGCCGACCTCTGTAGGCTCTTCCCAGACGGTGAGCAAGATGAAAGACGGGGGCACGCAGAATGTGGGGGTGAATCTGCTCCGCTACAATGACGGATGCGAGATGAAAGACGAATTGACAGTTGATCAGTGACCCGCGGACCAACAAGAAATAGAACATGTGCAGGCTGCCTTTGTGGCAAAGATAAATGGGGTGGAAGTAATAATAATATTGGATACAGGGGCGAGTGCTTCTTGTATTGATGAGAAATTATTCAAATGCGTGTATCGTGTGAAAAAGTTTGCGAGCCTGCCAGTAGAAAATTGTGGGATAGTAGGTGTCCTACGGGGCAGGGTGCAGCTAATAAAGAATCAGGTGCAGGCAGAGATTGCCCTGGAAAACGAAGCCATACTGTGCTCATTGCTGGTGGTCAAAATTCTCATAGTACCTTGCATCCTGGGCCTTGACGCGCTTAGGGAATTGAATGCAAAAATTGACCTCTCCCGAGCCAAATGCACCTTAACCTATCTAAACAAACAGTTTGATGTGGCATTAATGAGGACTCCGGACGCGTATGTGAACTACTGCCGGAACGTCCGGGTAACTTTACAGGATCCTGACGCATTGAATAGTAGCAACTGTGTTGTAAATCAAGACAGCAGCGAACCAGAACCCGGTTGGGAACGGGAAAATGCTATTATTAACATATTGCATCAAAAGTGGCCGAATCTTCGTACCTGAGCCTGTCACAGCAATCTGACTTGACCCAATTGCTGAACCAAGTTGTACAAGTGTTTTCAGAAAAATCGGGGATAATAAAAGAGTATGAGTTCGACACGCAAGTAAAACCTCGCCAAACTTTCTGCCGTGCCTCCTATTCAATGCCGTGGTCGAAAAGACAAACCGTGGGGAGAGAAATTCAGAGAATGCTGCGGTGGCAAATAGTAAAACCATTTATATCCAGGGATACTTAACGGTTTAGGTCTAAAATCAGTAGTGTGTAAAGGTAGATGTAAATTGTGTGCCTAGTTAGTAAGATTTATTTCATGTTTATTTGATTTTATACTTGTGCTTGTTACATATAGAGTAGCTGCTAAGTGTATGTATGAGTGACTTGTGACAGAAGGAGAATACTGCACTTAAACAAGTGCCATGACAGAAAAGCAATTACCAAATAAATCGGCATAAGGACGCTCTGCATAGGATAAACCTTGAAAGCGGAAGAAGCATTGTGCATGATCGTCGGACGCGCACATTAAAAGCGAATCGCTGTACAAAGGCGAGAATTCGCGTAATTAAAAAAAAATTTCAAACAGAATAATATCATTCACACTGATTCCAGCTTGAAGGCGCTTGCAGGTACATCCGCGTGCAAGCAAGGTAGCTGCAAACGCAACAATGACGAAAGTTTCTGAATCAGTGTTGAATGATTTAATAATACACAGGTCATAAAACATACTGAATTCACGTCCAGCATGACCAACTGGTCAACACTTTAAATAAAAGGTGACAACTAGGTCAATCACTGAATACTAAGTGATAAACCGACCTAGATGGAACTCTAATTGTACCATATGCTTGTATATATATATATATATATATAAATATAAAATTAACGTGTATAATGGAAAGCATATTTATTACGTAATTCTAGTAAAATGCAATAAACCATGTTCAATTTAAAAGTGACTATCTGAACGTACAGATAGTCAAAAGACAGATAAACTAGACTACGAATTGGAACAACATAAAACATGTGAGCAGTTAACTGTGCAAGAACACAACATGTGTGAGTGTGTTTAACATTGGAAGACTGTTCTGAAAGTATGATGAACAATAGAATAAAAATTAATAGTTCAAATGGTGTGCCTTTCGCAGAAAACAATTTAGATGCAAAACATGATAGACATTCACAGTGTGGATAAATATTTCTGCAAAGAAGTGAGACTTCTGATAAATGGAGCCATAGCAGTGGACTGTGAAAATACTCTATAGGTAGCGCACAGCGAACTGTGGTTTCCGGACCGGTAGATGCACGCTAGAAGCGACGCAGGCCAAGTGGTATGAAGCGAAAAGTGTCACCGCAACGTACTCAACTGAACACTCACCATAGTGACAGTGCATACTGCGATCAAGTGACCACTTAGCTTAGAACTACAGTTATGTTAAATCAATGTAAAATGTGTGAGTTTGAACGAGAACTTATTTAAAGACCTGGAACTCGTTCGTTCATACATTCTTACAATGCATTCCACGAACAGTGAACACGAGTGACTGAAGTGTTTGCGAAACTAATGAATTTTCTCCCGACACTTATAGCAGGTATATTTACTTTATTATGTTGATGAACTGATACTCGGTGAAATGTTTACATGTTGCGCTACGCGGCGAGCGATCGGCGGTTGTCCAGTCCGTGCAGGGGGCTCGGCGCCCCACCCACCGACCGGCAGCTGGTCGCCGCTTGAGCCAGCGAACCAGCGCTGGCTGCGACAAGCAGTCACACTCGCTACCGTCTACGCCAGCAGCGACGCGCTGACAGACCAGCAACAAACCGCCTTCGGCAACGTTTACTTCGATCATATCCAAAAATGTTGTAGTCGACGATAAACTGATACACTATGTAAAATTGTAACAAACATAACTACTCAAAAACATAAAGACTAAAATAACTATCTGTACAAAAGAAAAAAGACTGTTGTACGTTATGTAATTTCATGTTTTAACGATGAATTTTTGTAATGTAAATGTATATGCATATATTTGTCTGTTAATTTGTGTGCAGGTGCTACACATTCAATGTAAAACCAAAATTAACCGTAATGACAACAATCCGATGACTCCGGGCGGCGTTTTTTTGGCCCGTTTTTTCCCTTACACCTGTAACCCGAATGGGGGAGCGTGAGTCAAAGTGCCTCGGGTCTGTAAGATACTGGATTGTTCCTATTCATTATAAAACAGAAAGACAGATGGGACAGATAGACATACTCACATGTAATTGAGAAATATGTATGAGTCCATAATTGTGTAACGAACAGAGTATTGAATAGTGAATTGAAATAGGTGGGCCAAACATAAACTTTTGGCCATCTACAAAACTGGACTAAATATAAAACCGTATTGAGTCTGTACATGAACAGTGGACTTTATTACGTACACCCTCACTAGGGGGCCCATGTGACGGTAGTCACATAAATATTGACATTTTTAGCGGTTGTAAATCGTAGTTTACGTATTTCATGAATATAATTAGTGTAAAAGATATAGTTAATGTTCTTGAAACAACTGATATGCAGCGATAGCATCTTTATTTAATGTCTATGAAAATAAAAAAAGGATCGTAAAGAGACGCGATTGTACGGCCGAGGAGGAAGGATGTACTTTATGGTACTCACACTGCCATTGAGCGGCTATACATATTTTATGTAAGGTATTCGGTATTCTGCTAAAATAAACTGATTATTGTTATCAGAAAATGAATTTCTTTGTAATAGTTGACACCTCAAATGATCGCAGTGGCTAATTATTTTTAATAAGCATTTTTTTCAGTAATTTGCGCTGCGGGAAGCTCATCTTCCGATGCAGCCTCTGGTCGGCCATTACGAACCGAAGTATTAATTTATTTTTCAAAGTGTTAACAGTCACTATAAATGCGAGAGACTTCGTTGTAAGAACCTCTCTAAATTACAACAGATAATTAATTTACATTAAAGTTCATTTTGTAAATTATACAGATTCCATGAGTTCAGTAAATTTTATCTTGACCGCTCCACGGCAACAATCGAAATTCTCTCGAGCCTTGCTTTGCAATCAATAAATAGAAATTAACAAAAGTACATTCAACTCAGTTAACGGAAACTACATGTTAGTCATGACGTTCAAAAAACTAAAGTTGGTACGTGAATAACAGCGACCATTCAAGAACCCGTTTCATATTTACTTATGCACGTAAGTAAAAGTGAAAAGAAAAGATAATATCCCCGAGAGAAAGGATCATGCTCTAACAAATGAAAAATTCACGTGATATATATATATATATATATATATATATATATATATATATATATATATATACAGGGTGTTACAAAAAGGTACGGCCAAACTTTCAGGAAACATTCCTCACACGCAAATAAAGAAAAGATGTTATGTGGACATGTGTCCGGAAACGCTTAATTTCCATGTTAAAGCTAATTTTAGTTTCGTCAGTATGTACTGTACTTCCTCGATTCACCGCCAGTTGGCCCAATTGAAGGAAGGTAATGTTGACTTCGGTGCTTGTGTTGACATGCGACTCATTGCTCTACAGTACTAGCATCAAGCACATCAGTACGTAGCATCAACAGGTTAGTGTTCATCACGAACGTGGTTTTGCAGTCAGTGCAATGTTTACAAATGCGGAGTTGGCAGATGCTCATTTGAAGTATGGATTAGCACGGGGCAATAGCCGTGGCGCGGTACGTTTGTATGGAGACAGATTTCCAGAACGAAGGTGTCCCGACAGGAAGACGTTCGAAGCAATTGATCGGCGTCTTAGGGAGCACAGAACATTCCAGCCTATGACTCGCCACTGGGTGAGACCTAGAACGACGAGGACACCTGCAATGGACGAGGCAATTCTTCGTGAAGTTGACGATAACCCTAATGTCAGCGTCAGTGAAGTTGCTGCTGTACAAGGTAACGTTGACCGCATCACTGTATGGAGAGTGCTACGGGAGAACCAATTGTTTCCGTACCATGTACAGCGTGTGCAGGCACTATCAGCAGCTGATTGGCCTCCACGGGTACACTTCTGCGAATGGTTCATCCAACAATGTGGCAATCCTCATTTCAGTGCAAATGTTCTCTTTACGGGTGAGGCTTCATTCTAACGTGATCAAATTGTAAATTTTCACAATCAACATGTGTGGGCTGACGAGAATCCGCATGCAATCGTGCAATCACGTCATCAACACAGATTTTCTGTGAACGCTTGGGCAGGCATTGTTGGTGATATCTTCATTGGACCCCATGTTCTTCCTTCTACGCTCAATGGAGCACGTTGTCATGATTTCATATGGGATACTCTACATGTGCTGCTACAACATGTGCCTTTACAAGTACGACACAATATGTGGTTCATGCACGATGGAGCTCCTGCACATTTCAGTCGAAGTGTTCGAACGCTTCTCAACAACAGATTCGGTGACCGATGGATTGGTAGAGACGGACAAATTCCATGGCCTCCACGCTCTCCTGACCTCAACCCTCTTGACTTTCATTTATGGGGGCATTTGAAAGCTCTTGTCTACGCAACCCCGGTACCAAATGTAGAGACTCTTCGTGCTCGTATTGTGGACCGCTGTAATACAATATGCCATTCTCCAGGACTTCATCAGCGCATCAGGGATTCCATGCGACGGAGGGTGGATGCACGTATCCTCGCTAACGGAGGACATTTTGAACATTTCCTGTAAGAAAGTGTTTGAAGTCACGCTGGTACGTTATGTTGCTGTGTGTTTCCCTTCCATGATTAATGTGATCTGAAGTGAAGTAATGAAATGGGCTCTAACGTGAAAAGTAAGCGTTTCCGGAGACATGTCCACATAAAATATTTTCTTTCTTTGTGTGTGCGGAATGTTTCCTGAAAGTTCGGCCGTACCTTTTTGTAACACCATATATATATATATATATATATATATATATATATATATATATATATACAACAGACTGTAGCCCCATTGCCATTACTTGACAAGCTCGAATATTTGGGCATCACCATCACGAGTGATATACAGCGAACGGTCTCATTTCACTATAAAGGCTTCCTTCAAGTGATCTGCCTGAACGTTTGTGGCAACCTCTAGCGAGCATTAGGCATGATATAACTGTTGGCATTTGTTAATATCTATCTGGCGTCGCGACTATTACCTCTGTCATAGATTTTACCGATGCAGGCGTCGTTTGGCTATTTCGCAATCGCGGGTCATATCATCAAAGTCCGTTACGGCGCGCTAACTCATACTCCACGAGACGGTGTCATCGGCCTTGGTATCATCCATGTAAGACAGGCTGCTCCTTAAGTAAGTGTGATGGTTAAATTACGGAGCCGCCACGGAATGCGGGGACCAAGCAGCAATCGGTATTGTAATTATAAACAGTCGAAGCTGCACTGGTAAAGTACCGGAACTTCAAGCGCTGATAAAAAGCACCGAAGCTGAAATCGTTATAGGTACGGAAAGCTGGCTGAAGCCAGAGATAAATTCTGCCGAAATTTTTACAAAGGCACAGACGGTGTTTAGAAAGGATAGACTGCATGCAACCGGTGGTGGCGTGTTTGTCGCTGATAGTAGTAGTTTATCCTGTAGTGAAGTAGAAGTGGATAAATTATTATGGGTGGAGGTTACACTAAACAACCGAGATAGGTTATAATTGGCTCCTTTTACCGACCTCCCGACTCAGCAGTATTAGTGGCAGAACAACTGAGAGAAAATCTGGAATACATTTCACATAAATTTTCTCAGCATGTTATAGTCTTAGGTGGAGATTTCAATTTACCAGATATACAGATATAGACTGGGACACTCGGATACTGAGGACAGGTGGTAGGGACAGAGCATCGAGTGACATTATACTGAGAGCACTATCCGAAAATTACCTCGAGCAATTAAACAAAGAACCGATTCGTGGAGATAACATCTTGGACCTACTGATAACAAACAGACCCGAAATTTTCGACTCTGTAAGCGCAGAACAGGGAATCAGTGATCATAAATCCGTTGTAGCATCCCTGAATATGGAACTAAATAGGAATATAAAAAAAGGGAGGAAGGTTTATCTGTTTAGCAAGAGTAAAAGAAGGCAGGTTTCAGACTACCTAACAGGTCAAAACGAAAATTTCTGTTCCGACACTGACAATGTTGAGTGTTTATGGAAAAAGTTCAAGGCAATCGTAAAATGCGTTTTAGACAGGTACGCGCCGAGTAAAACTGTGAGGGACGGGAAAAACCCACCGTGGTACAACAACAAAGTTAGGAAACTACTGCGAAAGCAAAGAGAGCTTCACTCCAAGTTTAAACGCAGACAAACAGAAGCTAAACGATGTCAAAGTTAGCGTAAGGAGGGCTATGCGTGAAGCGTTCGGTGAATTCGAAAGTAAAATTCTATGTACCGACTTGACAGAAAATCCTAGGAAGTTCTGGTCTTACGTTAAATCAGTAAGTGGCTCGAAACAGCATATCCAGACACTTTGGGATGATGAAGGCATTGAAACAGAGGATGACACGCGTAAAGCTGAAATACTAAAAACCTTTTTCCAAAGCTGTTTCACAGAGGAAGACCGCACTGCAGTTCCTTCTCTAAATCCTCGCACAAACGAAAAAATTGCTGACATCGAAATAAGTGTCCAAGGAATAGAAAAGGAATTGGAATCACTCAACAAAGGAAAGTCCACCGGACCTGACGGGATACCAATTCGATTCTACACAGAGTACGCGAAAGAACTTGCCCCCCTTCTAACAGCCGTGTACCGCAAGTCTCTAGAGGAACGGAGGGTTCCAAATGATTGGAAAAGAGCACAGGTAGTCCCGGTCTTCAAGAAGGGTTGTCGAGCAGATGCGCAAAACTATAGACCTATATCTGTGACGTCGATCTGTTGTGGAATTTTAGAACCTGTTTTTTGCTCGCGTATCATGTCGTTTCTGGAAACCCAGAATCTACTCTGTAGGAATCAACATGGATTCCGGAAAAAGCATCGTGTGAGACCCAACTCGCTTTATTTGTTCATGAGACCCAGAAAATATTAGATACGGGCTCCCAGGTAGATGCTATTTTCCTTGACTTCCGGAAGGCGTTCGATACAAAAAAAATGGCTCTGAGCACTATGGGACTTAACTACAGTGGTCATCAGTCCCCTATAACTTAGAACTACTTAAACCTAACTAACCTAAGGACATCACACACATCCATGCCCGAGGCAGGATTCGAACCTACGACCGTTCGATACAATTCCGCGCTGTCGCCTGAGAAAGTAAGAACCTACGGAATATCAGACCAGCTGTGCGCTGGATTGAAGAGATTTTAGCAAACAGAACACAGCATGTTGTTCTCAATGGAGAGACGTCTACAGACGTTAAAGTAACCTCAGGCGTGCCACAGGGGAATGTTATGGGACCATTACTTTTCACAATATATATAAATGACCTAGTAGATAGTGCCGGAAGTTCCATGCGGCATTTTGCGGATGATGCTTTAGTATACAGAGAAGTTGCAGCATTAGAAAATTGTAGCGAAATGCAGGAAGATCTGTAGTGGATAGGCACTTGGTGCAGGGAGTGGCAACTGACCCTTAACATAGACAAATGTAATGTATTGCGAATACATAGAAAGAAGGATCCTTTACTGTGAAACGTCCCCTTTGAAAAATTTATACATGACTGTGCTTAAACTGACACACAATATTTTGTTAGCGCAACGCAATCTGACTTTCAAAATTCCCTACAAAAGAATGGCCCTGACTAACATTAAACTATACCTTTCACAAATCACTTACCTCACAAAAATCTTCGCTGCTCAAGCTACTGCAATACAGCGAGCGCCACTACTGCCAGCTAAACAAAAGATTCAAACTATGGAAGGCACTAACTACTGATAGGGATAGTTAGCAAATGAAAGATATTAATAGAGAACAAACAATGTATTTACCTTGATATCATCATAGATAAATATAGCAGTTCATGACAAATTTCAAAACTCCGCCATCTCTCTCCCCACATCCACCACTGCTGGCGGCTCACCTCCAACTGCGCAACGCTACGCGCTGTTCACAACCAGCTGCCTCTGCCCAACACTACAATGGCAGACAACAATGCAAACTAGCCACAGACTGCACACAGCACAGCCAGTGATTTTCACACAGAGCGCTACATGGCGTTACCAATAAGAAAACCTAAACAGCCTACTTACATAGAGAAAACATAAACAGCCTACTTACAACTGTATGATTATATGATAGCGGATCAAACACTGGTAGCAGTTACTTGCAGCAGCTAGTTCTGTAAAATATGTGGCGTATGCATGCGGAATGATCATATAAAATTAATTGTTGGTAAAGCGGGTACCAGGTTGAGATTCATTGGGAGAGTCCTTAGAAAATGTAGTCCATCAACAAATGAGGTGGCTTTCAAAACACTCGTTCGACCTGTACTTGAGTATTGCTCATCAGTGTGGGATCCGTACCAGTTCGGTTTGACAGAGGAGATAGAGATGATCCAAAGAAGAACGGCGCGTTTCGTCACAGGGTTATTTGGTAAACGTGATAGCGTTAGGGAGATGTTTAGCAAACCCAAGTGGCAGACTCTGCAAGAGAGGCTCTCTGCATAGCGGTGTAGCCTGTTGTCCAGGTTTCGAGAGGGTGCGTTTCTGAATGAGGTATCGAATATATTGCTTCCCCCTACTTATACCTCCCGAGGAGATCACGAATGAAAAATTAAAGAGATTCGAGCGCGCACGGAGACTTTCCAGCAGTCGTTCTTCCCGCGAACCATATGCGACTGGAACAGAAAAGGGAGGTAATGACAGTGGCACGTAAAGTGCCCTCCGCCACACACAGTTGGGTGGCTTGCGAAGTATAAATGTAGATGTAGATGTAGAAAAGTATGTGGACACCACCCAAAACATACTTTTTCATATTAGGTGCATTGTGCTGCAACCTACTGCCAGGTACTCCATATCAGCTACCTCTATAGTCAGACATCGTGAGAGAGCAGAATGGGGCGCTCCGCGGAACTCACGGATTTCGAACGCGGTCAGCTGCTTTGGGTGTCACTTGTATCATACGTCTGTACGTGAGTATTCCGCACTCCTAAACATCTCTATGTTCACTGTCTCCGATGTGATAGTGAAGTGGAAACTTGAAGGGACACGTACAGCACAAAAGCGTACAGTGTACAGTTTGTACGACCTAGTATCTAGTTGTTAATGGGAAAGACATGGCACAAACTCTTCTACACCCCCATTAACATGGCATATTCGCTACTTTGACTCCTCTGCCATATGTTGACAAGGATGATCATAGACTGACGCATGGATCTACTGCAATGGTGTGACAGTTGATTCCGAAAATGTTTATCTTTCATCTACGAGATAAGGGCGTTCTTGATTTTTGGACATACCTGCAAGATTGCAATCCCAGATACCGCCAGTACTATGCTAACTTTTTGGGTAGTGACTTCTGGACCCTCCTTCCTCCCTCTCCCCCCCCCCCCCCCCCCTCCCCATTAGCTGGAGTGTCCCGCGTATGACTGGGTAACTTCTGTGTGACCAATGTACCGGCAAAATGGAATATTCTTCGAGAAGACGTGAGAGCATCTACCAACGAGTTCGCGGCGTTTGGACGCCATTTTATTTGCTTCGCTTGGAGGGCGTTCTTACTTCCATTTCTGGTTTCTTTGTTATTCATGCTAATTGTACATCTACGTGAATCACTTACATAATCACTCTTCTCACACTCAGAAACAATTGCAAAAAAAAACTACACCGATTATTGTTGTTTTCAATACTTTTAACCTGGTGGGCATCCTGTTGGATCTGAAATATTTGTTGTTTTGGTGATTATCAAAACAATGTATGCATTTACAGTATGTTTTCCTCCATACATTCCTTTTTGCTAAAAAGAACTTAAACTTTTATTGTAAAAAGCGGTTAAGGTGGCAAGTAATAAAAGAAAACAAAGAAAATGGTGAGGCCACCGCTCGTGATTCGAGAGGAATCCGAGTTCGATTCCCCGTCGGGTATAAATTTTCTTACGTCGCTTTAGGTAGTACATCTATACCGAATATCGTTAAGCTGAATTTCAGGAACTAATTTCATTATTTGACTGATAAAAGTTCGAAGAGTCTTTTTCTCCGATCTTCTGAAAAAACTTACATCTGATTTTATTGCAGGACCTCTCCGAAACTACAATTGTGCTGAGGAAAGAGCACAACTTCACGTCAGCTGCTTGGATACCAAACGAATCTAATGTTTTTACCGTCACTCTGATAAATATGCAATTTCATAGATACACACACCAACATCCAGCAAAATACGAGGGAAATCTGTAATTAATTAAGAAATCTGCTCTAGAGAACGCAAATACAGATATGCTTTGGCAGCTGCTTTCAAACTACTGACAGGTTTCAAACGAGAAACTAAACACTCAAAATTCTGAATTGATATGCATAGGTGCTGGAACGGACTATAGTATCTGCGCGTGCATAGAGATCATAGACACAATTAAAATGCAAAGGGCAAAATTTACTAAAACTTGGCAAACTGCCAGAGTCACAAACTGGAGAGCAGGTCAATGAGCCAAAAGAATAATAAAAGTACATTGACGTAGAGAACGCGATATGCTGAACGACTATTAAGCGGAAACAGTTCTGAAAGTATGTACCTCGAACACATATTTCCAGTCCCAAGGAATTAACTCGCAGAATGGAAATCGCAGTTGACATGTTCCTACAGAATAAAGCAGATTTTAAAATTCAGCATAGAACACAGACGGTCCATGAAAGTATAGGTCTATATAGCGCAAAACTATAGCAAACTTCATGAGAAGTGCGGTATTTCATATCCGAGATGCAACAAAACCCTTTACAAAGTATGTCTTGGAAGAGTAGAGAACCGACGATTAATTTAGTTGACTTTGATGCCTTCCTTCATCGCTTCTGAATGTTGTTTGGACAAAACAACTATAGCCAAAATACTGAAACTCAGACAGTAATAACTATAAAGCTACATAGCCTTAACCGGAGATAATATAAATATAAATCTGAGACCGAACACCTCTAGAGACACTGGAAGAAAATTTACATAGCCGACGTCATGCCGAGTCGTTATAATTTAGTAGACCTGGTAAACCACCATTTATTGATGTGTAGCGGGAAATCACAAATCTCGCAATGGACGACGACAGCATAAAAGGAAATGCGACAAGTGCCCACAACATAAAAGACATTTTGTTCCCTGATAAGTCTTTATATCCAAAACCAAGATGTGTAATATTAGGGCCGGCCGAAGTGGCCGTGCGGTTAAAGGCGCTGCAGTCTGGAACCGCAGGACCGGTACGGTCGCAGGTTCGAATCCTGCCTCGGGCATGGATGTTTGTGATGTCCTTAGGTTAGTTAGGTTTAACTAGTTCTAAGTTCTAGGGGACTAATGACCTCAGCAGTTGAGTCCCATAGTGCTCAGAGCCATTTTTTTGTAATATTAGGTCCTTAGCGAATTATATACACTTTTAATCCAAGAACTAACTGGGATCGAACTTGCTGACAAATGGCACTTTCTTCCTAAGGTGCGCCACAAAATACATCGAAACTGAAAATACGCTGATACTTCGTGGCAGATTAAAACCGTGTGCCAGATAACTCGGGACGTTTGCCTTTTACGGGCAAGTGCTCAACCAATATTTTTCTTTCTTTCTTTGAGGTCACAGTTTTGGTGCCTTTTAAATACGGTAGTGGCTACTCATGTTCCAGTACTAACGTTGTGACCGGAAACCATTTTTAAAAATTGCCTGTTCTTTGTGGGGGTTGAACACACGATCTTCGTATTTTTTTAATAACCAGTTAAAATTCCTTGTGATTACGCTAAGACTTTTTTACAGTAAACTTTATTTTTATTCTTTATTTTTACAAAAAGGAAAATACGTATGAGGGAAAACATACAACAAAAAAAATGGTTCAAATGGCTCTGAGCACTATGGGACTCAACTGCTCTGGTCATCAGTCCCCTAGAACTTAGACCTACTTAAACCTAACTAACCGAAGGACATCACACACACCCATGCCCGAGGCAGGATTCGAACCTGCGACCGTAGCAGCAGCGCGGCTCCGGACTGGAGCGCCTAGAACCGCACGGGCACCGCGGCCGGCAAACATACAATAGGTTCATATATTATATATGATCATCACGAAACTAACAAACAAGCGGGATGAAATGGGACGCCTTCCAGTCGAAAAATAATGATTTGCAATTAGCATCAATAACAACGTAGAAAAATATCAATGGAAGTAAAAACATCCTCCTAGCGAAACAAACAAAATGGCTTTCACGGACCGCCGTCTTGTGTGCACTCAGAGCCCTAAGTCATGTTCCGAGCACGTCTTCTTGAAGAATATTCCATTTTTCCGGTACACTCGTCCGAGTCCTGGCATTACACGCTCAATCACCGTCTCATACCCGGGACACGCCAGCTGCAGGGGAGGTCCAGGTAGGCGCTACTCAAAAAGTTAGCTTAGTATTGACGGTATCTCGGATTGTGTGTGAGAAAGGTAAAGCGATCTTTCAGGAATGTCCAAAAATCAAGAACACTGTTATCGCCTTTATGAAACAACACCTTTTATCCAATTCGCTGCGTTGTTCTTTGTACGTGGGAAAGCGTCCGGTCCGAGAACAATGATTTCGCTGCTCTGGTATGGGAAACTGTACATAGAACGAAGGCAAGTATTTTCCGAATCAGTCACCACACCCTTTCAGAACATCCACACATTAGTCGATGTTTATCAGTTTCAAGATAGTCATGCTGGGGCAAAACGATGAATCTTTACGTTAACGACATGATGACAAAGTTAAGTCGTATTTCCCATTAACAGCCAGATACTAGGCTACAAGAGAGTTTCGAGGTGGGCATGGGGCACAGAACGCCAGACCATGGGCCGTGCGACTATATCATATCGGCTTTCCACCACATTCCAGGTATGATCTCTCATTATTAGGCGATAATAATCATGCGCCCTAGGATTTCTGGTACAAGGGAAGTGGGTACGGATTTCACTGCATTCGATGAAGAAGGTCCTGATACGCGATAGGGAGGCAGAAATATGTGCTACTGCAACAGTCGCCACTTGGGAAGGAGGAGCCAGTTCTTCAGTCAGGCTTCCGATTAATCCGGTTCGGTATCTGATCCATGATTTAAACATTGTACTTACGTAAGGGGCAGCCGCTCATGTGTTGATGTTGACAAGAGTGAGGCCACCGGTTCGGGGAGGAAGACCCGACGTGTCGCAGCAGTTTGGAATAGTTGCAACTCCAGATGAGTGTTAACTACATCCACTCATTGTATCATGTTTAACACTAGCAGGACGTTGGCACGAATATTCGTGGTGATAACTTGAAGGAGGCGTTTATAGTTAAATGAGACTAATCGCTATATACCATGCGTGAATGTGATCCACAAACATTTGAGTTCGTCCAGTAATGGAAATGGAGCCCCACTGCCTGCTAGAAAACTGCTATCGATGAACTTCAGACCAGACTTCTCCAGATTCGCTTGACTTCCCGCAGCAGCCCCATGTTGGCTGACCCATTTCAGTGCCTCTCGGAATTCATCCCTCGATCTAACCAAAAACACCAGGTCATCCGTGTAAGCACGACAGATGAAAGCATGCCCCCTCATGTGATTCCCGTCAGCTGACCCTGCTAATTGTGTAACAGTGGCTCAAGAACCATGGCGTAAAGAAGCATCTGCAGCGGACATCCCTGGCGGACCGACCATATGAAAGTAACAGGTCCGCCGCATGGACTTTGACCAGCATCCATGATATAGCACCTCTTAAGAGTTGCAAGACGGTTGTACTAATGGGTGGGGGAACCCATCCGTAGCCGCACTTTCCCTAGGAAGTCATGACTGACTCTCACGTGCGGTTCTAGGCGCTACAGTCTGGAACCGAGCGACCGCTACAGTCGCAGGTTCGAATCCTGCCTCGGGCATGGATGTGTGTGATGTCCTTAGGTTAGTTAGGTTTAACTAGTTCTAGGTTCTAAGTGACTGATGACCTCAGAAGTTAAGTCGCATACTGCTCAGAGCCATTTGAACCATTTGAACTGAGTCCAACGTCACTAAGGCACAGCAAATGGGGCAAGTTGCTGTCAGGGCTATGATGTCACGACAATACCTGAGTGCCGTGAGAACGTTACTGTCACCACCAAAGAACGTTTGAATCAGAGAGATAACATGAGGGAGGACGTGCCAAAGGAGGGCACAAGAACGCAGTGGCCAATGATGTCCTACTCCCCGATCCCCAGATGGTTTGGAGACTGCGATACGCAGGCCTTCTACGAATTCATGTGGAAGAAGAAGTCAGGGTTCTTTAGTTATGCTACGTCTCAGTCCAGCGCGAGGGCGTGATGGCGTGTTAGACGCAGTAAAATGTCAAGGCAAAGCCATCAGGATCAGGGGCTTGTTTGCCGCTCTCTTATAATGAGCATCAGCGTCGACAGCAACCGTAATTGTCACTGTGAGAATCTCTACAGCAGCCCCGTCTAGAGTTCTCGTCAGCAAATGCAGGACATCATTCGTTACTATGGTGTCCTGGTCCTCTGCCGCATGGAACTGTTTGTAGTGGTCCTGAAAGGAACTGCGGTATCATTCTGGAACCATTCAGCAACCATCTGGTATGTGGAAGGCGAGGATCAGCTTTTTCCGATACTGCTGCTTTTATCAGATAATGTGATGCATGGACAGGGGTCCGCCTAGGACCCAGTCTTGACAACTCGCACGTGCTATAGTACTCTCAAGGCGGCGAGACAGAACCGAAATTATTTTCTCCTTAATCCCTTGAATTTCATCTTGTTGTTTGTCCTACGAACTCGAGCAGGATTATGAAATAACAATCCATCGTATGTTGATGGTACAGCAGTTTGTCACGACTTCAGTTCATCATTAATCGACGTAATGTGGGCTTGGCGCAGTCGAGCCACCGCAATAGTAATGAACTGTATGTTGGAAGGCATCTCACACAGTTGTTCCAAGCCGTCTGGATGACATGTCAACCTTCTGGACCGTGGAGAATGGTGACATTCATGACATTCAGTTCCCTCAAGCCTCGACCGCCCCCCACCCACCCCCCCCCCCCCCACCCCCAACGCCTTCTGCTACTGGAGGGAGACAGGGAAAATGCAGGCGATGTGGTCGGAGGTGGCTGTAGGCCATAACTCAGCGTCAAGCTTCGCAGTTGCCAGGCCACGGTTAAAACGACTCGCTGCATGGCTTGTGACGTATATCCAGACCGGTCACCATGCACGTAGTCCCAGGTATCGGTGAGATTCAATTCATGCACTAGCAGCTTGAGTTCCTGTAATGTGATAAATTGGAAATGTTGGTCCTCCTGGGATGACACACAATTGAAGTCACCACGAAGACTAATATAGTCGTAACGGGCCACAAATAAAAGGAAGACCTTTTCTGAATAGAATCGCGACCGTTCTTGTCGCTTGGCCGTGCCCATGGGATCGTAAATATTGATAATGCTGGCACCATGGCAGTTCACAGCAAGTTTCGTATCAGCGCACACTGTGCTGCATAGTGAAAATTTCATTGTGGAAACATCTCCCAGTCTCTGGGTAAGCCATGTCTCCACAGTATCCTTTCTTCCACTATTTCTAGAAAATAAACTATCTAATCAAACGTATCCACACACCCCTATGTAATATGGAACTGACCATTAGATCTCACGAGAAACGAGACTGTCAGTACAAAAGAAGGCGGTGAGTACTGTGTCGCCGGCAGAGGAACAATAACAACAGAATGGGTCTCTCAGGAGAACTCTGTGACCAGTCCTTGCTGAATGTCACCTAGCAAACAGATCCATCAGAGACATTTCAACCATTCTAAAGCTGCCCAAAATGGCTGCTGATAATGTGAAGTGGAAACGCGAAGGAACAATCGCAGCCAAGTCAAGATGAGGCAGATCTCATGTGCTGGTGGACACTACCAGACAAGCATTTCAGTGGGTGATTGTAAAATATCACGTGAAATCAGCGGAAGGAATCACACTTTAATTCCGAAGTTTTACCAACAATCCACCTAGCGCTATGACTGCGTAGGGAGTTGAAAAGAATGGTGTATAATGGTTGACCGGCTTCGCATAAGTCATATATGTCTGTAGTCAACGTTAAGTTTGTGTAAAGAGTGACACAACTGCACACTGGATAACTAGATACGATTTTCTGGAGTGACTCATGCAGTAGCCTATGGCAATCCAGCGGAATGGCCAGGAAACGTAACCTGCCACCATGTGTGATCTGTGAGGCAATGGTTTGTGGCCTATAACATTTACGAAGGGGACTGGCCTTCGAAGAATCCCGACCTCACTGTAATGGAACACGTATGGAACGAGTTGGAAAATTAACGTTTTGAACCCAGCCCCCACTTCTCTACGTTTTCTGGTTTCGTATTTTGAGGAAGAATAGGCTACCATTTCTCCACAGGCATTCAGACGTTTCAGTGACAGTGTTGCGATCAGAATTATGTCCAATGACAAAAATGCAGAGGGTTTTGATCAGCGAATGTACTAGTGATACAAATAATATTTCAAGCGATGCTTAACAGTAACACTACCATACTAATTCAATGAAGTATAAATAATATAGAACCAAAAGACAACATTTAAGACATATCATTATCATACGGTCACTGAAGAACAACGGAATTAATTCTTGCAGCTGGAGCCCTTTTAATTCCAAGGACAAGAATAAAAAGAGGAAAGAGGCCCCCGCCCAGTGAGGCAGAGTTAGTTATTGGGAAAAATGTTGCTAAACTGTTTTTGTGACTTTAGCCTCGTTCAATACTTACAGGGTATTTACAGAAATACCTCATACTTAGTTTCAGTGAAGCAATGACAACTTCTTTCATTAACACAGTTTTGGGTTACCGGTTGCAGAGTTCTGATATCAACAATTTCAGTGAGCACAAGCACACTAACAGAGAAACCGTTAATGACAAGAAAGGTAGGTCGGGAAAAACTCAAAACTTAAAGTGTCACATCTTCTTTTAATTTTCACGTTTTCATTTGCATATCATGTTCAGTATATCTACGCGGTTACCACTGGTGTCATCTAACGTCATTATATTTCATTAATTACATTTAATTGCTTTAAATCCATTTCCATTGGAAGACAGCTTCAGATGCAAATCTGATCACCATTGTACCTTCACCTATTATCCCTATAAATATCAAATAAGACGAATGTAAGTATTTTGTCATTCTGTCGACATCTAAATAATCGAAAATACCATAGTAAACTATATGGATAAGGTTGGAAAACCATGAACGGTACTGGTATTATTCACCTGAAAGGATTTACGAGAACTGTATCAGAACGACGTTTTCATATTAGGAGATCTTTCCTCTGAAATAGAAAACCACCGACTCAGCCCGCACGATGCCAGCGTTACGGAACGTGATCATTTTTTGACGACGCTATTTTCATTAAAACCAAAAATATAAACGACTTTTCGGAGCCACTATCATTCTGGTTATCAGTTTCAGCGACTATAATGACCGTGGCAATCAGCGCACAAAGGCGTAGAAGTTTTTGTCAATTAAAGCTATCCTCCTTTTGGAACGGTCAACGAGGGCTCCAGACATGGACGTTGTAGAGCGTGTCTGTAGTTCATTACAGTCACGAGCCGTTGGCCGCCAGACTCCACGGAAGATAAACGTCAGCCTGGCCCACGAACAGGTATTCCTAGGGAACGGAACCAGTTACCTGCTAGAGACTCTTTCGTTTCAACACCGAGGTCAGCGAATACAGGTGTTGTACGATCACAAGTTTTAAGATGATACTTAAATTTTCATACTCATCATGTCAGCTTCCATTGATTCCCTTGATTCCACCCTGTGCTGAGGCGGACAACTTCAAGTTGTACCTGTACTTAGTTCTCCTAAGATAAAATATTTAGTAATTTGTCAGCTAAGTTAAAAAAATTTAAAAACATATTTAAAAATTTCATGATAGTCTGCAACAGAATCAAGGAAACTGTTATTGCTTTGTTATCGTGTTTTGCCAAACGCCTTTGCTAAATTTAATTAATGGTACAGAAGCAATGGTTCTCTGCACATATTCATGAATTTCGCCACAATCTTCGTACACTGTAACTTTCCTGTATACAAGAACACCATTCGCAGAAACCTTATGTCGCTTCCGATGTTATGCTACAGGCCCACTAGGGCAATAATGTTATTTTAAAACGTTGACGGGTAAAGAACAATATGTATACCCACAAAAGGTGACTGCGTAAAATTACGATATGAGTAGCATTTGAAAATGGAGCAATACAGCACTCAAATGATGATGTAATACAAGTGACGGTAAGTAAGTAAGCTAAAGGAGGAAATGGAACGCTCTTTCAATAAATTTATGAGAAAGCTTGGTTAGAGTATGAACTGGAATGATCACATACCCTCAAACAAAGCACGAGGCAGACTTTGGTTCATCGATAGGCTGTTGTCAAAATGCATTCACTCCACAAATGAGTCTGCTTGCAAAAGCCTTTTCTATCCAATTTTAAAGTATTTCTAAAGCGTTTGAGCCCAATACAGACAGGAATTACACGGAATACTGATCACGTAGTATGAAGGGCTACACTAATGTGAACAGATTTGTTTGACTTATGAGAGAGACCCATGGAAATGCAAAAAGCCTGAACTGGGAGGCACTTGTAAATGGTCACCAGTTATCTCAAAAAAGTATATTCAAAATGTTTCACTCATCACTATTAGGTAAAAATTCGAGCATTCTACATAACGCTCCCACGGCAATCGCGAGGACAAGATTATGCTGAGTACAACATGCAAAGAGATTTCAGGCAGTCACTCCTCCTGCATGCCCATACTAGAATGAAACAGGGAGAAACTCTAGCATGTGGTACATTGTCGTGAATTAGCTATTCATGGCACAGTCTTACTCTCATCTCACTTGGCTATTGGCACCAGCACTGATGTTGCCCTCCATTGCGGCACACAGCTCCATGGTGAGGCATGGAGTAGCGTGCAGTTATAGCGAGGAGGAATCTGGCAAATGGACGTCAGCTGGCAATATCAGCTTGGAGCCAGAAACAGAAATGGTGAATAGTGGTGGACACGCCTCTGTGTTCGGCGCCGGTCGATGCATCGTGCCCCGGCTGAGCTTGCTTATGTTCCAGATGGCCCAGCGAGCTGTCGAAGGTAGCAGCCCCACGTATGCGGGACGGAGAAGTTGCAGTCCTCAGATTGGAGCCTCCAGCTGCACATAGCAAAGCAGCAAGTCCTGGAGCTAACAGCAAGTCATCTTGGTAGAGTTGTAGTGACGCTGGCGGTGGTTTGCTGTCACCATGGGGCATCATTCGAGACTGGAGCAGTGGACGGAGCTTGGCTTCAAGAATGCAAGAAATATAATGCGGCGAAGAGTCTACGTTGTTAGCTGCGGGGTGATTTTGGCTTTGATGTTAAGAAAAGTATGTTAGTTGGGATCAGTGCAGTTTTGTTGTGCAAAGAATTGGGTCTCGTTTCACGGTTTTGAGTTGCTAAGAAATCACAATTTTCAGATACGGTGAGGCCACTGTAGGACTTAATGTATCAAAGTTGTAAAACTTATTCTTTTTGTTATTGTGTACAGAGAAATTTTAATATTTCCATGTTGCTACCATTCACTGCCTTGATGCTCTCATTTATTGTGCCAGCAGGAGGTAACTTGGGCTGGTGTGTCCTGTTGCTGATTTTGTTCCATCGTTAACTGCTTGTACAGTGTTTGGGTGTCACTGTGGCTGAGTAGACCGTAGGCTTTGTTATTCTAGGCTAAGACTGATTATTGTGTGTTTCCTCGTTCGCATGTCCCCACTGCGTTATTATTTTTTGGTATAATATTGTCACGTAGAAACTATAATCACGTCCTTATGCGAAGGCAGGATCGTCAATGGAGTACAACGCTTCTATCTGAAAATGACACCAACATACAACAAGAACAGAACTGATCTCCTGGACAGACTGTGCAGTTATTTATACAAAAATGGAATATTACAGATTGCTAGGATTTATACAGCCATCGAATTTCCGATACACAAACCTTTCAAGCATATTTCAGTAACCTTATAGAAATGAATGGGTCTGAACTGGCGACTCACAGTTCGCCGGCCAGTGACTCTAAACTCTGCGCCACACTGCCTGCGCCACAACTCACGGGACTGCTGCCTCTCCCGGAGAATCAGCGATCCAGAGTTTCAGAAGATCTCAATGAAGCCGACTGCAGCACACTGCACCTAGAACTTGTCAGTAGTCCTCTGGTCATTTTGTTACACCTCATTCTCTATGACGTGTAACTGTTTATATGTTTAATGTTGTGTCCTAAAGTGAACTGGTTACAAATTTTTTAACTTTTTTTATGTCACTGTTGAATGAAAACTTGAAGAGTGCACATGGAGTGCTTACATAAAAGTCTCTCTGATAAAATGAGTTGCTAAAACTGTCTGAAACAGTAAAACTGTATTTGAATTAACTTTTACCAAAATAGTCAGAAAACGTAGAACTATATACTGTATAAGCTGCCCTGTGAGATTCTGTATCGTGCAGTGCTGTGAATAGTGCTGCTATGTGTGATGTCACAGTAGGTGACTTGCAGTTCCAACACACAAAACCGTAGGAATAAAAGTACTAAATAAAATTACAAAACGAGTTTTGAAAGAATAGATATCCAAATTGTTTTTCTTAAAATCCTGTGTAAATTTCCATACCAAACAAACTAAATAAAAGCATGGAATATTGTTCAAACAATTTAGACGATTACACTGCAATCGAATTCCCTCCAGATGACCAATCAACTGAGTCTTTTTCCCACCAATATTTTGGAGAGGGGAATGGAGGTGAGGGGGTTACAAGAGGGGTAGAGATTAACTGATAGGAGTGAGAGGGGGCTATTTGAATAACTCAGATCTGAAAGTGTACCTGTACAGCAAGTAGGAGGGGTGGGTTGCAAGTTTCCTGAGAGGTTGGTGATAGGAGGGGGAGGTGGAGGGCTGGGGGAACAACAGGTTAAGGACCTTCAATCAAAAGGAAGGATCTTAGCAGAACAATAGGTTAATGATCTGTCAATCAAAGGAGAACAATTGATTTGCCCCTGAATGCATACTTGCCACTGATGTAGGCAACCTGCACTAACAAAATGCGCTGATGTCGTTGTTGACCCATTACTTGTGATGTCTGCATGTGGCACGGTTTGGGATATAGAGGGCACTATAAAGCTTGTGTTGTGGCTAGACAAGACAGCCTAGACACAATGAGAGGAAGCCGAAAGGCATGCGCTAAGCTAAAGCTGGAGGGCGTGAGGTCTGAAACAGGATACATAATGAATGCTATAAAGAAAAGTACGTAGCTGCTGGAATACTTAACTTTAATCCATCCTTTTGGTACATCTGGAGATTGTGGCGATACAAGTGAGACTCTTTAGATACATGCAATGTTACTAATGGCGCCTTGCTAGGTCGTAGCCATTGACTTAGCTGAAGGCTATTCTAACTATCTGCTCGGCTAATGAGCTATGCTTCGTCCGTGTAGTCGCTAGCAAAGTCGTCCGTACAACTGGGGCGAGTGCTAGTCCGTATCTCGAGACCTGCCTTGTGGTGGCGCTCGGTCTGCGATCACACAGTGGCGACACGCGGGTCCGACATGTACTAATGGGCCGCGGCCGATTTAAAACTACCACCTAGCAAGTGTGGTGTCTGGCGGTGACACCACAGCTTGTTTTCGCAATACTGAGCTTAGCTGGTTGCCTGTGTTGGTTACGAGCTCAATGTACATTGGATTGGCAGGCTCTAAGGCTAGCTGCTAAGGTTGCTAGATAAGCTCTCCGGTAAATTTTTAAAAATTATTGTATGCAGTAAATGTGAAGATATCTGTTGGAAGTAATCATTACAGTACACGTTACACATCATAGAAAATGTTGTACTATTATGATATGGGCAAGGTTCGAATAATTTGGTACGCACGAGAATGTGTATATTTGTATAAAGTTTTCTGTTTTTTTAATGGTGGCTATAAATAGGGCCGCATTTGTGGTAAGATCCTCATATGTGACGGTTCTTATGTACTTTTAGCACTGCAGATGGTCACGCAGTGACCGTAATTGATCTGTAAAATTAAGGATTTGAATATTTACAACCGATGCTGCTACTTACGCAAAATATATTTCCATTATTGTTGAAACCGGGAACTTTTCACAACAGATCAATTCTAATTCGAGGGAATGGCGCTTCTGCAAACTGGATTGGTAACTGAGGTGCGTGCATTCCTTACAGTGGCTCATATAGTGTCTAACAGATCAATAGAGACCTGGTCAATGTAATTACATCTGATTAAGTATGGAGTCTTCACGAATCACAAGAGACCAGACGTCGGAGCATCGTGGAAATACTTCAGGATCTCTCACTGTAGATGAGCTGCAATGAAGAGCAACCATTTTCGTACCATCAGATCATAGTCCCTCTAGGACAATGTTCCGTTTAAAAACTGGAATCCTACTTTGGTCGGTTCATTATTCTCCACGGCTTCTATGTTTTTCAGAACTGCTTTTCAGCAACAATGTTATTTAGTGCAGCGATGACTGAGATTTTGTATACGGGATTTTGTTCCACTGAACGATTGCTAGAAAGGAAGTAAGCTTCATTTGTGTATGTGTCCGCTTCTCTATATCACTGTGAAGTCTGTGAGACTACGCTCGAGCATTTAGCATACCTCTGAGAAGCTAACATGATCTGAACCCGCTGACCTACACATTGAACACATCACGCGAAATGTTATGAAGGGAAAGACGCACAACGAAAACTACTGGACATTTGAATTTGAACAAGTATAGCTCCAAAATATATACCTTAAGAGCACTTTTTCACCTTCGATACTGTGAAAGAAATTGCTTCTGCTGCACGCTGTCGCTTTCCGTACTTTGAAAGCTGGTAATGCTGATCAAAATAAGAATAAATGTCTAGTAAACATGGACTCTAAAGTGCACATCTTATGAGCTATGAGCTTCTGGGACACCCTGAATAAGAAGCTAGCTAATTGGTGGATGTTCCACAGTGTTTATCGTGAGCCACTTGGTCTGTCATTTCTCCAATCCGGATTTGAAAGCGTATTTAAACTGACGCACAATGGCTATTACTCACCGACGATGTTTCTCGGTCCGCCGAGATCCCGCTGGAAGTTCGACATTAGTGACCCAAAGTTCTCCCTCATCGCCAACAATGCTTCGTCGCTGGCATATATATTTCTTTCATGACCCTGAATAGCTTTTTGCAACCGAAAAAAGATTCACATCTTAAGTTGCTTCTCTATTGACTTAAATTCGTACTGTCAATGATGTCGGAGTAACTATGTCTTCAGCGGTAAATAATTGCCCAGTGCAATCTCTGTTTTGTGGGTTTGTTGGAAAAGCTTCGCCATTCTGGAGCTCAGGTGTTTTACAGTGTATGAGTGCTTATGACGCCTACCAATAGTCCCATCCAAGTATAATATCATGAATGCATCCAAGTACAAAGGGCTGCACTCTGTCATTAGCAGTTATGCAATGCATGTTGCTATCGGCTGGACTTATTTCCCATTTGTGTCCTGCAGCACGATCGCTTTCGTATCGAAGATCTTCTTCTATACCTGGCGACGATAAGTATTTGACATTAGAGAAAAAGAAGCCTATGGGTCCGACAGGGACCAGACTGGTTGATCGTCGACAAGAATTTGTTTCTGCACTGGCCTCACCTCCACAGATTGTCGCCTCGTTTTTTGGTAATACCTCCGTACGGCGACAGAGGACGGCTACGACGTGTTAGGGAGAGAACCCGCACAGGGTATGGCGATGGAGCTTCGGGCCAATGTTTGTTGTTGTGGTCTTCAGTCTTGAGACTGGTTTGATGCAGCTCTCCATGCTACCCTATCCTGTGCAAGCTTCTTCATCTCCCAGTACTTACTGCAACCCACATCCTTCTGAACCTGCTTAGTGTATTCATCTCTTGGTCTCCCTCTACGATTTCTACCCTCCACGCTGCCATCCAATGCTAAATTTGTGACCCCTTCATGCCTCAGAACATGTACTACTAACCGGTCCCTTCTTATTGTCAAGTTGTGCCACATACTCCTCTTTTCCCCAATTCTATTCAATACTTCATCATTAGTTATGTGATCTACCCATCTAATCTTCAGCATTCTTCTGTAGCACCACATTTCAAAAGCTTCTATTCTCTTCTTGTCCAAACTATTTATCGTCCATGTTTCACTTCCATACATGGCTACACTCTATACAAATACTCTCAGAAACGACTTCCTGACACTTAAAGCTATACTCGATGTTAACAAATTTCTCTTCTTCAGAAACGCTTTCCTTGCCATTGCCAGTCTACATTTTATATCTTCTCTACTCCGACCATAATCAGATATTTTGCTCCCCAAATAGCAAAACTGCTTTACTCCTTTAAGTGTCTCATTTCCTAATCTAATTCCCTCAGCATCACCTGACCTAATTCGACCACATTCCATTATCCTCGTTTTGCTTTTTTTGATGTTCATCTTATATCCTCCTTTCAAGACATTGTCCGTTCCGTTCAACTGCTCTTCCAAGTCCTTTGCTGTCTCTGATAGAATTACAATGTCATCGGCGAACCTCAAAGTTTTTATTTCTTCTCCATGGATTTTAATACCTACTCCGAATTTTTCTTTTGTTTCCTTTACTGCTTCCTCAATATACAGTTTGAATAACATCGGGGAGAGGCTACAACCCTGTCTCACTCCCTTCCCAACCACTGCTTCCCTTTCATGCCCCTCGACTCTTATAACTGCCATCTGGTTTCTGTACAAATTGTAAATAGCCGTTCGCTCCCTGTATTTTACCCCTGCCACCTTTAGAATTTGAAAGAGAGTATTCCAGTCAACATTGTCAAAAGCTTTCTCTAAGTCTACAAATGCCAGAAACGTAGGTTTGCTTTTCCTTAATCTTTCTTCTAAGATAAGTCGTAAGGTCAGTATTGCCTCACGTGTTCCAACATTTCTACGGAATCCAAACAGATCCTCCCAGAGCTCGGCTTCTACCAGTTTTTCCATTCGTCTGTAAAGTACTCGCGTTAGTATTTTGCAGCTGTGACTTATTAAACTGATAGTTCGGTAATTTTCACATCTGTCAACACCTTCTATCTTTGGGATTGGAATTATTATATTCTTCTTGAAGTCTGAGGTATTTCGCCTGTCTCATGCATCTTGCTCACCAGATGGTGGAGTCTTGTCAGGACTGGCTCTCCCAAGGCTGTCAGTAGTTCTAATGGAATGTTGTCTACTCCCGGGGCCTCGTTTCGAGTCAGGGCCAAAGGTCGACAATAATTGTTTGCAGTTGACTAGCGAGAATAGAACTCTTTCGATGGGTGACGTCTTACGGCGTAATAGTCGTCGTGCAAGGTCTTTTATTTACACTAGCGCACAGATTGTCCAAGGCTTCCACTTTGTGCTGTTCTCCTACCTCCAAATGTCACTTCTTCTGAAAGGCGTTTTGTTTAATGGAGGAGTTGGTTGAATCTGAGTTGGTCGGATGCTGGGCTGTTGTCTGACGGCTGCGACGTAACTCCGAATTTTTCAGTGTCAATAAACTTTACCAACATCCGTACACTTTAAGATATTTTATTTTATTCTGAAAGCAACCAGTTTTGGCAATTCATTTTGCCATCTCCAGGCCTCATACGCTTTTTTTCAAATCAACGAACTTATCGTATAGTGCCATAAAACTGGATATCTTGAATACAAATAGCTGAGCAAATGCTTCATGCGAAGACGTGCTGTGATGTAATTACAAAAAAATTAAAAAGTACAGGTCTGAAGGGGTTAATGTCACTTTCAAGGATATGTTGTATTCAAAGGAGAATTTTCAGGGTCTTCATTTAGAATCACTGTGCAGGGTACCACAATGTTGTTTCAGGAGTGGCAGGTGCTTTAAAATGGTTAAAAACAAATGGTTCAAATGGCTCTGAGCACTATGGGACTCAACTGCTGTGGTCATCAGTCCCCTAGAACTTAGAACTACTTAAACCTAACTAACCTAAGGACATCACACACATCCATGCCCGAGGCAGGATTCGAACCTGCGACCGTAGCGGTCGTGCGGTTCCAGACTGTAGCGCCTTTAACCGCTCGGCCACTCCGGCCGGCATAAAATGGTTCAAATGGCTCTGAGCACTATGGGACTTAACATCTGAGTTCATCAGTCCCCTAGAACTACTTCAACCTAACCAACCTAAAGACGTCACACAAATCCATGCCCGAGGCAGGATTCGAACCTGCGACCGTAGCAGTCACGTGGTTCGGGACTGAAGCGCCTAGAACCGCTCGGCCACCGCGGCCGGCATCAGGTGCTTTAAACATAGCATCAACCACTTCCGTGTTACGGAAATGTCTTTGCCGTACGGGACCGGCCATTATTATTAACGTAAATGACAGAGATTGAATAATGGTACCATAAGTAGAAGTACAACAAAATTCTCGTGCACGCGACCTCTCTCTAGCGCTGGTAGGATCTGCTGTTGGATAGCGCTGTTACTAGTAACCTCTATCCTGTCCCACGCCACAGCGGAACTAAGCGGACCAGCCTCGTGCGTCATCAGACTCAAAGCAGTCCGTGCGTGTCCGTAATTCTTTTCTGGGTTCGGCCGACGAACGGGATTTGGGCAGTGCCATACTGTCGGATTTGATAGTGTGTCTCCTTCCAAAAACGTCCCCGTTACTCAGGGGCCTACAGGTCTCTTTATAGCACAGTGTATCCAATAGATACTGTACACTCAGTTCAATTCGTAGCTCTAGTGGTCTCTGGAAGAACTACGTTGCTGTAATTCATAATTGACATTGCTTAACTAAACATATTGTTGTCGGTACGTCAATTCTATTCGAAAGTAAATTTTATACTTTTGGTACTTAATGGATACGTTAATGTTTGCTTTTAAGAATTTTTAAAACTACTATATGTTACCGTAGAGTATAGAAGGTTAGCGTAGACTATGTTAGTTTTCCTAGTAGCTTTGGTCCGAAGACATAGTAACTGCACTACCTGCATACCTATTGGGCATTACCTCAATTTGATCCCCTAGAAACTGGAAGAGGTGAACCGTTTTTGATACTCTGAGTGTGTGTGTGTGTGTGTGTGTGTGTGTGTGTGTGTGTGTGTGTTTATGTATACAAAGGGCCGTATAGCCCATGGAATATTTTTGTTTTACATGGCTATACTCTTGGCTGTTACTTAAAAATAAACTATTTTTATAGCGAACTCGAAATAATTTATTCAAAAATTGTTGATTTGTAACTGGAAAATGATGGATGTTGTAGAAAAAAGAAAAAAAAAACAATACAGATTTACCATACAGCGTCAGGATACGTAGTTTCCTCAAAAAAGGTGGAATTAAAAAAAAAATGCAAAACAAAAACATATCAAACATCCCTTCAACATTTCTTCGAGTTTATATAAATTATGTATCTGTTATTGTTAAACAACTTATGCACTTATCAATTCTCCGAGGAAACTGCTGTCTTTGATCATAATGAGGAATGTTCTATTGCGTACAAAATAGCCACAATTATATATTTTTTGTGTTTTTGCATGTAAACCGTATTTGCATCAAAATTAATTTTTTTGGTTACGTGAAAGAACAAAGGTTACACGAGCAGTAATTTTTTTCATTTATAAAATGCTATTTGTACTTTTTAAGAAAATAAAGTACATAACGGGCTAACACTGATCGATGTGTGGTTCTAATTATGTGAAAAAAAAGAGAAGTGTTTAGCTCGCAGTTCCTCTCTCACACATTCATTCATGTTTCTTTCCCTACCGATGCTACCAAGCCGTAGTTTTGGTAGAGGGCAACTACATTTGCTTTTGATCATTATCTAGATACTTACAGGGTAGTTATATTGCACAATTTGAGATTTGAATCAGCACTGTATGAACGTCTAGGCTAATATCAAGAAAAACCATTCTAAGCGAGAGAAATTTATTTACACCAAATATAAATTTAAATGAACCTAAAAATCTTCGGTTACGTTCCTCTTCAGAAGATCCTGAAAAAGATCCCAACAAAGGGGATGAAACTTCGATTGTCTAACAAGAAATTAGAAGAGGAACATGACGCGGCCGAACAACAGAGAAGAGTTTACCTTCGGTGACAAAGGCCAGAAAGTCTGCAGATTTACGTGAATTTAACCATTGGGAAGGCTTTTCTGGAGATATTTTGAATGTAGGCTTGTACGGAAGGGGAACATGGACCATGAATAGTTCAGATTAGAAGAGAATAGAGTTTACTGAAATGAGATGCTACAGGAGAATATTGAATATTAGATGGTAGATGAGAAAACTAATGTAGTGAATCGATTTGGAGAGAAAAAAAAATTTTGCGGCACAAACTGACTAAAAGAGGGCTTTGGTTGATAGAATACTTAGTGAGGAGTCCTGCAGTAGTTATTTCGGTAACAGAGGAACGTGGGAGGCGTTGAGAGGGACCGAAAGTTGAGTGTAGTAAAGGAATGTGCTTTGGAGTAGTTATGAAGAAATGAAGAGGACTGCACAGGATATACTAGAGGGGGAACTTTTGGACTGAAGAACAACTACAATGCGAGATAAAGCACAACCCTGAAAAAAGGGTGAATTGTGATCCTCTAGTAAGAATAAAATGAAAGAGAGACTGCAGGAAAAAATGCAACCTGTCATTTTATTGACAAGTGATGGGACAGGTAGTTGTCATTCTAGGAATGTATAATAATATATTCAGACCAAAGGGTATCGAAAATAATCGCATCAATGCGCAACGTAGCCCACTCCCGTGGCAACGGAGGCGTGTATTCTAGCATGCAAACGATCATAAAGCTGCCGAATGGTATCCTGCTGTGGACTATTCCAAGCATCTTGCACCTTACGTTGCGGTTCGACAATGAATATTGCAGGCTCTGGAGTACGAGTAATCCACTCGCATCATCCCCCATCATCAGGTCCAGTACGTGATCTACTGGCGTGAGACCTCTTGATCTTGTTGTCCAGAGCAGTTGTTGTGCATCACGAAGAGCACGTTGCGTTGCAGTAGCCGTTTGTGGACATGCTTTATCCTGCTGAAAAAGCACATCGCCTTCCTCACGATGAAATCGATGTAGCACGGGGATGATAACACGCGCAATGTAGTACGCATTGATTACTTTACGCTGCTGAAACACCAAATGTGACAGAGAGTTGTAGCTGATGGCTCCCACACCATGAATTATTGAGCGGGACCTGCCGCTCCTCAGGTCTACACCGTACACGTGTACGTCCATCACTTACTTATAGACAGACGCTACTCTCATTACTGCAGGCAACAGAGCCCCATTCCACTTTCAAGTCGACTCTTTCACTGCACCAGTGGTGACGCAGCGCCAGTGGTAGCCTGGCCAGGGCCAAACGTGATCTCAGTTCTGCTGCAAGCACACTGTTTCCAGTGGTCCTCGGTGACAGCATACGCAACCTGTGCCCGGATTTCTTCCACTGACGATGTTCGGTCGGCCGCCGCTGCTCGTACAATGCGTCGATCTTGAAGTGCGTCTGTCCTTCGCGGACGTGTAGAACCCAGTCTAGACGTATCACCGATACAGTGTGTCCAACACGTGCAGCAGTCTGTCGATACGTCGTTGCAGCTTCCCACAGCCCCAAGATGCGACCCCATTCAAATGGCTGGTGTTCAGGTGGTGTACGTACTCGTCGGCGAGCGTGGTTGTACCCTAGAAAGAAAGCTGCAAGAACTGCTCACCTATAAACTCAGCACAGTTACCTATTGCCGCATGAAACCAGAGGGCAGGCAGACAGGTCACCCAAGCACTATCTGACGCTGATGACAGTGGAAAATGAATAACTAACACTACAAGCCCTAACTATGCATATATCACTGTTGTCAATGAACACAGTCTTTGAGGGTATTGTACTTTTTACGGCAGTGTAGTTTACTGATAGCGTATATGTAATTAGGATCAGACACAAACTCAGGTTTGATCAGGAAGGCGAATGGAATATGCAGCAGCCGTTTGGAAGATAAGATCTAAGGTAATGCTTAACCACTCCGCCAATTCATCGGTTATCGGCAGACGGTACAGTATTGATTTTACATCGTTGTAATTACGAATTTGCGCCAGTCTTCGGTTTGGTTTTGACTGATTGTTGTGTAACGTACGAAGCGTTAGAGCATTAACAGTATCGAGCTGTAGCACCATCAGTGTATCAGCGATCGAGGGCAAATTTACAAAATGTGTGTGAATTCCTAAAGGCCCAAACTGCTGAAGTCATCATTCTCTAAGCTTACACACTGCTTAAACTAACTTATACTAAGAACAACACACACACCCATGCCCGAGGGAGGACTCGAACCTCCGGCTGGAGGTGACGCGCAATCCGTGACATTGTTCCTTAGACCGCGCGGCGGCAAATTTACAAATGAGGGCTTCAACCCCATGCAGAACCTATCTTTAAGAGGCCACAGAAGATGCAACAAAAAGCTGAATGAAAATAAAATGTCTCTCCACTTATTGCCTGCAAGCATATGGTCCGCGGCTCGTGGTCGTGCGGTAGCGTTCTCGCTTCCCACGCCAAGGTTCCCGGGTTCGATTCCCGGCGGGGTCAGGGATTTTATCTGCCTCGTGATGACTGGGTGTTGTGTGCTGTCCTTAGGTTAGTTAGGTTTAAGTAGTTCTAAGTTTTAGGGGACTGTTGACCATAGATGTTAGGTCCCATAGTGCTCAGAGCCATTTGAACAATTTTTTGCAAGCATATGATCTACATCTCTACAACGTATTAAACTAGTAATCTAATAAGCTTTCCTCGCTGTTAGGCTTAATAGCGGTCATTCAACGCATGCAGAGAAACCGACCATCCTTGGTACATATGTATTTCAGTTTACTTTGACATCTGAGAAGATCAGAATAGAAATAGGGATCGTGAAAGAGATAGCAACCTCATGTAAGTTAGTTAAAATTACTTCTTGGGATTTCCCGACATCTGTCGGATGCTGTCGACTTATGCATTTATGTTTCGGCTGACACCGGACTGTTAGCCGCTGGTGTACTCAGCTTGAAATATTTGTACCGTTCAGAAACATATACATCGCTGTAGCGTAAAGAAGAACTGCACGATGAAAGGAAGGTTACTGTCAACTAGACAAAAGCAGAAGTACTTTGATCGGTCCGCTTGATAGCGTGTAATCAGCGGGCTTCCACGCGCTGCTGATGTGCATGGACTAGAAGGGCAACTGAACATGTTGGAATAGCACGACAATGTTATTCACCACGCAGATTGAGATGAGTAAATTTCGGAAACTGGGACTCCATTTCCTCAGCCTCGATCGAAATGACGTTATTTCACCATAGTTTTTACGTCGGATAGAGGGTACCTCTAACATAATCCTCCTTTGAATGAAAGAATTGGGCAAAAATCATAATAGATCTAATACTATAATCTTCAACGCAATAGAGTCTGCACCTGCTATGTATTTTTTAAATGATTTCGTGATGCCTTCAGCTGACATTCTCTTTATTTTACGTACGATTGTAAAATTACGACCTTAGGTCGTTTTCAAGTATCTAAAACAGATGCAGTACACACTGAATGCATTAGTATCTCTTATGATTTACCACAGGAACAAGTCATATCGCAAGATATACTGGGATGATAGTAACTTCCTTTGTGGACTATTCTTCAATGGTATATTATGTAATTTATGTCTTTGCTCTTAAGACAGCGTGTAATTGCCATGAAGTAAGTTATAAGCAGGTTTTCGTTCTTTTTGGAGCAAGTTACTTTTGAGCAATTCTTACACAACTATTATGTATGTGGTCGGTGCCATTAACGTACTTACACTAGGATGATTACAATTATTTTACAGGAATTTGTTAATTAAGCTATATGTGTATTTGTTCTCAATTATATGTGATTAATGGCCGTAATTGGAGTAAATGTGACTTACTTAATATTTAAAAGTTGTTTTCAGGAAATAACATGTAGCCATATATGCACCAGTGATGAAATATGATTAACTATAATTGAGAACGAAGACATATATAGCTTTAAAGAAGTTCTGTAAAATAATTATAATCTGTCTAGTGTACAAGTGTATTAGAAACACCGACCTTATATATAACAGCTTTGCAACAACTGCTTAAAAGTAGCGTGCTCATTGTTGTTGTTGTTGTTGGGGTCTTCAGTCCTGAGACTGGTTTGATGCAGCTCTCCATGCTACTCTATCCTGTGCAAGCTTCTTCATCTCCCAGTAACTACTGCAATCTACATCCTTCTGAATCTGCTTAGTGTATTCATCTCTTGGTCTCCCTCTACGATTTTTACCCTGCACGCTGCCCTCCAATGCTAAATTTGTGACCCCTTGATGCCTCAGAACATGTCCTACTAACCGGTCCCTCATTTTTGTCAAGTTGTGCCACATACTCCTCTTCTCCCCAATTCTATTCAATACTTCACCATTAGTTATGTGATCTACCCATCTAATCTTCAGCATTCTTCTGTGGCACCGCATTTCAAAAGCTTCTATTCCCTTCTTGTCCAAACTATTTATCGTCCATGTTTCACTTCCATACATGGCTACACTCCATAGAAATACTTTCAGAATCGACTTCCTGACACTTAAAGCTACACTCCTGGAAATGGAAAAAAGAACACATTGACACCGGTGTGTCAGACCCACCATACTTGCTCCGGACACTGCGAGAGGGCTGTACAAGCAATGATCACACGCACGGCACAGCGGACACACCAGGAACCGCGGTGTTGGCCGTCGAATGGCGCTAGCTGCGCAGCATTTGTGCACCGCCGCCGTCAGTGTCAGCCAGTTTGCCGTGGCATACGGAGCTCCATCGCAGTCTTTAACACTGGTAGCATGCCGCGACAGCGTGGACGTGAACCGTATGTGCAGTTGACGGACTTTGAGTGAGGGCGTATAGTGGGCATGCGGGAGGCCGGGTGGACGTACCGCCGAATTGCTCAACACGTGGGGCGTGAGGTCTCCACAGTACATCGATGTTGTCGCCAGTGGTCGGCGGAAGGTGCACGTGCCCGTCGACCTGGGACCGGACCGCAGCGACGCACGGATGCACGCCAAGACCGTAGGATCCTACGCAGTGCCGTAGGGGACCGCACCGCCACTTCCCAGCAAATTAGGGACACTGTTGCTCCTGGGGTATCGGCGAGGACCATTCGCAACCGTCTCCATGAAGCTGGGCTACGGTCCCGCACACCGTTAGGCCGTCTTCCGCTCACGCCCCAACATCGTGCAGCCCGCCTCCAGTGGTGTCGCGACAGGCGTGAATGGAGGGACGAATGGAGACGTGTCGTCTTCAGCGATGAGAGTCGCTTCTGCCTTGGTGCCAATGATGGTCGTATGCGTGTTTGGCGCCGTGCAGGTGAGCGCCACAATCAGGACTGCATACGACCGAGGCACACAGGGCCAACACCCGGCATCATGGTGTGGGGAGCGATCTCCTACACTGGCCGTACACCACTGGTGATCGTCGAGGGGACACTGAATAGTGCACGGTACATCCAAACCGTCATCGAACCCATCGTTCTACCATTCCTAGACCGGCAAGGGAACTTGCTGTTCCAACAGGACACTGCACGTCCGCATGTATCCCGTGCCACCCACCGTGCTCTAGAAGGTGTAAGTCAACTACCCTGGCCAGCAAGATCTCCGGATATGTCCCCCATTGAGCATGTTTGGGACTGGATGAAGCGTCGTCTCACGCGGTCTGCACGTCCAGCACGAACGCTGGTCCAACAGAGGCGCCAGGTGGAAATGGCATGGCAAGCCGTTCCACAGGACTACATCCAGCTTCTCTACGATCGTCTCCATGGGAGAATAGCAGCCTGCATTGCTGTGAAAGGTGGATATACACTGTACTAGTGCCGACATTGTGCATGCTCTGTTGCCTGTGTCTATGTGCCTGTGGTTCTGTCAGTGTGAACATGTGATGTATCTGATCCCAGGAATGTGTCAATAAAGTTTCCCCTTCCTGGGACAATGAATTCACGGTGTTCTTATTTCCATTTCCAGGAGTGTATATTTGATGTTAACAAATTTCAGAAACGCTTTCCTTGCCATTGCCAGTCTACATTTTATATCCTCTCTACTCCGACCATCATCAGTTATTTTGCTCCCCAAATAGCAAAACTCCCTTACTACTTTAAGTGTCTCATTTCCTAATCTAATTCCCTCAGTATCACCCGACTTAATTCGACTACATTCCATGATCCTCGTTTTGCTTTGTTGATGTTCATCATATATCCTCCTTTCAAGACACTATCCATTCCGTTCAACTACTCTTCCAAATCCTGTGCTGTCTCTGACAGAATTACAATGTCATCGGCGAACCTTAAAGTTTTATTTCTTCCCCATGGATTTTAATACCTACTCCGAATTTTTCTTTGTTTCCTTCATTGCTTGCTCAATATACAGACTGAATAACATCGGGGAGAGGCTACAACCCTGTCTCACTCCCTTCCCAACCACTGCTTCACTTTCATGTCTCTCGAATCTTATTACTGCCATCTGGTTTCTGTACAAATTGTAAATGGCCTTTCGCTCCCTGTATTTTACCCTTGCCACCTTCAGAATTTGAAAGAGAGTATTCCAGTTAACATTGTCAAAAGCTTTCTCTAAGTCTACAAATGCTAGATACGTAGGTTAGCCTTTCCTTAAACTAGCTTCTAAGATAATTCTTAGGGTCAGTATTGCCTCACGTGTTCCAATATTTCTACGGAATCCAAACTGATCTTCCCCGAGGTCGGATTCTACTAGTTTTACCATTCGTCTGTAAAGAATTCGCGTTAGAATTTTGCAGCCGTGACTTATTAAACTGATAGTTAGGTAATTTTCACATATGTGAAAACCTGCTTTCTTTGGGATTGGAATTATTATATTCTTCTTGAAGTCTGAGATATTTCGCCTGTCTCATGTATCTTGCTCACCAGTTGGTAGAGGTTTGTCAGGACTGGCTCTCCCAAGGCTGTCAGTAGTTCTAATGGAATGTTGTCTACTCCGGGGGCCTTTTTTCGACTCAGTACTTTCAGTGCTCTGTCAAACTCTTCACGCAGTATCATATCTCCCATTTCATCTTCATCTACATCCTCTTCCATTTCCATAATATTGTCCTTAAGTACATCGCCCTTGTATAGACCGTCTATATACTCATTCCACTTTTCTGCTTTCCCTTCTTTGCTTAGAACTGGGTTTCCATCTGAGCTCTTGATATTCATACAAGTGGTTCTCTTTTCTCCAAAGGTCTCTTTAATTTTCCTGTAGGCAGTATCTATCTTACCCCTCGTGAGATAAGCCTCTACATCCTTCCATTTGTCCTCTAGCCGTCCCTGCTTAGCAATTTTGCACTTCCTGTCGATCTCATTTTTGAAACGTTTGTATTCTTTTTTGCCTGCTTTCTCTTCTTTTACCCAAGGATTTCTAGCAGCCCTCGTCTTTGTACCTACTTTATGCTCTGCTGCCTTCACTATTTCATCCCTCAAAGCTACCCAATCTGCTTTTACTGTACTTCTTTCCCCAATTCCTCTCAATTATTCCCTTATGCTCTCCTAGAAACTCTGTGCAACCTCTGTTTCTTTGAGTTTATCCAGGTCCCATCTCTTTAAATTCCCACCTCCTTGCAATGTCTTCAGTTTTAATCTACAGTTCATAACCAATAGATTGTGGTCAGAGTCCACATCTGCCCCTGGAAATGTCTTACAATTTAAAACATGGTTCATAAATCTCTGTCTTACCATTATATAATCTATCTGAAACCTGTCAGTATCTCCAGGCTTCTTCCATGTATACAACCTTCTTTTATGATTCTTGAACGAAGTGTTAGCTATGATTAAGTTGTGCTCTGTGCAAAATTCTACCAGACGGCTTCCTCTTTCATTTCTTCCCCCCAATCCATATTCACCTATTACGTTTCCTTCTCTCCCTTTTCCTACTACCGAATTCCAGTCACCCATGACTATTAAATTTCCGTCTCCCTTCACTATCTGAATAATTTCTTTTATTTCATCATACATTTCTTCAATTTCTTCGTCATCTGTAGAGCTAGTTGGCATATAAACTTGTACTACAGTGGTCGGCGTGGGCTTCGTGTCTATCTTGGCCATAATAATGCGTTCACTATGCTGTTTGTAGTAGCTTATCCGCACTCCTATTTTTTTATTCATTATTAAACCTATTCCTGCATTACCCCTACTTGATTTTGTATTTATAACTCTGTATTCACCTGACCGAAAGTCTTGTTCCTCCTGCCACCGAACTTCACTAATTCCCATTATATCTAACGTTAACCTATCAATTTCCCTTTTTAAATTTTCTAACCTACCTGCCCGATTAACGGATCTGATATTCCACGCTCCGATCCATAGAATGCCAGTTTTCTTTCTCCTGATAACGACGTCCTCCTGAGTAGTCCCCGCCCGGAGATCCGAATGGGGGACTATTTTACCTCCGGAATATTTTACCCAAGAGGACGCCATCATCATTAAACCATACAGTAAAGCTGCAAGCCCTCGGGAAAAATTACGGCCGTAGTTTCCCGTTGCTTTCAGCCGTTTGCAGTACCAGCACAGCAAGGCTGTTTTGGTTAGTGTTACAAGGCCAGATCAGTCAATCATCCGGACTGTTGCCCCTGCAACTATTGAAAAGGCTGCTGTCCCTCTTCAAGAACCACACGTTTTATCTGGCCTCTCAACAGATACCACTCTGTTGTGGTTGCACCTACGGTACGGCTATCTGTATCGCTGAGGCATGCAAGCCTCCCCACCGACGGCAAGGTCCATGGTTCATGGGGGGAGGAGCGTGCTCATAAACTACTGAAAAACTATTTTTCATTTGCTTTATGACAAATACATGCAGTCTTAGGAGCAAGACGTGCATGACACAATACGCCCTTAAAGAATAGTGCATAAAGTAACTTATAATCCTTCTAGTATATCCTGGGATATAACTTGTTCCTATGCAAATTCATAAGTGATACTAATGCATTTAGTCTACAATGCTTCCTTATTAGATACCTGGAAATCGCCTAAGGCCAAATTTGGTAGCTGAAGGCATCACGAATTCATTTCTAAAAAATTATATTTATTATTATTTAATCCTAACATCACGTGAACAATTTGTTAATACAAATTACAGAAAATGTTATTGAATATGTACTATTTTGTATCTAACTCTTCCCATTGCACCATCCAGCTCGTCCATACAACATTTTTGAAATCACTGAACAGGATGTTGATGAAAAAACGCAGAAATCTATACGACTTTAAAGACAGTAAGATGTTGACCACTGACAAGCGTTTCTCTATATGAAATTATCTTGAAAGGTGTAGAATTACAAGTCCACAAATATCTAACGACTGAAATTTGTGCTGTGGGCTTGCATTGATGTTTGTGGCGAGCCTGTGGGTTTTCCGCAATTTCAGTTTTTTGGTGTTATTGGGAAGGTAAAATAATACCACTCTCCCAGCAGTGATCAATCAAGGGTAAGGAAAAGTGTATGTAGATCGTTTCTAGTACCATGTAGAGCTAATAAGGCTTTCGCTCTGTTTACGGTTGTATGCGAAGGATGAATGAACCAGACATGAAACGGATGGCTTTTTGGAGAGATACCGGATGTCTGGTAAACCTACAAGCCGTATATTCGGTAAATTCTGGAATCGTCGTTCATGAGTGAAGCGGGAGAGAGGCGTATTTATTGAATGACTGGACTACTTGATTTATTGTGAACTGCGGTCACTTAGTACTGAAAAAAAAATTGTTAATTGCAAGGCAAATTATGAAAAATATCATCGAGAAATAGAAGAACGACTAACTGGAAATATTTTAATAGTAACAGTGACAATAATAGCTGTTTGTTATATTTTCTAGTTTCTCGTAGCAGGGAAAGGAAAAAAGCACGCTTGTCACAAAGCCTTGTCTTATTTTTCATTCTTTTGTTTCGAATTGTTTTCTTACACCGAGCAACAATTTGTACGTCCAAGAAAGTTGATTTGGGCTGTAACCGACGCAAAAGCCAAAAAGTAACATCAGTTAACAGCAGAAATGATTGCGCTAGAGAGCGAGCCTTTACCCGTCGTGGCAACAACCGGGTTAACGACACGCCACATTATGTCTTACCACGCTGTGAAATGCAAGCCGTACGTAATTTCGCAAAAGCTGTTCCTGACAACTACGAAAGTATGAAAATCAAAAGAAACATTTCAAGTGTTCTCATGGTGACTCTAGCTTCTGATATACGAACCAGTTTCCATAACAATGCCAGCTTCATGAATTTCACTTCTTAAAAAAAATCACAGATCGCTGGTATACTGAACTAAGAAAAATTCATTTACCCTTGTGACGCCGTAGTCTGCGAAAGGCGTTTGAGTGGCTGAACATCAGTCTGCTGGACGTTTCAACCATTCTCTTTAGAGAGTTGTAATTGAGTCATTTAGTTAACAGGAATTGTCGCTAGTAGTAGGCTAGTAACGCAGTTCAATAATTCGATCTTAGCTCAAGAAAAACTGTTGGCGATTCAGAAGGTGGTAAATGTGTCGGATCATCAGTTGGTCCATCATGTCAGCACGAACTGCAGTTCCATTTTTCATATTGTAGAGTGCCTGTTGGAACAAAAACGGGCTATGTCGCTGTTTGTAGCTGATCACACTTACCAGTCTGATGGAGCAGTGTTTTACGCTTTTGAATCCCCTTGAAGAAACAAGTACTGGTCTCTCTTGCATATCATATGATGGGGCAATAAATGAGTAGTTATATAAGGATGAGACATTTGAAGGAACCCCTGAATTTAGACACATGACTGCCTCGTTGAAAACCGAATAAAAAATCATTTCAGCTCCTTAAATGAAGATCCACAGTACTTGCATAGAATCTTTCTAGACTGAAGATTCAGGACAGACTGTTTGGGGATTGGTGAAGATGAAGGAGCTTGACAGAAGACCCTATCAGGACTTTGCGGAGGACTTCCCTCCAGTATCATTTCGTCTCCAGTTCCTGCCAAATGAAGCAGTGGAGGCGAGACTGAATCAACTGTGACCTGTGAAGCTCACGACAAGTTTTGGGATTCCTATAACGAGATAGCGAATGAAAATAATAATAGTCACTGAGACAGTCAAGAAACAAACACGATTACAGGCGAGACTGACTATTATTTGAAGACAGTTCGCAGAACTTATCTTTCAGCGCATTTCAGCAGTGTATATGGCGAGACTTTCTCTGAAGCTGACCTTGTTCGCGAACATAGGCTAAGCTGTTACCTGGTTTATACAATATCATTACTCCTCGCTTCTGGTGAATAAATTCATAGTTTACTTCAGCTGCACTGACCAAGAACATAATTCCATAAAACAACAAGGAGTAAACAAACGAAAAATAATTTGGCACCTTATTTTTAGGTCAACACAAGGACAGGTGCGTCTAAGGTCAAAAAATTGTGAACCGAGTTTCTTCATTAGCTTATCTACAGGTTAAATTGTTATCCATTATACATCAAGCAATTTTATTCACAGTGTTTCATGTAGTGTATGACAACTAACTTCTATTTTCGATGCTAGCGAGTCATTTTTACTTTTCTGAAATGGCAACCAATAATTCTTTCAGAGATTAAAACTTAAAACTATATTCTGTGCACTAATTGTATGTCAATTCAGCTACCCATTGAGATGAGTCTAGTAAGCTCAGTTTGGGTGCTTCACAAGTATGCTTCTATGATCAGTAAACAACATCCTTTAAAGCAATTGGAATATAATTTATAGAGTTTAAGAACGAAAGTGGTCACAGCATCGATCTTTGTGAGACTGGCTTGTTATGTTCCATTCCGAGCTTAGTTTCGCACTTGCGACGTAGCCTGTCATTGGGAAGAATTTTTTCTCTTGTTTTTTGCGAACGTAAAACCCCCCTGTAAAAGGGACGTGGAATGCTCATTCCAGTCTGCTGTGGAATGTACGCTGTTACGAAACTGTAAACCAGAAAGTGAGTGGGAGATGCTGGTGTTGGAAAGGGTTTCTTTATATTAAGATCCTTCGTAACAGCGTGCACTCTGTGGCATAATGAAATGCTGATTTAGGTATCAGTCACCATTATACTGTCCTTCGCCGTATCTTTCGTCCCGTAAGTGGAAGTTCAGTGAAATGCCCAAGGAGTCAGCAGGGTACTGGAAGAGCGAGGTCCAGCAAAAACCAAGAGTGAGGATTGCAACTGCAGCTTTATTCTGTAAGAAAACGTCACGCAACTTATGCGGGCCTTCCACTAAGATCGCATGGTATGAACGTAGGGATAAACTCACGGTTTGGTTACCCAGAAAACTGAAAAGTAATTTAGATCTCACGGTGTCGATAAGTGTCTGTTGTCAGTAAATTGCTAAATGCAATGGAAGTGTATTTTCTTTGCATTGCCACAAGCATGTTCATACAGACCTGTCAAAAAAATTAATAAAGGATGACCTTGAGAGGAAATAGCATCGGTAATCCGTAATACGTCACCATTCACCTCCTGGTGCCATCTGTCGGCAACCTCGCGTGATTCAGCAAGGTCGCTCGCGTAACGAAGCAGCCAGCACTTTCTCGGTTTCCGTCCGCTCCTTCAGTTTACTCTTTACCGCTGTCCAGCTATCCTAACAGTGTCACACACACAACAAGTTTTTCAAGAGGATACTGTAATGATCACCACCAATTATTAGGTTAACTGTGCAAAACCGTTCTGAAGTCAGTATCCGGCTGAAATCTGTCCCCCATCAAGTACATGTATTACACTCGAGGACGAAAACAGATACGATTCTGTTCCAGTTTCATTTAGGCAGTCTATGCTAATTATGATACCTGTTGTAAAGAATAAAGTGAATTTTGGAAATCTATTGCGAGAGAGTAATATTGGTTTTCGTTTATGATTTTCATCACCAACATTGACGAGATACTTGATCCAGATATTCTTACATAGTACAGATAGGTGACCATATGTGGTTCAAATGGTTCTGAGCACTATGGAACTCAACTGCTGAGGTCATTAGTGCCCTAGAACTTAGAACTAGTTAAACCTAACTAACCTAAGGGCATCATAAACATCCATGCCCGAGGCAGGATTCGAACCTGCGACCGTAGCGGTCTTGCGGTTCCAGGCTGCAGCGCCTTTAGCCGCACGGCCAGGTGACCATATAGATTTGATATAAATTGTAATTACGGAAATGTCTTGCTCGCACAGCTCTTTATTAAATATCACGCGTTTCGAAACCTCGTTGTCCCACATAAGCTGTAGGACAATGTACGAAAACTATGAAAAGTAATTAACACATCCCATATAGTGCACGATGGTAAAAAACATTGTATGCGCAATAAGGTCATTACTTACATGAACATCTGGTTTTAGGCTAAAGGACTGAGATCATATATGTAGTAATAAAGTTCTGATTACATGGAGTTGTCCGTTCGATGAATGAAAGTGTCAAACTGCCTGTAGGGCATTAAACTGTCAATGAGGTAAACTACACCGACAGATGGCGTAAGCATTAATCAATGATAATTCGCATTGACGAGTGAAGATACTAAATGATTCCTCTGCAAAGCAACGTAAAGACTTTCATGAATGAAAACTTTGTCCTACAGCTTATGTGTGACGATGAGTTTTCGAAACCCGTCACATTTAATAAAGAATTGAGCGATCGAGACTTTTTCATTATTACAAATCGACGAGATACTTTGTATCAGTGTATTTCATGTTCTTCTGAAAACTTCCAGCGGCTGAAACACATCGGACAAACAAATAATTAAATCCTGCAGGATTATGAATTTTATGGAGAGATAAAGTGCTATATCAAATAGGCAAAGACACGCTATTGCGCACTGGCTCTAACAGGTAATCCAACATGAAAAGCACAGAGCACATTATGAGAGTCTAACTTGATGTTCCCGTTTTTGCTACCACTTTTTACATGTTGTTAGAGAGACCTTTTTGTCATGCATAGATACCTAGTCTGAGAGAAGATAGTAATTAATATCGCCAGAGACGAAATGAGCTATGTTGGGTGACAACAAGGAGTTTTAAAAATATAATCTTCATTATCGTCTTTTTAACAGTAATAGAGCATCTCTTTCGTCATTGATTATATTCTTTCTTTCTAATCTGGAAGATTAAGATGAAGAGATTTGTCAGGAACAAGCAAGTCAACCTTTAACAACGAGAACAGACTACTACCACCTTCTAATGCATCGTAAAGTGAGCAGAAAAGCCGTTACCGAGAATCCGTGATGCTTTTCTTGCTTTACAATAAACTGTTGTTATTTATGTCCTATTATTAGCTTAAGACTGGTGTAACGACTCCGATACGGGACAATAAAATGTTAACAAGACACATTAAGCACGGACACACCTTTACAATGATCGTTGCTACTTTTACCAGATGTGACATGAAACTTAAGACTTAGAGTTATGACAGTCAGTTTGGAGATGGGGCTGCTCATAACATTCATTTCAAATGTAATTGGATTTGCTTAGGAATTTGTAATCTCTTGATGGAGCACATCCGAGAGATTAGCATCAGAACACGGGCATCTCATGCAGAATGCAAGGCAGGACGACTTTTTGAGTTTCCTACATTCCCATAAAATCGAAGCAGATATTGAGACACTTTAGTTTGGATTACTAGCAGGTTAAAATTTTGCCACAGTTCGCAACGCCTCAGTTCAGGGCAGTTTAAGGCAATTACTGCGAGAAGCCTCGGTTCGCGGGTGCCCTTGTAGCGTCTCGCTTCGCTCCTCGGACAGAGGAGTATCGTTTATCCCAGAAAACGTGAAGCTAAACAGACCGAAACGCGCAGGCCGGATGAAGAAAGCGCCGACACTTTCTGAAATTAGAGGGCTAATTAGACGGAAAGTACTGTAATTAACTTGTGTCCCTGACAATGAGAGTTGACGATTTCGCTTCTAACAAGCTAACTATCTCTTTAGCAGCATGCCCAACGCGATAATACATGTTATATGCCGCAAGGATTATCTTACAATTCCAATTGATTTGTTATTGTGCGCCGGCCAGAGTGGCCGAGCGGTTCTAGGCGCTGCAGTCTGGAACCGCGCGACCGCTACGGTCGCAGGTTCGAATCCTGCCTCGGGCATGGGTGTGTGTGACATCCTTAGGTTAGTTAGGTTTAAGTAGTTCTAAGTTCTAGGGGACTGATGACCTCAGATGTTAAGTCGCATAGTGCTCAGAGCCATTTGAACCATTTGTTATTGTGCCCACTGCCTCCCCATTTCCCTTCCCACCTACCCTTCTGCCTCCACTGCATTGTCTCGTCACTGGTTCGCGTTCTTGTTTTGATTTCTTTATTATCACTTCTTCTTTGCTAAACGACTACATGGTAGCGGGACTCACACTGTATTCCGGTTTACGATCGTGTTTTGTTTTTTGCCGGCTAAGAAGAATCTCACTCTATCCCTCCCATTCTCTTTTTCTCTCTGCTCCACTTGTCTAGATGCCCCTCGTGGCGGTCTTAGAATGATTACTGCCGCAGTGTCGTGGGAGTGACGTGGCATAAATTGTTGCGTCTGACCGCAGGCAACATTCGCCACGGGTCCTAAGCTGCAGACCGCCGTCCCCTCTCCCTCCTCTGCAGCCCCTCCCCCGCCTCGCCCTCCCTATCCACTTACGCTGTTTCTTTACGGTCGGATGTGTCCGTCCGTTGCGTGCCTTGCGGTGGGGGCAAGCAGAGCGGGCCGGATATAAGAGCAGAGCTGTCCGCAGAAACCGTCCAAAAACCTCACCGCGACTCCATTGTTCAACATGGCACCAGTAGTGGAGTGGCGTTCGGTGACTTACGTGTTACTAGCCGCAGCCGTTGCGTGCACCCAGGCGCGCAGTGTGTTGGAGACGAATTCGGTGGACCCTGCGGACGAGGACGAGGGCACGTGGTCAACGGTTCTGCTGCGCGACCTGCGGATGGTTTACAAGACGTACCGCGACTGCGAGACGCGCGGCAAGGACGTCACCACCTGTCTCAAGGTGAAGCTGCTGACGGAGCTGGACAGGGCTGCGAGAAGCCGTGCGCCCAATCTGCGGCTCGTCGACGGCCTCGTCAGTCTCGTGAGAGACGACTCGGCAGACGGCGGCGACTCGCGGCCACTGCCGCCGGAGCAGCAGCTGGTGGAGACGCTGCCGCGGTCTGCCGAGGACAAGCAGCAGTCGCTGGACGCACTGCTCGTAGACCGCGCCTCGGCCTTCCTCAGGAGCCGTTCGCTGCAGCTCAACCTCGGAGAGGCTGCGGCGCAGATTGTCGAAGGTAACGTCTGCCACACTGCACCTCAACAAAATTCGTTCCGTGTCACCGAGGGAGAGTTCAGTCATTCTGAAACTGAGGCCAGCAAAGCAAAATTAAGAATTTTAATTTCGTGTTTAATGTTCTTTTGCAAAGGAAAACCCAGGAGCATTGTCTAGATTCAATTCACGCACCACTGCAAAGATGTAGTGTCGGTGGGGTAGAGAAACAGCTAAAATCGTTAAAAACGAAGATCCAGTGCCTGGTACAGTTACTATGAGATTCCATAGCGGATTTCAGTCTGAGTTAGCCCGTCTTTTAGCCACAAAACATCGAAGATCCCTCTAACGAAAAGCTGTGCCCGGTGGGTAAAAGAAACCGCAGTTCACACATAACTACAAGAAGGATTGCATAACCGATCTGCTAAGGTATTGTCCAACATCCGAGACATCTATTTGTTGCTGAATCTTAGGACATATTCTGAGCTCTAAAGTACTGAGATATCTCCAACAAATAACCTCCTATGCCAACCAGCATGGGTTTTGATCACTGAAAATCGTTTCGTTCTTTCTCTTGTGATATTCTGAAAGAAATGGATCCGGACAGACAGGTAGATGCGGTGTTCGTTTACTCCCAAAAGGCATTTGACAGATACGCGTGTTATAAAAAGTACGGTCATATGGGGAATCAAGCGAGATTGTGACTGGATTCAGGATTTCTTGGTGGGGAGACATCGACAGATGTAGAAGTAAATTCACTGTGAGCCCCTGCGAAGTGTGATGGTTCAAATGGCTCTGAGCACTATGGGACTTAACATCTGAGGTCATCAGTCCCCTAGATTTTAGAACTACTTAAACCTAACCAACCTAAGGACATCACACACATCCATGCCCGAGGCAGGATTCTAATCTGCGACCGTAGCGGTCGCGCGGATCCAGACAAGCGCCTAGAGCCGCTCGACCACACCGGCCGGCAAGTATGATGGAACCCTTGATGTTTATGGTGTATAATAATGACCTAGCAGACAACATTAACGGTAATCACAGACATTTAGTAGATGATGTAGTTGTCTATACTAAAATACTGACCGAAAACAACAGCGTTAATCTTCAGTCATGTCTCGGTAAAATGTCAAAGTGGTGCAAAGATTGGCAACTTGCTTTAAACGTTCTCAAAGGCAAAAATTTGCATTTTGCACAAGACTACAATACCAGTGACTCGTAAGTGGAATCGATCTAATCATATAAATAAATACCTAGGTGTATCAGTTTGTAGGGATATCAAATGGAACAACCACGTAGGCTCTGTCGTGGGTAAAGCGGGTGTCAGACTGTAACACACTAGCAGAGTGCCAGCGAAATGCAATCCCTGTATAAAGGAAAAATTCAAAAGACATAATCGTTGGAAGGTAGACCAAAACATCTTTCGGAGAATTTAAAAGCAAATACAACATTAAGGTACAAAAGTAAATCGACTGTTGAACACTGAGGAGAGAGGGATTGGTGGGTGGAGCACGTGGAGTGCCTATGTAAAGTGGGGAAATAGTTTGATAAAGTGACAGAATAATATAGTGTCGGTATGGAGGACGTTGCAGACGTAGTACCGGTATTACAGACAGAGCGTACTGCAATATTATAATCAAACAAAATAGGAACAACGGTTCGCATTCCTTCGAAGTTTCTAAAAAATATTGAAGGATGTGACAGCCACACGATTACTAGAGTTAACGAGTAGAATCTGTGAGACTGGAGACATACCTTCAGACTTTCGGAATTATTTCATGTTCACTATCCAGAGAATAGCAGACGCAGGTTTAATCAACCACGTCAGAAGGCTGATTTTCCACAATATAGTCTAGCTTTTATGATAACAATTGTGGTTACTGATAAGATCCTTTGCTGCTTGTTGTGCTGCAGTGAATGTTACTAGCTTTTATCGCGTTCTTATAGGGGTATGCCCGAGGCTTTTGGGTTCAATGGAACTAGCTGCTGTGACGCACGCCATGTCAGATGATTAATGACTTGTCACTGCACACAATGCGGTGTGGTGTATGGAACCGTGCATCATCTTGGAATAGAAAGACCTGGAACTGAATAGCCACTTTCTATTAGCATCAACAGTGCATTACACTAAATGTTGAAAGATATACTGGGTACCGATGACGGTGAAGGATACGCATAACTTCCACAGCCGATCAGAATTGGAGGCGTCAAGCAGAACTGCCCATCAGATTGTGAGATAAGAAGAGATGACTATACTGAAACTCCAAATAATTAGGACATCCGGCAGCTAATTGTAAGACTTCAGGATCCTTGTGGCAAAAAACGCAGCCAGATGAAAAGGATTGCTCTTTTGTTTCAGTGGTTTTCCCTCCCCTACACTCAGCATCCTTTGTTCTTGGTTCTCATTCCATTGACCTGATTTGTGGTGCAGCGTGTATGTTTACAGAACTTCTGCAATTGCTTTTTCTTGCCAAATTTGTGGGTGATTATTTTTCGACCAGACATTTAAGGATATTGAACTTGCTTAGGTGGACATATTCGCTTCAGAAGATGCCTTTCAATATTCCACAGTCCAGCCCATGGTGTAAGAACTACGTCACTTCATATCGTCTGGCAGTTGTCACACGCTATGCTATAGGCCAACGAGTGTAGTCATGCATGTGAGAATGATCTGATTTAGTCGGCCTCTCTGAAGTCTTCAAAGCATGGGTTAGGCTTCTTTTCTCCGGCATCAACCAGGCACCTGGCTCTCGCCATCTACTTCGAACGTGGCTCACACACTGTAGATGTCCATGATGTTTACTGCGTTTCTCAATTCATCACAAGTAGGAACTCATTTATTTGCACTTCTTACACAAATCTTCTAATCCAGTGTCGATCTTCGCTGACGACTTGTGGAGTCAATACAGATTCAGGCTCTTTTTGGAAAAAGTTTAGAGCAGACTTCGAGGTTACCTTCCTGAAAGGTGTAAGCGGTACGTCTGGACGGAAATATGATCCTCACTTCTACTGAATACCTGTACAGTGTCCGATAGAGTAAGTACGAAGTGAAGGGTTGTTGAAAGCATAGGCAAGGGAAGAAGCCTTTAACAAACGTTACCTATAGAGGAGGGTAGAGGAATATAATTTTGTTCAAGCATCTAGGAATAAACAAAGGAAGAAGTACTTGGGGGCTACAGAAAATAAGTTACTCATGCCAATTCACACTAAGACTATTGCGCAACAATACTGACGCATTGTTAGAAGGGAGCATATTTTCTAGATTTCTTGCAGACATAATTATGCTGCTTTACGAATAACAGATGCATCACATTTTGGGAGTGAAACGGTGCGGGAACTGGAGAGGCACTCCAAAACTGAACTATGTGGGACAGTACGATTCTTGGGGACAAAAAATTTAAATTTCATACAACTTCACCGTCAAATTCTGGCAGTATATGGGCCATGTCCAACCGCTCTGAAATAGTGCCTACATTTTGGCCAAGGTCGCACAGACGGAGATGATGCTAGTTGAAAAGTGCAGAACTTGCACCACCTCCCACCTTTTCGGCAAGCTGAAGGAACATTTTGGAGGAAACATGTCCCAACGATGAAGACATTCATACAGCGGTTACCGAATGGCTCCGTGACCAAGAACGGATTTTTATCGTCGAGGAACTGAACGATTGGTAGAACGTTCCGACCATTGTTTACAGAGATTTTGTAACTATTTTGAAAAATACTGTCATTCATCTGTGTCACTGAACTGTATTGTAGCATTCAATGAAAGTTACTTGGCCTTTAATAATGTGGAATATTTAATGTACTTCTTAAAGTCCCCTCGTAGTACATGTGGAAACAGCAGAAATTATATATCAATGTACTGAATGAATTCTCAGAATATTGTTACATCAGAACCATTATACAACACCAGAGCGAGGGAAACAACTGGCATCGTAATGTTAATTTGTATCCAACTAAAAACGAAAGAAATAATAGAGTTTAGCGTATAGTTTATAACGTAGCAACTAGGTTACATAGTAATGTATAAACGTACCCCCTCTATTTTTTTTTTACTTGTGTTTGATAATAATAGTAATAGGTAAAGGGAAAGAATTTCACACCAACCATTACACGAGGTGAAATATACTTTTTTACTTTGTACTCCAATGAAGTAAGAGCGAACACTTGAAATGGCATTAGGCAAGTAGACGAATGGAAGTTACGTCGTATGGAAGGCGGTGAGTTGCTTAGAGCGGAAAGGCACCAGAGTGAAGTAGCTGGAAGTTATACGTGAGCGGCATTCTCGCGGGAACGCAGAAAACGTCTCGGTTGTTCTAGAAGAATCTTCGCGTAGGTAGACCTTCCGTCAGGTTAAAAGGGCGCAGAACAGCTACGCCGAAGGGGAATCGGAGTTCTGGGTCCGTGTGCAATGGATCGAGACATCTCAAAACACATAAAATGGGCACAGGAGATATTAATCTTTCAGTTTAAGAACTATTTATTTTAATTGTGATGTAAAGAAGGTAACAGATGCAATACCTAATGAGTCAAGTTCTTCTGTTTCAAAAATGGTTCAAATGGCTCTGAGCACTATGGGACTTAACTTCTGAGGTCATTAGTCCCCTAGAACTTAGAACTACTTAAACCTAACTAACCTAAGGACATCACACATCCAAGCCCGAGGCAGGATTCGAACCTGCGACCGCAGCGGTCGCGCGGTTCCAGACTGCAGCGCCTAGAACCGCTCGGCCACTCTGGACGGCCCTTCTGTTTCAGTTCATATGTATTCATTCATTTTCAAAAGTGGACACTTCTACTGTGATTCACGAGAGTGGAAGCATAAATTCAGTGGAGGAGGCATTAGCTGAGGTGTTGGCGCATTCGAAACATTAAGTCACTAGCGGGCTGCCTGGGAGGCAGGTCTCGTAGATGAACCTTGAAGAAAAAAAGAAAGAGGTTCATTTTTGATGTGCTGTAGTACTTTAGGAGTACTAAGGATTTTGAGACACTGCTCCGAGAGTGCGAATCAGCATGTGAGTAGTGACAGACTATTCTGCAAGTATTACACGCGATAACGTGTACGAGTAGGAAGTGGCTTTGAATATTTGTACAAGTATCGTTTCCAACTGTGACGATTACTAGACCGCTGATAGAAGTGCGTTCTCAAGTCATTATGCTGTCTCAACATGATGGGTGATTTCGGTGCACAACTTGGCGCTTACGAGATTTGTGATGGCTGTGTCTTCAAGCTTCAACCATGCAGATGGTCGGCTAGTCGCATGATGGCAGTGCTGAATACTGATGCTTTATTCCACGTGTTATACGGACATGAGAAAGAGTATAGTTTAGAATAATTATTGAAAAACCCGTGTGGCAGTGCAAAATCAATTAATGCAATTGAAAGTTTCTTTCCATATTGTATTTCCATCTTGTAATCATGTTAAACTATCAAGTGATTTAGGCAGATTTATAGAGTTCTAGAAATAGCTAACGTGAGTAAAGATTCTCTTTGTAGTGAGTGTTTCACTTGTGAGGAAAATTACGTTTAACATGACTGATGGGATAATAATATAAAGCACGTAACCGAAGACGTCTGCCTGGTACCACTGTCTTTCGCTCCTTTCCTTCTAACCGATAGGTGCCAGACACAACTGTAGCTACCGATCCCTTGCTGTTGTAACTACTGTTTATTAAAGAACAACGAACTTCATGGTTACATTACCCATAATAATAACATAGAGAAGACTTCAGCTACAAGCTGCTAACTTTATTATAGGAAAGCAACGTTTTGTATTTATACAGCAAAGTCGTTATTCCTCCCTTGTTTATCTCAGTATATTCTCGTTTCATTTTATCGAAGTCAAATACGTTTTTTGTTATTTGTGGCGGGTACTATCATTGGTCTACACAGAATGAATTTATTACGAGAGTTTTGTGTCTCTTCGTGGAATTAAAGTATCACATATTTTTCGATCCACGTTTCTAATAGACGATGGTTCCACAATATTTGGAACATCGGCAGTCCATTGGAGAGGCCCCCATCTTACTTAAATACGATTTTGGAAATATTTAGAAGTTATGAAATGGCAAATATTTCTAATACGCCATGATATGTCAACGGTTGTAACCAAAGGATTTTGCAAAAAAATATCGGTGGCATCACTCTGCCATCGGCTATTCTGGATATTAGCCGGTTAGTTATTTTCATCATTTAGCATGGTGGAATAAGGATTCTCATATTCTGAAGTATGGTTATTAACTGTTCCATGAACTTGGAACGTTGATTCATCACTGGAAAAAGTGCGTAAAACAAATTCAGGGTATTCTTACACACCAGCAATAACGTTTGCGTTGACTGCTGTTTGAAGAAGTTTCTCATTTGTATTCTCAGGTTGCAAACCATAGTTTGTAAGCATAAACGTGAAGACGTTTACGAACCATTGTGTGCGCTCTGGCTTGCAGCTGTAACAATTAGCAGTTGGCAGCAACAGTTGACAACTCGGGATGCCAAACAATCGTCTAGCGACCCTCTTCCACGCTTTCATTTCATACGGAGACTCTGTCACCGCTCGCAAATTTTAAAACACTTCTTGCCCATCCATAGCGTGATGCGCCATTGACTTGGATCTTATCAGCGCTCCAATTATCAGAACTTTCGCCGTACTCACGTTACAGACTTTTACAGAGCTAGCCACCTACTGATTCTGCCTTTCTCCTGTTGCCACTTCTGTTCACTCATCCCCACAAGCGCCACTGCTAGTCCTGGGTGGAAACTAGAACAAGGTTGCTCAACCTTGACAGTTAATAATTCGCCTCTGTATTAAGCGTACCGAAAATTAAATTTTCATGAGACGTGTTCGGCGTCGATTACTCCTGTTTACACGTTTTGAACTGGCTTTTCCTCTAGTTGCGAGCAGATTTTTAATTTCACAAACATTTTTAATTTCGCTTATGTTACTCACTAACTTCGATTGTAGGAGGCACAGTTTTTCTGTAACTGCTTTCCGTTTCTTTGTAATTCGGTTTAATTTCGTATAACTTCGTATAAACTGATCACGCGTTTACGAATTCTACTACGGATACACCACTCGTTTTGTACTCAGTACTGTGGTACTGTGTATTGGCTTTTCGTGTTTTCCTGAGCATTGCCAAAATGCAAATCAACAATCATTTGCAGTTAAGGAAAAAGTGTAATTGTAAAATCTGAAACGGAAATAATGGAAGCGAATGAAACTACTGCGGACTGTAACTACTGCTAGCAATCTGACCAAGCATTAATTTTTCCACTGAACATGATAAAAGGACCAATGAAAGCAGTAAGTAATATCCACATAGTGCAAATCTTTAAAAATGTTTTTTTTTACTGTATAGGAAACTAATACAAAAACTCTTCATTGTTGTGGCTTTCACTCGCAATACTACTTTGCCTAAGATATCTACGAAAGTATATTCTGTGCAAATGTTTCCATCGGTCTACTACAATCTGTATCTACTTCAGCCCCCACCATCCTCCAATAATCGAGCTATCCCTAATCTCAGTCAAGTAGTGCATTTGAAGACGTATTCTCATGAGTACCTCAATATTTGTTGATTAGATCATCGATCTACTCAAGTAACTATCAACGTTTCTGTAATAATACATTAACAAAGCTTCTAACGTCTTCTTGTTTGTAATGTTTATCGTTCACCTTTCACTTTGGCACCTATCTTCTCACCCGCTACCTTCAACAAAGACTTCCTAATCCTTAAATTTTTGTTCGATGACAACAATCTTTTTCAGATATTCTTTTCTTTCTGTTGCTAGTCCTCACTCTTTATTCTCTTTCCTTTGTGTGCCAGTTATTTTCCTACCCGATCGGCCAAAGTTACCTACTTCTTTTAGTGTGTCATTTCCAAATTCAATTCCTTCAACTTCGCCTGATGTAATTTAAACATTGCACTTCTGCTGTTTTACTTTTGTTGCAGTTCATCTCTTAACCTCTTTTCAGGATGCTGTAAATTCCGTTCAACTCATCTTCCATGTCGTTCACTATCTCTTCCAGACTGATACTATCATCGGAAAAATTTTTAAGTTTTCATTCTCGATAACCTTCAATAACTGCTCGAAGTTTTTCCTTGGTTTCTTTTACTATTTTCTGTGTGCACAGATTGAGTAACTGGGGAGAGAGGCCAAAACGTGCCTCACTTCTCAATTAAAGCCCCTCCTTCAGAGCCCATGCCTAATAAATTCGGTATGGTTTCTGTATAAGCTACAGATACCTTCTCGATATCTGTATCTCACAAATGATTACATGAGAATTCCAGGGCGTGCATTCTATTTAAATGTAGAAACTGTTCACGTTTTGTGTTTCGTCCCTTCCACACTCCGATTGCCAAACAGTGTCACCATTTGTATCTACATACTCAATAAATAAATGTAAGTTTCTTCAGCATGTCTTCTGAGATAAGTCGCACAGCCAGTATGGAGTCACGTTCTCCAACATTTCTCCGGAGTCCAGACAGATTTTCCCCCATATCATCTTCTACCAGTGGTTGCATTCTTAATGTATGCATTACTTATTTTTACAGATTGACCACTGAAGGTAGTTTACCGATGAAGGTAAGGTGTTTCCTCGATAAATGTCCAATTTTTCAACGCATGACACAAAAGGATTAATTATGTGATATCTACGGCAAAGAAAGGCAATTGAAAAGAGCATAATAAACTGATTGAGCAAAATCAAACATAAGGATTTGCCCATATGAAGAATCGCCGTGTATGACGTTTGAATATTGTAGCTGGATGCGACGTATGGGCCGAATGTAGACGAAAGATCTGAGCAGTCGGTCGTATATAGGTGAGTAGTAAACACGACAGTACACCGTGTAGGTTAACTGAAACTGAAGATGGATGAAAATCAGTGGAAGACGCATATCAGAGGTAACATTAGAGATTGGGACTCCGGGGGCCAAAGTGCCGGGTGGATCTTCAATATCACAGATACAGCGTTTCGACACTCGTTTACCGCCGCCCAAGACGACTGCAAATGATTCGCGTATGAAAGTCACTCCCCATCATCAGAGATATACGAATATCAACTGTGGCAGTGGTTCCAGGCCTTGGAGTATCACCTGAGAGGTGATCAACTGTGGCAGTGGTTCCAGGCCTTGGAGTATCACCTGAGAGGTAAAATGAAACTTTCTGAACGGTAAAAATAAATGAGGCCAATGACGATGTAGTGGCCATTGTAATTTTTTTAACGAGTCACAGTCATGGCATACTCTATAGAAAACCAGTTATTTGACAAACACCTGCTGGATAAAAAAGCGTCCTCTACGTGCTTCCACGCACTGCGATCTTCAGGAATACGAACCAGATAATCACTGAGGTATTCCACTGCCATCTGTCTGTCTTCCAACAGATCGCTTTCTCAGTTTTTTTTTTTAATTTCTTGGAATCCAGACCTTCCTTTGACTCCTTTGACCATGTACCAACCATCTTCCTGGTTGCTCTCCAGCCCACTTCAACTTTTTTCTCAACTCTATCATAGTTACGTCTTCCGTTCTAATCTGTTGTACAATGCACTTACCTATATTGATTTCCTTCCAGTAATTTGCAATGTGCGTCTCTCCAACATATGTGTGTTAAAATACATCTCACAGTCGTGAGTAAAATTAAACACATCAAAAAAGTTTTGCATCACCCCGGTTCACAGAACTCCTGAAGATAAACATTGACTGTGGATATTGCATCGCAGACACAGTCCCTTTGACTGTTCAGAGATGTCACTAAACCCGTCCAGAGATGTAAACAACCATACATGAGCAGGGGGTCCGACAGCAAATCAGTTCCAGTCATTTCACCAGGAAGGAGCTATACGGCTCGTGTTGTCCGTAGTTAATCCATACCTAGATGGTCAATAGCGAGGTTCGATCGCGTCTACATTGTTACTTTGTGCCAGGAAGAGCTATCAACAAGGAAAGTGTCCACGCGTCTCGAAGTGAACCAAAGCGATGTTGTTCTGACATGGAGGAGATACTTAGATACAAGAACTGTTGATGACATGCCTCGCTCAGGGCGCCCAAGGGCTACCAATGCAGTGGATGACCGATACCTATGGATTATGGCTCAAAGGAACCCTCAAGGCAATGCCACAATGTTGAGTAACGCTTTTCGTGCAGCCGCAGGACGTCGTCCTACGATTCAAACTGTGCGCATTAGGTTGAATGATGCGCAACTTCACTCCCGACGTCCATGGCGAAGTCCACCTCTGCAACCATGACACCATGCAGCGCTGTACAGATGGGCCCAACAACATGCCGAGTGGACCCCTCAGGATTGGCATCACGTTCTCTCCTCCTATGAGTGTCGCATATGCCTTCAACCAGACGTGTTTCGAGACAACCTGGTCAGGGTGAACGCCTTAGACACACTGTCAACGACTGCAGCAAGGTGGAGGTTCCCTGCTCTTTTGAGGTGGCATTACACGGGGCCGACATGCGCAGCTGGTGGTCTTGGAAGGCGCCGTAACGGCTGTACGATATGTGAATACCATCCTGCGACTGATAGAGTAACCATATCGGCAGCATACTGGCGAAGCATTCGTTTTCATGGACGACAAATCGTGCCCCATCGTGCACATCTTGTGAATGACGTCCTTCAGGATAACGACATCGCTCTACTAGAGTGGCCAGCATGTTCTCCAGACATGTATCTTGTCGAACATGTCTGGAATAAATTAAAAAGGACAGTTTATGGACAACGTGACACACCATCCACTATGAGGTATCTACCCCGAATCGCCATTGAGGACTGGGACAATATAGACCAACGTTGCCTTGATGAACTTTTGGATAGCATGCGACAACGAATACAGGCATGCATCAGTGCAAGAGGACCGGCTACTGGGTATTAGAGGTATCGATGTGTACAGCAATCTGGACCACCACCTCTGAAGGTCTCGCTGTTTGGTTGTATAACTTGCAATGTGTGGTTTTCATGAGCAATAAAAAGGTCGGAAATTATGTTTATGTTGACCTCTATTCCAATTTTCTGTACAGATTCCGGAACTCTCGGAACCGAGGTGATGCAAAACTTTTTTTGATGTGTGTATTTTACCATGAGCAATCAGAGCCACTTTTACCTCTCTATTCAATTCTTTTGCTGTCCCTCCAGTTGTAACAGCTAACTATTTTTTTTATTTTGGTAAACTGACAAGTAATTATCTGGGTTCTAGGACCAGTTTTTGTGAATGAAGGAATTTTTCGGAGCACATTTTCTTGGACCTCACATTTTAGACAAATTTTCTTGAAGTACAACTGATATTATTTTAGCGGAAGACGGTGATTCATAGTTATTATTATTGTTGGAATAGTTAAGATGGCAATTCCATTCGCAAACTGCAGGTGTGAAAGTAGACACCTACGACTACGGAAGCAATGAAATCAAAAGTGGGAAACTGAATAAACTTCGCGCATGGCCTACGACATGCAATGATGTACTCCAAATAAAATATTAAAAATCTATAGTTGGAAATAAGCAGAATAAGACACCCTATCTACACATTATTTCTTGGTATGGTGAAAAATGTAGAAACTGAACTACAGTTGCTTGAACATTAACTTGTATACGCCATTTGTCATTTTAAAAGAGTTAATTTTTTTTTACAGTTTAATGCTTAATTATATGTCGAACTTTGTTCAGGTTATTGAATGCCATCTGATTTCGTGCAGGGGTAATGCTATTTGTCCAGCAAAGTAGCTGACGATGGCCGAAATCGAGAGATTATAATATGCAGACTGGCTGTAGAAAGGGAAACATTTCTGAAAAAGAGAAATTTGTTAACATAAAATATAAACTTAATAATTACGATGTAATTCCAGAAGCTACTGAACTCGTTTGTAATCTGGTACGGAAGAGAAACGTGGAGAATACACAGACCGGACAAGAAGAGAGCAGAATCTTCTGAAATGTGATGCCACAGGAGGATGTTGATGACTAGATTTGTGGAGAGGGTGATTAATGACAAGGTACTGCCTCGAGATTCTGAGATGGTTGATCAAATTAGGAAAGTAGGGATGGATGAAAATTGTAAAGACTGAGCACGGCTTGACTACAGCAAGTTCAGGCGACTGTAGCTTACAGTAGTTCTGCAGAAATGTAGAGGTGTTTACAAGATAGACTATCTGTTGGTCAGTATCAAATCAGTCTTCGAGATGAGGATGGAGAAATGGTGCTGAACAAATCTGGAGCTAAGGCAACTGTGATACACCACAGGCCATAGATGTTAGGCCATAGATGAGAGGAGTAAACGACGGCAGCAGAGATGTATATGGACGCATGAGATGTATACCTCGCAGGAGAGCTTCTGTAAAGTTTGGAAGGTAGGAGACGAGGTACTGGCAGAGATAAAGCTGTGAGGACGGGGCGTGAGTCGTGCTTGGGTAGCTCAGTTGGTAGACCACTTGCCCGTGAAAGGCAAAGGTCCCGAGTTCGAGTCTTGGTCCGGCACACACTTTTAATCTGCCAGGAAGTTTCAAGACACCTGTTACACAAATAAATTTTCATTAGTGACCGAACTACGTTCCAGTGCCCTTTTCATATTACTGTATATTAGTAGCTTGTCATAGTTCAGAAATATCCGTTCTCATTTGCAGTCTCATCTGTTGTAAATATGCACACACGAACTTTCCTCGCACGTTGTAGTTTTTGTCGAAGTGAATAGGTGCAGTTTGCAATGCAAGTTCCACATAAACGTGAATTGTGTTTGTGTCTGCAGATCTGAGTATAACGAACCACAAAAACGCAGTAATACAAACAGGGTCCTACAGAGCGAACATATATATAGCACTGAATGAAAGTACCCACCGAAGGGGAACAAAAGTGCTGAGACTTGTTTCGGTTTATATTAATTATATGTTCACATAACAGACGACCTCAGACTCGAGTATCTTTTTCTTCAAACACGTCTGCTTCAAGCTGTGAATAATTGTCGTCACTATACTACTGGCCACTAAAATTGCTACACCAAGAAGAAATGCAGATGATAAAAGGGTATTCATTGGACAAATATATTATACTAGGACTGACATGTGATTACATTTTTGCGCAATTTGGGTGCATAGATCGTGATAAATCAGTACCCAGAACAACCACCTCTGGCCGTAATAACTGCCTTGATACGCCTGGGCATTGAGTCAAACAGAGCTTGGATGGCGTGTACAGCTACAGCTGCCCATGCAGCTACAACACGATACCTCATCTCATGAAGAGTAGTGACTGGCGTATTGTGACGAGCCAGTTGCTCGGCCACCATTGACCAGACGTTATCAATTGGTGAGAGATACGGAGAATGTGCTAGCCAGGGCAGCAGTCTAACATTTTCTGTATACAGAAAGTCCCGTACAGGACCTGCAACACGCGGTCGTGCATTATCCTGCTGAAATGTAGGGTTTCGCAGGGATCGAATGACGGGTAGAGCCACGGGTGGTAACACATCTGAAATGTAACGTCCACTGTTCAAAGTGCCGTCAATGTGAACAAGAGGTGACCGAGACGTGTAACCAATGGCGCCCCATACCATCACGCCGGGTGATATGCCAGTATGGCGATGACGAATACACGCTTCCAATGTGCGTTCACCGCGATGTCGCCAAACACGGATGCGACCATCATGATGCTGTAAACAGAACCTGGATTCATCCGAAAAAGTGACGTTTTGCCATTCGTGCACCCAGGTTCGTCGTTGAGTACACCATCGCAGGCGCTCCTGTCTGTGATCCAGCGTCAAGGGTAACCGCAGCCACGGTCTCCGAGCTGCTCCACGCTGCTGCAAACGTCGTCGAACTGTTGGTGCAGATGGTTGTTGTCTTGCAAACGTCCCCATCTGTTGACCCATGGATCGAGAAGTGGCTGCACGATCCGTTACAGCCATGCGGATAAGATGCCTGTCATCTCGACTGCTTGTGATATCATGCCGTTGGGATCCATCACGGCGTTCCGTATTACCCTCCTGAACCCACCGATTACATATTCTGCTAAGAGTCGTTGGATCTCGACCAACGCGAGCAGCAATGTCACGATACAATAAACCGCAATTGCAATAGGCTTCAATCCGACCTTTATCAAAGTCGGAAACGTGATGGTATGCATTTCTCCTCCTTACACGGGGCATCACAACAACGTTTTACCAGGCAACGCCGGTCCACTGCTGTTTGTGTATGAGAAATCGGCTGGAAACTTTCCTCATGCCAGCGCGTTGTAGGTGTCGCCACCGGCGCCAACCTTGTGTGAATGCTCTGAAAAGCTAATCATTTCCATATCACAGCATCTTCTTCCTGTCGGCTACATTTCGCGTCTGCAGTACGTCATCTTCTTGGTGTAGCAATTTTAATGGCTAGTAGTGTATCACGTTGTTTCTTTCTACCCAGTCCAGGGCGAGAAGGTAAGCGTTTATATGTCGTAATGCTTGTGCGCGCCGGCAGGTCGTCGCAAGAGGGACAAGATGGGCGGGCTGCTGCTGCTGCTGCCTGTGCTGATGGGCGGCATGCTGATCCCGCTGGCGCTGGGCGGCCTGGCGCTGCTGGCGGGCAAGGCGCTGCTGGTGGCCAAGCTGGCGCTCGTGCTGTCCTCGCTGCTGGGGCTGCGCAAGCTGCTGGGCGGCGGCGGCGGCGAGCAGCACGAGCCCGTCGTCCAGGTCGTCTCGCCGCCTCACCACGGCCACTACGGCCGCAGCATCGACCTCTCGCCGCTGCAGCACGCGGCCGGCGCACACGACCTCGCCTACCGGGCACACGCCGCCCGCCCCTCTGTCGCCGCCTGACGATCGCCCACGCACCGCCCTCTAATCTCGCCCTCCGCCGCTCCGTACCTCCAGCATCACAACCGTCACTCTTGGCTTTGATCTCAGCACCTCCTCCGCTCATTCTGTACGGGCTTCCCGGGTCCCGGGTTGTTTTTTCTGGAACACCGTCCCCCCTCCCCAACTTCCCTACAACGACAAGTAGACACGAAATGAAGTTCCTCGACGTAAGAAAGCTGAATTGCCTCACATACATAGGCAGGTATTATCCTGCTAGTCGAGCTTACGGCACGAAGCTGAATACGAATGTTTCCTCTCTAGTGTCCACACTACTATGATAACAAACAGGCTTCTTCCTCTACAGACGAACATTTCTCATATTTATTACTTATATGTATTTATTTGTGTGATATTTATTTGTTATACGTTACTTACTGTAGATGTAGCCCAAAAAAGGAAATGGTGTACATCATTGCCTCTAACTGCAATAAGAGCAAAAGAAAATTTTAAATGAGTTCTTATTTAATAACAATAATCATCCATTTGTCACTATGGAAACAACAAGAGTGGCATCATTTTCATACTGAGACGTGCCACGTGCTAAGAGCTGAGCGCAGCATAAAATGAACGACGTGGAAGGAAGAAAGCGTCATATCGTATTGACAGCTGAGAAACCCTGTGAGGCTGCTAAACATCCTAACCACAACGAGTTTTCATCCTCTGCAAGCGATCCTGTTGATCGTCTATAAATGTCATTAAGTAGCAAGAAAATGTGCTCCAACACAAGCTGCTTGGAGAGCTGTACAACAAGCGTGAGCTACGGGGCGTTTCTTTCCTGCGATTTATAAAACAAAATAAGAGCAGAGGAAAGTGTAGGTGTGTGTTTTATGAACGAGGTACTAAACATTTGGTAAGCAGGTGAGTGATTACATTAACACTGTTATAATTATTTACAAAAAGTGTGACCTTTGTGTACCAAACAAAGATATCGCAGTTATCTCTGAGAACCTTTTTCTTCCCATTCCGACAGCACGTATTACGGAAGACTTTCTCTGACCTAAATGACCGAAACAGGAAACACTAACTTTGATATTACGTTGACGAGTACAGTGAATGTGGCACCATTCAACAACAAACCCCGTGAGTTTAGCTTTGTTATTATTGCTAAAGTGACTTCCAGTTTGTGTGAAATTTTGACGTAACTACTCTATTTGAATTGCAAATATTGGTATTATTTTCCTTTGTCTGATCTCGCGTGAAGTAGTTCCAGTCATAATTCGTTCCTTTACCTAATTTATAAAATAATGATTTGTAATTCGTATAACCACTGACCAAACTGTCGATGTCTTTTCTTTTCGCTCGATTTCAGCAGATATTGCGATAATTATCATAGCTAACACTTGGTTCAACAATCATGAAAGAAGGTTGTATACATGGAAGAACCCTGGAGATACTAGAAGGTTTCAGATAGATTATATAATAGTAAGACAGAGATTTAGGAACGAGATTTTAAACTGTAAGACATTTTCAAGGGCAGATGTGGACTCTGACCACAATCTATCGGTTATGAACTGTAGATTAAAACTGAAGAAACTACAAACAGGTGGGAATTTAAGGAGATGGGACCTGGATAAACTGAAAGAACCAGAGGTTGTTCAGAGTTTCAGAGAGAGCATAAGGGAACAATTGCCAGGAATTGGGGAAAGAAATACAGTAGAAGAAGAATGGGTAGATTTGAGGAATGAAATAGTGAAGGCGGCAGAGTATCAAGTAGGTAAAAAGACCAGGGGTTGTAGAAATCCTTGGGTAACAGAAGAGATACTGAATTTATTTGATGAAAGGAGAAAATACAAAAATGCAACAAGTGAAGCAGGCAAAAACGAATAGAAACGTCTCAAAAACGAGATCGACAGGAAGTGCAAAATGGCTAAGCAGGGATGGCTAAAGGACAAATGTAAGGATGTAGAGGCTTATCTCATAAGGGGTAAGATAGATACTGCCTACAGGAAAATCAAAGAAACCTCTGGAGAAAAGAGAACCACTTGCATGAATATCAAGAGCTCAGATGGAAACCCAGTACTAAGCAAAGAAGGGAAAGCAGAAATGTGGAAGGAGTATATATAGGGTCTATATAGGGGTGATGTTCTTGAGGCCAATATTATGGAAATGGAAGAGGAAGTAGGTGAAGATGAAATGGGAGATATGATACTGCGTGAAGAGTTTGACAGAGCACTGAAAGACCTAAGTCGAAACAAGGCCCCGGGAGTAGACAACATTCCATTAGAACTACTCGCAGCCTTGGGAGAGCCAGTCCTGACAAAACTCTAGCATCTGGTGAGCAAGATATATGAGACAGGCAAAATTCCCTCAGACTTCAAGAAGAATATAATAATTCCAATCCCAAAGAAGCAGGTGTTGACAGATGTGAAAATTACCTAACTATCTGTGTAATAAGTCACAGCTGCAAAATACTAATGCGAATTCTTTACAGACGAATGGAAAAACTAGTAGAAGCCGACCTCGGGGAAGATCAGTTTGGATTCCGTAGAAAAATTGGAACACGTTAGGCAATACTGATCCTATGACTTATCTTAGAAGATAGGTTAAGGAAAGGTAAACCTACGTTTCTAGCAAATGTAGACTTAGAGAAAGCTTTTGACAATGTTGACTGACATACTCTCTTCCAAATTCTGAAGGTGGCAGGTGTAAATACAGGGAGCGAAAGGCTATCTACAATTTGTACAGATAGCAGATAGCAGTTTTAAGAATCGAGGGTCATGAAAGGGAAGCAGTGGTTGGGAAGGGAGTGAGACAGGGTTGTAGCCTCTCCCCGATGCTATTCAATCTGTATATTGACCAAGCAGTAAAGGAAACGAAAGAAAAGTTTGGAGTAGGTATTAAAATCCATGGAGAAGAAATAAAAACTTTGAGGCCCGCCGATGACATTGTAATTCTGTCAGAGACAGCAAAGGACTTGGAAGAGCAGTTGAACGGAATGGACAGTGTCTTGAAGGGAGGGTATAAGATGAACATCAACAAAAGCAAAACGAGGATAATGGAATGTAGTCGAATTAAGTCGTTTGATGCTGCGGGAACTAATTAGGAAATGAGACACTTAAAGTAGTAAAGGAGTTTACCTATTTGGGGAGCAAAATAACTGTTGATGGTCGAAGTAGAGAGGATATAAAATGTAGACTGGCAATGGCAAGGAAAGCGTTTCTGAAGAAGGGAAATTTGTTAACATCGAGCAATGATTTAAGTGTCAGGAAGTCGTTTCTGAAAGTATTTGTATGGAGTGTAGCCATGTATGGAAGTGAAACATGGACGATAAATTGTTTAGTCAACAAGAGAATAGAAGCTTTCAAAATGTGGTGCTACAGAAGAATGCTGAAGATTAGATGGGTAGATCACATAAATAATGAGGAGGTATTGAATAGAATTGGGGAGAAGAGGAGTCTGTGGCACAACTTGACTGGAAGAAGGGATTGGTTGGTAGGACATGTTCTGAGGCATCAAGGGATCACCGATTTAGTACTGGAGGGCAGCGTGGAGGGTAAAATCGTAGAGGGAGACCAAGAGATGAATGCAATATGCAGATTCAGAAAGATGTAGGCTGCAGTAGGTACTGGGAGATGAAGAGGCTTGCACAGGATAGAGTAGCATGGAGAGCTGCATCACACCAGTCTCAGGACTGATGACCACAACAACAACAAAAACATCTCCGTATTAAAATGGCAATATCTTCAACTTCTGACTATTTTATGGAAGAAATAGAAAATGCTATGAAATTCTGTAATAGCTTGATATTATTTTACTTAACCTTTTTTCACTTATTCTTTCGTACAGAAGAATCACCCCCTCTTCCAGATTCAGCAAACTCACTGAAATGACGAAGATTGCATTTTAAACGATAGATCAAAGTACTTAAAGCTTCTCGTAGATCACGTCCGGCATTGTTTTCAACGAATGTTTTTGTAAAATCACAACAGTTCGGTTTCAGCAAAGAATACTTGCACTTTTGATTTATTTGATAGGCGAAGTGCACTTTCACGTCTAAATTTCACTTTTCGCAAATCACGCACTGTGCCCTCACAAACAATAAAAACAGTACTACATTGTCCATCGCACACAAAAGTCAATTTACCATTCGTTCCTTCGTGCTACACTTCGCATGTCGGATTTCATCTTTACGATACAGTCAAAACCTTTTACTTCGCCGACAAATAAAATTGTACTAGTGATTGCACTCGCCATTACCCGCTTCTGAGGTCATTCGTCGCCTAGAACTTAGAACTAATTAAACCTAACTAACCTAAGACATCACACACATTCATTCCTGAGGCAAGATTCAAACCTGTGACCGTAGCGGTCGCTCGGCTCCTGACTGTAGCGTCTAGAACCGCACGGCCACTCCGGCCGGCTGGCGACGAAAGCCTTAGCAGTTTTGTAGAGTTGAAATAGCTACTCAAAAGTCATCAAACAGCACATAGCTGACATCCACCATTGAATAATTCTTGATCTCTTCTGCTCTCCTCCTCTCTCTAGCGAATCTTCATCATACAAATAATAGTCTCCGCCTCCCTTCCTCCGTCTGCCATTTCCTTCTCTCCTTTCTGTTACGTCCCATGTTCTGTAGATAATTTGTATACACGCGATGCCTCGCCTTAGAGTTCGCCGCCAGGTACTTGCACTACGCCGTTATCATTTGTGACAACATTCATCATTACGTCTTCAATCTCTCAAAAACATCAAATATTAACTTCTTCCGATTTCAGTGCCTCTTTCTATTCCTTTCCACATATCAATCTCTAAAAATGGTCTCAAAATATTTCTTCTATCCTCATTACATGAAACTTTCCCTCAATAACATACTGTCACCACCTCTTACACAGAACCCAGATGATAAATACGACCTAATGGAGATGGTACTTTATTACATAGAACACAAAATTTACTTAGTTTACATTCAATATATTAACATTACACGAAATTACAATATAAGTAATACGTTTACAAATAAAGTTTAATATTTTCGAATTAATATTTGTCTTTCGTATTGGCAACAATTGATAAAAAATACATGGTAATTTTAAACTGGATCAAAAGACAATTAAGGAAAGATAAAATACTTTCGAACTGACACACAGTAATTACACAGTACGTAAACTTCTGTCACAGTATCATCGTATTTTATATGTGAAATACAATTCTCTTGGAAAACAGATGCAGTTACAGAACCAGTCGATGCACTGTGATGACCAGGAGAACCACTGCATATTGACAAAGTGGTGAACATTTATGAAACTTCTAAGAAAACATATTTTTTAAATAGACAGTATAAATGCCAGTACGACTGTAGTTTTACGAGAGTGTGACAGTTTTGGTGCTAACAAACAGCTCATATCAGTGGTTGGTGAAACATGTATCGTCCTTCAGTCTTCAGAATGATGTCGTCCACATTCATTGACCCCTTTGCACGCTTTGTATCAGAGTTCAGAGTTCTGCACGAGGGACAGTCAAATGAAAAATACACACCCAGAACAACTGGGCCATGTAACTGTTCCATTGGAAAGTAGTCACCATACGCGTTAAGACATTTGTCCCACTGGCAGATGACACGATAAATTCCTGTTTCGTACAACACGGTCGACGGCTGGCGGATCCACTCTTGCATTTCCTCGTCGTCTGAAACCGACGTCCACGCATTTCTTTCTTCAGATCGCCTAAGATGTGAAAATGAAACGGTGAATGATTCGGTATGTACGGAGGACGTTGCAGAGTTTCCGAACTAAATCGTTGATGTGTAGTCTTCGTCCAATTAGAAATGTGGGGTGAATGTTATCGTGCAACAGGATTATTCCGTTCGACAGCATTCCTTCGCGTTTAGACTTTAGAGGCCGTCGAAGTTTCTGCAAATTGTCTTCACAGCGCTGCATATTGATTGCAGTTCACGCTCGAGGAGCTCAACGAGCAGATGACCTGTGCAGTCGGAGAAGTTCATCGCGTGACATCACCTAAAAGGTATTTTTCAGTCGTGAACGAATATTATGACGCAGTGCGTCGTCACGAAAACCTTGTGGAATTAAAAATAAATTCCCTAATTTCCACACGGTGGCGTATAAACTTTTATGCTTTTATTTTTGAAAGCATCACTAATATTATCTGTGGCGAACTGTAGCACAGTATAAATAACTGAAAATTCAGGTACAGAAAATTACACAATCATATGAAAGTGTAAAATTAACAAGAGCCCTATAGTGACCTGTCCTACAGTAAGGAGGTGCCACAGGCACTTCGGAAGAGTGCCGTGGTTCTTCCATCAGCTTTCTTAGCAACAGAGTTCAGTGATAAATATTTTGTGAATAATAACTCTTTTAAACATCATGAAATGTATTCATATTTTCGAACAGCATTTTATCCAAACACAGAACAAGCCTACACAGCATTCGACTAGCCGTTGTATGTCAGCAACACGGAATCACCATTGAACACTGAGTAGAAAAGAATGAACAATTTTTCCACTATGTCTGGTATATATATGTATAAAGAATATCTGAAAGATAATACATCTTCTAAATACGGCACATATGTATGACGACAAGACTTATATGGCTTGTGTACAATTTGATTATAGGCTACTAAAATGGTTGTAAAGTGGTATAGGAAAGAAACATGACCTAGTGTGTAACTATGCAAAATAGAAGGAGCAGAGTCAGATAAATTCGGATTAACAACTTTCACGAGTGGTATACAATGAGTAGTGCAACAAATTTTTTTATCGTCCAGTTTCGGTTCCAAAAATGCAGAATTTGTTGTGAGACATTGTGGAATATTCCCACTTCAGCCCCTACACTTCCATGAAATTACAATAGCTGGCGAAGCTACACGTGGCCTTGAAAATGGGGTCTGTAACGGAGCTGCGTTCCAAGCACAGAGCTGTCATCGAATTTCTTTGGCGGAAAACCAGAGCATCGCAGGTATTGATAAGCACTTGCAGTATGGCTGCAGAGAGCTGGCAGTGAACAAAATCACGGTGAGTAGTAGGGCGAGGCGTCTGTCATCATCGTAATAAGGTTGCGCAAACCTGTCCGACATCCCGCGTGCCAGCCGCCACACACAGCTGTGACTCCTCCAAAACTGAAACGTGCTGTCACTTCCAATGAAGGATGAAGAATGAACGATGCACTCCACTGGGAACAGTTCAAAGAAGGGTAGCACGTTTTGTATTATTGCGAAATATGGGAGAGAGTGTCACAGAAATGATACAGGATTTGGTCTGGACATCATTAAAAGAAAGACGTTTTTCGTTGCGATAGAATTTTCTCACGAAATTCCAATCACCAACTTTCTCCTCAAAATGCGAAAATATTTTGTTGACACCAGCCTACATAGAGAGAAACGATCACGACGGTAAAATAAGGGAAATCAGAGCTCGTACTGAAAGATACGGATGTTCGTTCTTTCCGCGCGCTATACGAGATTGTAATAATAGAGAATTGTGAAGGTGGTTCCATGAACGCTCTGCCAGGCACTTAAATGTGATTTGCAGAGTATCCATGTAGATGTAGATGTAGATTTAGATGATGGGGAGGTTATTGATGCTGCAAACTGTTCGCTCCGACGTCGACCAGTAGAATCGTAAATGCGGGCATAAAGGTGCTCCAAATAAGGTGGGGTAAGGCCGTCACGTCGAACGCAGATTATGTTGAAAAATAGGATTTTTTTTAATGAGACCAACCTGCTTTCAGAAAAAAATGTGTTGAATTACTTACTGATCGCCCCTTGTATCTATACAAGACAGAGAGAACTATACGTTAGTCTATGTGTCTGCAGGAAGTAGCCCAATGTCTACGTTAATTTTAGACGCAGCCGAAACTAGTAATCAATGAAAGTAATAAATTGTCGTCTTGACTAATAAATAATTTCTTCTGAATCGAGTAAATGCAAACAATTACAGGTCGCGTATGACCAGCATGACCATGTCAAGAAACAATAAAGAGAGCGGTGACAGTTCGCATTTTAGGAGAGGAATTACTTCGCTGTAACCGTAGGAAGTTTTTACTGATACACCTAGGATCGAGGCAGGATCCTGTTCATCCCTTACACATCATAGACGCAGCCACCCAGCTCTACAGTGTTTCGGTGAGTGTAAATTAATTTCTTTCTCCATAAAAGGCATGTATCCTAATGATACGCCAGTGCACCAAGTTCTCTCCAACTTCTTGTATGTGTCTATCAGTCTATTCTTCACATATAAATTTCAGCCCAAAATCACACACTCAACTATCCAGTCGTCTACTTTAAAGTGACTAATATGCCTGCCGATCACCTTAAATCAACGTACTTGAGCTTATTTACTACTACTTATTGGTAAGTTCCTTCAAGTTTATCCGTCAGATAGAATATTTTAACATCTTTTGAGGGTGCAACCGGAACAGTATTATTTGTCTTTGTGAAATTTCGGGTAATAACCGTATAGCCATCTTCAAGGTGAGTCGATCGTAGAACTAAAACCAGCTGACATAATACTTAAATTTGCTGTGACTCACCATGAAGATGGCTGAAATATCGGAAGAAGGAAGAATACTGTCCAGGATGCACGCCGGAAAGGTGATGAAACACAGCAGTGGAAATCAGTATAAAGGCAGGCTTCCTGCGAAAGTAATAGTACGATCTCTGAAGCATATATGCATCGAATCTACCATCCAAGTAGTAGATACATATGACATAAACAGTCATGACTGAATCGCATAGTTAATTTCACAACAGGTGTAGCAAAGTAAGGCGGTCGCATATGATGGATAGAAATTGGAATAAAGGCGCGCACTGTCATGTTGTGTTATTGCATTGGTTCAAATGGCTCTGAGCACTATGGGACTTAACTCCTGGCGTCATCAGTCCCCTAGAACTAAGAACTACTGAAACCTAACTAACCTAAGGACATCACACACATCCATGCCCAAGGCAGGATTCGAACCTGCGACCGTAGCGGTCGCGCGGTTCCAAACTGTAGCGCCTGGAACCGCTCGGCCACACCGGCCGGCTGTTATTGCATTGTTAGCGCTTTGTCCTCATCTGCTATTCTTAATTACCGCAAAATTCTCTTCGGCTTTGATTTTCTTAGAGTTTGTAGTTGTTACAGTGAAATTGTAGCCGACTCTTCTCGTATCGCTCTTTTCAGCTCACATACGGCCTCAAATTGCATTCCATTGCATAAACACACATCGCAAGTATTCCCCAAAGGTTTTCCACGGGGTGCAAATCCGGACTACGTGCAGGGCAGGAAAAGATATCGATATATTTAACTCCAAATCTTTCTTAGGTTATAGCAGAAACATGCACAGATGCATTATATTGTTGAAACATTAGACTTTCGTCCCATAGGTCCTCATACGCTCTGATCTGTCTCTAGCATCTCAGAGTACATGTTAGAGTTCGTTCTAGTCTTCAGCCAAGCAGCGCTTGATTTACCTTTAGCGCAAAAGCCTGCCCAAATCAAAACACTGCCAAGACCTAAACTTCTTGTCATTCTTATCTGCTTCTCTGTTCTCGGATCACTCCATTAATATTGAAATCCATCTGGCCTATCTACGTTAAACTTCTTCTTATCACGGAAGATCAGTTTATCTCTTTCTGATATCCACGAAATATGGTTGCATCAGATTTCAGTCTTGCCTGTTTTGTTGTGGTGTTCAGCAGGTTTCCGCATTCGTTTCTTGAGTACAAGATATCTACCACATGACCAAATTTGTGGTGCACGCCTGGCTGTTAATGGCAACTGTAAATCAGCAACTAGCTGAGAACAATAATGGTTGGTGGTCCTTGTTTCGCTCAAAGTAATGGTTTCGAGGCCTTATATAACGTTTTACTTCGGCCTTATTTTCCGTTCTTTTCATAACTTGCACCAAGTCTAACGGAATTGTCAACAGCTGTACTTGGACAGTTCAGAGTCTCATTTCTTTGTATTCACCGATCTTTTTTTTATCAGATGATTACTGTTTTTCACGTGGCTTTATCTCAGCTTTGGTTTATGTCCACAACACCCACTGTCACTAACGGTGTCTATTTCCTATCTGCAGTACAGCCACGTACACACGCACTAACACCACACCGAGCCTACTTCCTTGATACCAGTTGAATCGTTGACGTCTTGTTAAATAACGTACTACTAACATCAAATGCGATACCATTCGACTGCATTTATTCATATAACGTATCTCATAGAATTGTATATACAATGTGCACAGCTATTCCAACAGACAACGTTATTTTCCTACTAATACCACATGCCTTTGTACTGATTTCCACTGCTGTAAGATCAATTCATACATTATAATGTTCTGTAGAACCGATACAACATGATTATTGTGGAAACAGAGAAATGTTATGTGTGGTAGAATTTTCAGATGATGGTGCGAGCGAGGTCGAAGACGCTTGCTTATGATTGTCCTAGACGCAGAGTAGAAATTCTCATTTTCAGCTTGAGATCGTGACATATATTTCCCTTGTGGAAGTGCACAGGGATCAACTACTCTTCATCTTTCCTCCTGTCCTTACTTTTACGTATTTAGCTGTAATAAAGAGGAGGGAAGATTACGGGGTTTCTCGTTTCACCGTAAACAAGGTCATCAGGAGAGGAGAATTATCTCGTTTTCGCGAAGGAATGGGGAAGAAAACTGACTTTGTCCCTAAAAGGAAACACCCTGACATTCGTCATAATCGATTCAGGAAAAAAACCAAATCTCGATGGCTAGACGTGGGTTTGAACAATTGTCATCCCGAACGCATGTACATAGTCGCCGCAGCGACTGTTCATTCGGACATGCACATATGTCCCCAGGAACGTTGCATCCTACTTCTTGTAATACAGGCACTACAATATCGTATTTATCAGTCGATACCAGGCAGTGACTTTAAGTTAAAATTAAATAATTTCGTGCACTCGATAAATTACGTAATTTTAACTGAAAGTCACTACTTGGCATCGACTGATAAATACGATATTGTAGTGCCTGTGTTATAAGAAGTACGATGCAACGTTCCTTGGGACATATGTGCATGTCCGAATGAACAGTCACTGTGGCGACTAGAGCCGTCATGGAGTACATTAAAGGTACTGGGAGTTGTGAATACGGACAACCACCAGCCGTATAATGGAATGACGACAACGAAAATTTGGCCCGCATCGGGACTCGAACGCGGATATAACGCTTTACGCGAGTGGTCGCCTTAACTGCTTTGGTTATCCGTGCACGACTCATGGGCAGACACAAGCTTCCATGTATCATCGTTCATCTGTCTTGGCACACATTATGTAATTCCGTCGTTAGGCTGCGACTCACTACATAATTCCTGTACAGGAGAAGGACATTTTAACTGAAACTAACTGCCTGGTGTCGATAGGTAAATACAATATTGCTGTACCTCTATTGTTAAGAAGTACTATTCAATGTTCTTCGAACTTGTATGCATATATGTCCGAAGGTACACTGCATCGTTCTTGCTAACAACACAGGCACTGCAATAGAGTAGTATGCAAAGCGGCAGTTACGCTAGTAGCATCGGAAAAACTTGAGATTGGCAGTTTTAAAAGAATAGAGAAAGTCAAGACGATGTTTATGAAACTGATACTACGATGGGAAAAGAGCACCATCCTGAATTGCAAATGAACTCATGAATGAAATTTATTTCATAGAGCACATCACTTTACAACTCTGGCTAACAGGAGTTTATCAGGAACTGATTAACATAATGGGCCGTAAGAAATAGGAGACAGGCGTAGTGTTATACAGCGCACCAGCCATGCTGGATGACAACTGGACCAGAGAAAGTAAGAACCAAAGACAAGTAACTGCAATACTAGCAATTCGCGGGTTTAATCATAAAATATGCACCAAGAATAAATTCCACGAACCGAGTGGAGCGTAAATGTGTGCTGTGCGGATGTAAAAAATACCACATACAACGTTTTCGAAGAGAACTAAGACCAAAACAGACATGATAAAGACTAAAACGCGTTAAACTTGTGTATTAATGCTTAATATGTGTGCACTTTTCAGTATTCTACTACTCAGGCACTCTTCACAGTCAACCGATTTATATGGGACAACGTTTTACTTGTCATTCAGTGTTCGCGAAATTTAATAGTAAACCACCTCCTCTAGGGCTGTAATTGCTGGCATTGTTCCGAACACTGACTGTCAAATGTGATGTTGGCCAAGTAGTCACATTACTGAGAACCAAAATCACTATACTATGCAACAAACATTAAACTGGCATGAAGTGTACTATTGCATACTTGAATTAACTCTCGCTGTTCGTTAGACAGGAGACTCATGTTTATTTCAAGAGAATGGAGTAAGGTACTCTGCTGAAAATAGTGTCCCTCGGCAGCTACAACCTTTCCCACTCGTGGATTCTGCAATTAAATAATTTATGTATTTGAGGTGATCCACTCAAGGAGCCAGTCATCGTTATCATTAAAGGAGCTTATGTACTGTTGAGAAAGCAATGGTAAACAGAAAAGGCGACGTCTGGTGAATATGGCTGTGGGTGGGGAGGTGAAGGGTGGTGTAAGACATCCTATCCAAGTCCCTTCAAGATTTCCTTCAGTCGGTTTGCAACATATGAGTCTGCATTATCTAGGACCAGAATGGCTTTGTCACGTCTCAGTGCGTAGTACGGGCTTTGTCTTTAAGTGCGCGATTCTTTGTGCTTCGTAGCTGCAGCACTGTGGTTCACCATTCATCGTTTGACCCGGTTGCAGCAGCTCATCGTACACTACAGTGACCAGGACACATTTTGTCACGTACCTCAAATCGTTGCCCTGAGTAGTCGAAAGATGTCTGCACGTTCTTTACGACACATCGCGGTCTCCATAAGCTTCCACTAGCAAACGATGATTTTCCATAGTTGATTTCTTGAGGCAAAAGCAGGAGAGTAGCACTCCTGGAGATACTGTTTTCTTGGTACAAAGCCAGACATATGTTGTTTTCACTCCACTCGAAAGTAGCACACAGGGTTGAAAGGTTAATGTTTCAACAGTTAAACAGGTCTCGTGTAGCTGTCCGTTATACTGCACTAGTACAAGTACAGCTCTCTCTTCCTCAACAGCGGGAATTAAAGCAAGCTTCCAATACATGCTTAGATAGCAAATGATTGCCGTTTGAGAGCTATCGTAAAATTGAGATAGGAGTAAGGTCATCGCATATTGCACATAAAGAGAGATGAAGCGGCAGATTTCTGATTTGAATAATGGTTGTTTGTGAGTCGATCGTCTTTTTGCCTCATGTAAGAAGGAGTGACGTGTGTAGGCACACATCGTAATTCGACAGCGGCAGGATCCTATGAATTTTCGAGATTGTGGTTCATCGTTCCGCGATACTGCTTCTCACGTTGGTCGGAATCCCACAACAATCGTGTGAACATGGAGACGATGTGTTCGGAAAGGCAATGCTCTAAGCCACGCAGCATCTCAGTGGCCCCTGACGAATGGCGTCCAAGAGGACAGACATATTGTGGGTTCGCCTATGCAGCGTCGTACAGCCACCGATGTACGACGAGACAAGAAAGGAACTCGTATGCAGAAAGGCATCTTTCGATAGAAATAGTGCAACGATGTTACGAGTAACGCAATAGTGTCAGTTCGGCGACCACATTTGCGAATTGTTTTGACGCGGCAGAATGGAGAGGCGCGCAGACAGTAACGTGTCCAACGATAGCATTGGGCGTAAGAATGGCAGCACTCGTTTCAGACGAGTCCCGCTTCGGCGTACATATTCACCGTGGACATATTCGCATGTGGAGGCGTTGACGAGAGCGAACATTGACAAACAGTATTCCTCACCATACATACATAGCAAGACACAAAGGCATTATTATCTGCTAATGGGCATTGATTTATATCAGTGAGACAAGTTGAAATTTTGTGTCAGACCGGGATTCGAACCCGAGTCTTCAGCCCACTACACCATCCGGACACAGTGGTCACCACAGCCGCATGGACTACCCTCGCACGCCTCCCTTCAGACCCAAATTGTCAGCTTATGCTGCACACTGCTGTTGTCGTGCCCTTAGCTTCATTACTCGCAGCATCTCGCCGAGTCTCATAAAAGTTCGAGTGTGGTGTGCATCTATATGATATGCGACACCACTGAGACAATGAGACAACCGATCGCGGAATGCAAAAGCCACTATAATCGCTTGGTAAAGGAAACGCATCAGAACCAAATCAAATACATATACCATTCCACAATGACTATAAGAAAGAACCTGCTCCTCTTCTAGTGCAATTTATCGTAAATCACAGGAGCAACGAACGGTAGACCTACTCGTACACAGCAACTGGAAAAACGAACAGGTTATTCCTGTTTTCAAGAAAGGTCATAGGACAGAAACACATAATTATAGACCCGTATCCTTGACATCAATCATCGCAGAACTATGAAATATATGCTGAAGAATGCTTTTTGGAGAACGAAAATCTTCTGTATAGTAATCAACATGGATTCCGCAAACAACTACCTTGAGGAAAACTTAGATGAGGTCCATAGCGTTGTAGACACCGGCGCTCAGCCAGATGCCGTGTGCTTTGACTTCAGAAAGTCAGTCGAAGCCTTTTCTCACTGCCGTTTTGTGAAAAAAAGAGAATCAGATCAAATCTGTGAATGAACTGAAGACATCCTTGCAGACAGAACTCAACACGTTGCTCTTAACGGAACAAAATCGACAGACGTAAAAGTAATTTCCGGAGTACCATAAGGAAGTGTGATAGGATCGTTAATGTATAGAATGTGTATGAATCATCAGTTGAAAGCGTCGAAGTTCGTTAAAACTATTCACAGATGATACGGTTTTCTATAAGAAAGTAGCTATCCCAGGAGACAGTATCGATTTGCCGAAAGATTTGCGGAGTATTGATGAATAGTGCAGGCTCTTGCATTTGAAAATGAACGCAGATGAATATAGCACACTGTACATATATAGGAAAAGAAATTCGCTACTTTACAACTACATTACTGATGAGAAACTACTGGAAACAATATATACCGCAAAATATGTAGATGTAACTATCCACAACGACCTAAAGTGGAGTGACCACATGAAATAAATAGAAGGGAAAGCAGATGCCAGACTGAGATTCATAGAACGAATCTTAGGGAAATGTAGCTCATCCAGGAAGGCGCTTCTTTGACCGATTCTTGAGTATTGTTTATTAGTCTGGAATACATACCAGACAGGTCTGATAGAAGAGACGCACAATAACAGGCGAAGAGTGGCGCGTTTTGTCAAGAGTTCGTTAAGTCAGCGCGAGAGCGCTACAGAAATGCTTAAAAGACTCCAGTGGCAAACGTTACGAGGAAGACGTTGTGCATCACGGAGATGATTACTACCGAAACGTCGAGAGATCACTTTCAGCGAAGAGTAGGACAACATATTACTTCCTCCCGCATACGTCTCGCGAAATGAGGACGACGAGAAAATTCGAGAAATTAGTACTAATACAGAGGCTTTCCGACAATCATTCTTCTTCACACGTGACATTCGCAAGCGCAAGAGGAAAGGGGGATGGAGGAAGGGAAGTCATTTAGTAGCACCAGAAGTACCCTGCATTACACACCACTGGGCGGCTTGCGGAGAATGAGGTAGCTATAGATGTACACGACATGATCACGTCTGGTTCTCGTAGTCGTTCATTTGGACAGCAGCCTTTACATTTTTAAGTGTAAAACATTCTCGGTATTCTTGCCACGTCAGGTCTGGATAAAATCTCGAGCTTTTGACGATTACCTCCATCGTCACCGTCAGGAGCTGACTGCCTTCACTGCTGCTGTGGTAGCCTTACTTATAGCCCGTGAACGGCTTCTGATTGGTTGGCTTATGATTGGTAAGCGATTACGTAAAGCTGTCGTAGACGATGTCACTGTGTGCGCCGGTGGTGCCACCGCTTCCATTGGAACGTAAACCTTGGAAGGAACGTCTCTGCTGCTTCTCTGCATCAAGCGCTCGTTTCCCTGCACAGCTCAGATGGTATCCGCTATCACGGTTAAAGTTATTTTGGCCCATTCTTATTTCAACAGCCTCCTTAATAACAGAATCCCAGTACGTGGAGGCATGGGACAGAATTTTTGTTTCATCGAACAAAATATTATGTTTGTTCGTGAGGCTGTGCTCCGCAATAGCCGATTTCTCCAGTCCTCTATTTTTAGTATGGCGTTGGTGTTCTGCACAGCGCTCGGAAACGGTACGAATCGTCCTTAACAGGGCGCATCACCTCCTTAATTTTCTTAGGAGGACGAAAAATCGGTATTATACCCCCTATACGTAGGACTCTTCCTATTTTGCTGGAAATCGCGCCCCAAAAAGGAAGAACTGCAGTCGGTGTTTCATCCTGTGAGTGTGCAGCATTTTCACGTTTCCTTTTTTTGGAGAACGCTGCCTTTATATCGCCTGCATCATAGCCATTCTTTCGTAACACGTGGTTAATCTCGGACCTTAAGTGGTCCTCGTCAGAAACAGTTTTTGCTGTATATACCAACGTGTTCGAAACGGCTCTCTTCTGAGCAGGATGATGGAAACTCTGTGCATTCAGGTATAAATAGGTATGCGTCGGCAAGAATACCGAGAATGTTTTACATATAAGTGCCGTCGCGAAAACTTCGTTCTCATTTTACATTTTTAACTTGTTTTCTTTTGCGCGGTCATTAAATATTCCTCAAATTACACTGTGAATACATTCACAACAAGTAAAATTTATTTATATCCTACCCTTCCTGATTTTGTATACGATCCCAGTACTTGTACTTGGACAATCTGTTAGCACTGGAAGGCACGATTTTCGTCGGCAGACCGCCTACGGCCCTCTACGCTGACCTTGAGAGCGGTGTCCGTGTCAGCAGGAGGCGGGCAGCCAGCAGCTGGAAGGAGTCCACCGCGGTCACCGCCGCACTGGCGAGGCCGACCGAGCGCCGCCGGCACAAATCGCCGACGCCAGGGGGCAGCCGTGTTCGCTGTAACGGCTGCCGCCGCAAGCTTTCCAGCAGCTCCGCTCCTGTCACGCCTCGCTTCCCATTAGTCTCGAACACAACTCTGTCACAGTAGCCAACTCTCAGTCTGATCCTCATGGTAAAATTTAGCAAAGCTGCACACAGTTATAGACCTACATTGTTGACGTCAGTCAGTTACACAATTTAGGAACAAGTTTTTTGATCACGTATTCTGACACTGCTGTAGACTGAACTTCTTCGTTACAGCAATCAACATGGACTCCACAAACAATAGAAGCTTGATTTTCTCGCCCGCAAAACCTATAAGGGAGGATATACCGTCATATAGCACCGTGCGCTTCCTCATCTTCCGAAAGCCTTTACATACATTTCTGCGCTGCCCAAATATGAACAAAATACGAGCATACGGAGTTCCTAGCAAATAGAACAAAGCAGTCTCATTCATAGTGGAAATAAACCTTCAGATATAATTGTGTCTATGGTGTATTCGAAGAAATTATTGTAGGACCATTACTGTTCACAATACGTAAATGGGGTGTTTCACAATTCATGTTACACGCTTCCATAGGTTTCAGAGGGAACTTAGCAGACCAAATTTACTTCGTAATCCACGTTAGGAAACGGTTAGTTTCCATGTCACAAGGAAAACAAGACATACAGATTTCACACCTATTTAACGTTCGATGTGACGAACTCCAAGTTCGATGCACAGAGTGTATCTGTGCAGTAAGTTCGCATAATCTCTGCCCAACATGCGTGATGTGTGGTTAATAACTTCTGCCGCAGCCATGATATGTGCAACTAGATTTTCCTGCGATTGGATAGATGTCTCATAAACAAGACTCATCATATGACCCCACAAGAAAGAGTCCAAATGGGTTATAGCTGGAGATCTTGGTGGACAAGCATGTGATCCACCTCTATCGATCCATCTATCTTCGTAGACTATGTTCAGATAGTTTCAGACGCGAACTTCAAAATGTACCACCGCTCCATCATGCTGGAACCACAATTCGCGCCGAATGTCTAACGGCACATCTTTGAAATACTCCTCCAGCACTTGTTGCGGGAATGTCCAGTATCTGGGACCCGCTGGGTGGGGAGGAACGATGTGCGGTTCGTCACACAACCATCACAGATACATGCCCAAAAATTGATGCCGAAGGGTCGGCCGGAGTGGCAGTGCGGTCCTAGGCGATACAGTCTGGAGCCGAGCGACCGCTACGGTCGCAGGTTCGAATCCTGCCTCGGGCATGGATGTGTGTGATGTCCTTTGGTTAGTTAGGTTTACTCAGTTCTAAGTTCTAGGCGACTGATGACCTCAGAAGTTAAGTCGCATAGTGCTCAGAGCCATTTGAACCATTTTTGATTCCGAAGGTGTGCTGAATTGCCACGCGGGGTAGCCGTGCGGTCTTAGGAGCCTTGCCACGGTTCGCACGGCTCTCCCCGTCGGAGGTTCCAGTCCTCCTTCGTGCATGGGTGTGTGTGTTGTCCTTAGCGTAAGTTAGTTAAAGTTAGATTAAGTAGTGTGTAAGCCTAGCCACCGATGACCCCAGGAGTTTGGTCCCATAGAAGCTTACCACAAATCTCTGCCTCGTGATGGCTGGGTGTTGTGTGCTGTCCTTAGGTTAGTTAGATTTAAGTAGTTCTAAGTTCTAGGGGACTGATGACCATAGATGTTAAGTCCCATAGTGCTCAGAGCCTTACCACAAATTTCCAAATTTTGTGCTAAAATCATCATGTGCACATGACTTTGGGGTTTTCTCGACGCAAAATGTGGCTATTTAGAGTGTTCAAAACACCTTCACTGTTGAAAAGCACATTATCCGTCAGCAAAATTCATCTTGGAAACTGAGGAAAACTCACAAATGGTGTAAAAAGCCGAGTACAGAAACTGACACGTGGCTCAAAATCCACCGGGAGCATGGCATGTAACTTCTGAGGGTGATACGGGTGGAGTTGCTGATCATGCAGAACACGTTAGACAGACGAGTGAGACACATGCAAGTTAAGTGCAGTGGCTCGAATACTCGTTGATGGGTTCTCTTCAACTTCATGAAGGACTTCCTTTTCCAATAATACAGTGCGCTGCCTTCTTGGAGCGCCATAGATATCTCTGTAGCTTGTGGATCTCCCACTTTCACTCAGTCGTTGGGAGACGGAGTCAGACGATTTGGGAAGTACTCGTGGTACAGTTGCTGAGCTTCTCTTCCATTATGGCGAGCTTCACCGTATATTAATAAGATATCGGTGTACTCTGCGAATGTTTGCTCAGGCATCCATTTACTGCAGTACTAGCCACAGTAATCTCAACTGATGCTTCACCAGAAAGCATGAAAACAAAGCAGTTGGAAACAGAGGACATAAAGTGACACAGCGCCATCGTACTATTCATGAATGTGGATAGCCTACCAAAAACAGGACAACTGCGCAACAAACATCTGGCACGATTGAGAAGCTCTTGTTTCCCTTGCAACGTGGAGACGAACCGTTTTCAGACATTGATTCCTATGTAAAGATTGATCTACTAAGTTCCCTCCACAACCTCTAGAAGTGTTTAACGTGGATGTGAAACACAGTGTAGACGTATAGCCTAGTGGGTAACATGAGATCTAATAGTCTGTTCCAGGACGACGTAGTTGTTTAACGTTGCATCTTATCGATACTTGGTATAACTGGCCTTCAAAATAAATGTGAAGTATTTCGCATAAACAGGTAGAAAGACCCGCCGTTGTTTGATTACAAAATGGTACAAATGGCTTTGAGCACTATGGGACTAAACATCTGAGGTCATCAGTCCCCTAGAACTGATAACTGCTTAAACCTAACTAACCTAAGGACATCACACACATCAATGCCCGAAGCAGGATTCGAACCTGCGACAGTAGCAGTCGCTCGGCTCCGGACTGAAGTTCCTAGAACCGCTCGGCCACCACGGCCAGAGATATTTTACATGGTCCCCAAGCGATCACTGGAATCCGTTATATGCATTAAAAATCTCTAAGCAGGCTTACGGACAACTGAAAGTGGAACAACCACCAAAAAGCTAACCGTAGAAGAACTTACGCCACTTTGAATCATGGCAATCCTCACTGCACCCAGACATCAGTTTAAATGATTATGGCCTGCCGCTGTGGCCGATCGGTTCTAGGCGCTTCAGTCCGGAACCGCGCGACTGCTACGGCCCCAGGTTCGAATCCTGCCTCGGGCATGGATGTGCGTGTTGTCCTTAGGTTAGTTAAGTTTGAGTAGTTCAAAGTTCTAGGAGACTGATGACCTCGCATGTTAAGTCCCATAGTGCTCAGAGCGATTTTTAAGTGATTATATCCCACCTGCAACTGTTAATTTGACTTTATTTGTTATTGCCCAACGTCAGCTTTAAGCCATTTTTCCAGTATCTGGACTTTGTAGACATTTGTCATAAAGTGATAACGAAGGTAAAATTTGAGACATTCGTGATCGCCCTGAGGCTTACCAATAGTCTTTAATCCCGCACACGTTGACGACTGGAACAGCAAAAGGAGCGAGGTGAGAGTGGGACGCACAGAACCTCCCTCGCATCCAACCCCCCCCCCCCCCCCATTTGCCCCTCACAAACTCCACACAACGAAGTCTTCGTGCACCTATTAGCGAGAACCCATACGAGAAATCCGTCGCTTTAGTCATTGTTGATACAGTTTTGTAGCGGCTCGTTTGAGGTACACACACTAGGTGATCAAAAGTATTCGGACACCTCCAAAAACGCGTTTTTCATATCAGTGACCTGAGTAGTCATCAGGCATCGTGATGGAGCAGAATGGGGCGCTCCACGGAACTCAAGAACTTCGAACATGGTCAGGTGATTGCGTGTCACTTGTGTTGTCACTTGTGTCATACGTCTGTACCCAAGATTTCCTCACTCCTAAACATCCCTAGGTCCACTGTTTCCGATGTGATACTGAAGTGGAAACGTGAAGGGACACGTACAGCACAAAAGCGTACTGGCCGACCTCGTCTGTTGACTGACAGAGACCGCCAGCAGTTGAAGAGGGTCGTAATGTAGAATAGGTAGACATCTATCCAAACCATCACACAGGAATTCCAAACTGCATCAGAATCCTCTGCAAGTACTACGACAGTTAGGCGGGAGGTGAGAAAACTTGTATTTAATGCTCAGGAGTCTGCTCAGAAGCCACACATCACGTTGGTAAATGCCAAACGACGACTCGCTTTGTGTAAGGAGCGTAAACATTGGACGATTGAACAGTGGAAAAACGTTGTGTGTAGTGACTAATCACGGTACACAATGTGGCGATCCGATGGCAGGGTGTGGGTATGGCGGATGCCCGATGAGCGACATCTGCCAGCATGTGTAGTGCCAACAGTAAAATTCGGAGGCGGTGGTGTTATGCTGTGGTCGTGTTTTTCATGGAGGGGGCTTGCACACGTTGTTGTTTTGCGAGGCCTATCACAGCACAAACCTGCACTGAAGTTTTAAGCACGTTCTTGCTTCCCACTGCTGAAGAGCAATTCGGGGATGATAACTGCATCTTTCAACACGATCGGGCACCTGTTCATAATGCACTGCCTGTAGTGGAGTGGCTACACGACGACAACTTCCCTGTAAGAAATTGCCTGCACGGAGTCCTGACATGAGTCGTATAGAACACCTTTGGGATATCTAGGAACGCCGAATTCGTGCCAGTCTTCACCGACCGACATCGATACCTCTCCTCAGTGCAGCACTCCGTGAAGAATGGGCTGCCATTCCACAAGAAACCTACCATCACCTGATTGAACGTATGCCTGCAAGAATGGAAGCTGTCTTCAAAGCTAAGGGTGGGCCAACACCATATTGAATATCATCGTTTCTGATGGAGGGTGCCACAAACTTGTAAGTCATTTTCAGCCTAGTGTCCGGATGTAGTGTGGTTTCTCAGAAGTTTACAAATGTGGACGAGTTAACAGGGCCTCCAGGAAACTCGTTGACCATAATAGAGTGCATCGTCTATTTACTGTACCTTCCTCGGCTTTTCTCGTCACCAATATTTTACTTCTGCAGTATAAAAATTGCGGAAAGACATTTATGACTAAGAAACATTTGAAGAAAGCGTCCAAGAAGAGGAAACGGGACAATTCGATCACGTCCTCGTTTATTATTTTTCGAAAATGATGAAAAAATTAATTTTACCAAGAATTACTTGTGTGTGTGTGTGTGTGTGTGTGTGTGTGTGTGTGTGTGTGAAATCTTATGGGACTTAACTGCTAAGGTCATCAGTCCCTAAGCTTACACACTACTTAACCTAAGTTATCCTAAGGACAAACACACACACCCATGCCCGAGGGAGGACTCGAACCTCCGCCGGGACCAGCCGCACAGTCCATGACTGCAGCGCCCTAGGCTGCTCGGCTAATCCCACGCGGCCCAAGAATTACTCCATGCGAGAAGAGACACATAACAATAATCCCAACATTCGCAGTTCAAATTGAAAATTATTTTTAACGTGTCATGAGAATACGAAGCCACTGTAATATGAGCAACGGAACTACACTTGCAAGGCTGTTAATATGACACACTCCCACTACCATTGCGCTCATCAGAGCTCACGCCAGCGGTTAGTGTTTACTAGTTCGGATTTTTGTCTTCATAAATATGTTTATCTAATATATTACATCAGAATTAGTATCAGTAATCTGAAAGATACAACTGAGAAACAGTTAACTGCTTCAGAAATTTCCCATTTCCTTTAAAAATCATGGCAGCTGTTTCTATCATGTAGAAAAGAGCAACTCCACTTATACAAATTAACGTTTAGTTTCTCTTTTACCAAATATGTTTCGCTTATTCGTAAGAGACATCATTTTCGATCTATAATATAAAATTTATTATTTAGCGAAACTTGTTTGTTAAGAGATCTGTGGCATTTCTTGGTAACACGTTGAAACTGTCAAATTATTTACACCCACATAGCTGTGATTAATCACTTATCTCAGTGATAGTTACGGAATATCAAGTCGGTACTTGGAGGAATAAAATCGTATTAAAAACTTGAGTACACTTTATTCATGTTTGACAGTAGCATCTATTCAGTAATTCGTTTCTAAGCCATTTTCCGATAACTTAATAGTAAACGGATAGTCATACAACTTCAGCAAGCTTTCATAGCTGTACAGAGTATGTGTTTCAAAGATATGTGACATTTTACGATTATATAACTATACGAAAAACACAAGCATAAAGTAATTCACGAAGTAGTATAATAATTTAACTTTTACGTTCTTATCATGTGTCCACAGTTACTTCTATAGGCACTAGATGCACACAGTACCAGTTTACAAGTCGTAATACACCACATTTATATATTTCACTACACATAACCTTTCTTGTTGCACAGTGCAGATGACCATACTCACTTGCTATATGGTTGATTGAAGGATCACTGATAATGCCTAATTCGAATACGCAAAACACGTTTGGTTAAAAACAAAATAAATATTCGATTGCAAAGGAATCTATAGTTTTTATCTCTATGATAAATGGTTCAAATGGCTCTGAGCACTATGGGACTTAACTTCTGAGGTCATCAGTCCCCTAGAACTTAGAACTACTTAAACCTAACTAACCTAAGGACATCACACAAATCCATGCCCGAGGCACGATTCGAACCTGCGACCGTAGCGGTCGCGCGGTTCCAGACTGTAGCGCCTAGAACCGCTCGGCCACCCCGGCCGGCTATGATAAATATAACTGCAGTAGCAGCTGAGGTTGACTGACTACGAACATCAACTACATCATATTAGTGTTCACGTGATCATTCACTATTTACCAGTTTTTTTAATAAATCGTATATAAAAAGAAAATTTTACGCTTCAGTTAGCCCTCCATCTTAGTGCTTGCTATTTAATTTCGCAAATAACATCGTAAAGCGCCACATGATCGTACGCATTGCGCCAATTAATGGAATGCTTCCACTATTTCCAGGATCTTGGGCATAGCCCACTTTCTTACAGCATACTCTCCCCAGTCGTTCAGATGACCTGTTTCTGAATTCATAGAAAAGAATCAAGTTCACCGGATTTCAAGTAACTTCGTCGAGTAGTAGTGCACTAAAGAATTGTGTATATCAGGTTTTTCTAATGCTGGAAAAAATAACTTGTTTTCGATGCTATGGCAATATGTCACGTTTCTCACTTACGGTACGTCGATTGTTCAGATTTCCATAGTATTTGCACAGCAGGTAATCCACTGCCAGAATTGTGTCTGTGAATGTATCTCTTCCTAGCACTCCAGATATTGGAAACAAGTTTCTCTAGCTGATGCTCCGGCGCATCAGTGAAGTAAAATATATACGTCTTGCACCCGCAGTAACGGTCTACAACGTTACGAATTGTTCTGCATGACTAACACATATATTCTGAAACAAATGTCAACTAAAACTAACCATTCTGCGTGAATACTTCCCTCGTATTTGGCAGTGGTAGAAGTGTCAGTGCGGTAGAGGTCGTCCACTTCTTCGCCACATTTTATTCATTCATACAGTCCTGTGACTAATACACAGTTTTCCACATCCGTCTTCTACTTTAGCCGTCACATGTCAGTTAGTGGGACACCTTAACTGGCTATAAATTACGCTGCAGCAGTTTCGATGCACTCATCACTGTGCGCGTCATCTTTGATTTGCTGCTCATTATCGTTCATGGCCACACCTATGAAGTTCAGTTTTGAGTCAGAAATATAAAGCAACACACATATATCCCAGAGTGATATGTGACCTATTTCTATACCTGTTGTCTGTGTAGCAGAAATGGATCAAATGGCTCCAAGCACTATGGGACTTAACATCTTTGGTCATCAGTCCCCTAGACTTAGAACTATTTAAACCTAACTAACCTTAGGGCAGCACACAAATCCATTCCCGAAGCAGGATTCGAACCTGCGACCGCAGCAGCAGCGCGGTACCGGACTGAAGCACCTAGAACCGCTCAGTCACAGCGGCCGGCATCTGTGGAGCCAGGTGGAGCTTTCGTAGATGCTGAACGTGTGTGTTTTATGAGATATTAGTACTAATTTGAGTTTTCCGTGTAGAATTAAAGTATTTAGTGAGAAATAGATCTTTCCCTGTAGTGTTTTACACTCTGTACTCACTACTTCAAAAGACGCAATTCGGAGGAGTTAAAAAGCTTGTAGTATCTAATTGCGACATAATTGTGTAGAGACAGTGGGAAATTCTCTCTCTCCACTTTAGTTTACAGACAAAGAATGACAATTATTTTAAATTCAAGGAAGTCACTTTTTACACTACCACTTTTCCTTAAAGTTACAGCAGTAATCAAGGTTCCATATTTAATCACCGTATGCTTCTGTCTTTAGGTATCTGGCTAGTTATTTGAAACTTTTTATCATACATTAGTTTGTTTTTACTGAATAACTGCTTTTTCCGTTGTGCACTATAACTACGGAGGATATTTAGTTCTAGCATACACTCTCACGTACAGTTTGTCTACTGCCGAAAGCATAATGCAACATTTTGATTTAACATTGTATTCCGTGTTTACAGAAGTCAGCGATTGTATTCATATAAATTAATGTCTTATGTAACCAAACAAATTACGACTCTACATCCGGCTGTGTCTAAAATCGGGGTATTTGCTACCAGTAGGAAAGAGACCTTTCTTTTACACTGAGTGAACATTCTAATGTCAAACACGCTGTATCATGGTCTACAGTGTCGTGACTTGGAGCGTTACGAACTGTGTACTAACGCAGTCTACTGATTTTCAAAACATATTGTGCATGTTAAGGAAATATATGTCCGTCCATGGGGGATGGTTGTAGTGAATGAGATAAATGCTTTTGTAACGGTACACATGATTATTGTATTCGAATCATAAGATTGAAAGCACACTAGAATTCGACATCATGGTTGTGTACGGATATAGAACGAAAAATATCAAAAATGCATTATGTTTATCCTTCTATAATTTGAAAAAAGTTCTGAAGTTGATGGCTGAAAATATTTTACAAAAAATTCAGAGTTTCATTGTTATTTTCTAATTCCATTTTATAGAAATTTGTGTTAAACCTAATTCAGCTCCGTCGCTGTCAATGCTCATTGAACTTCGAAAGTCTCAATTAGTGTGTCGTGTAGTCTACTTTTATCACCTCCGTGTAACACTGGCGCCATCATAGCGCAATGTAATTTTTTATAATGATGTCTACATTGTGAAATTATTTACATTTAACCTGCAATTGCAGGCGTAACTCCCGAATGCAACCAGAATTTAAGTATAATTATTTCACGACAAGAAGATTATGGAAATGCCTATCTGTATCTGTGCATATCTCGATATACTTTAGTAAACAAGGCAAAATATGCCCTTATAGCAGCCAGATCAGCGATCTGATGCGAACGTCCGATGCTAACTGCGCTTCGGTATCAAGCCCTATCAAGTGGGCCGTCCGAGTGGTCACGCGGCTCTATGTCAAGGCAAGTGGGTCAGGTCAGTGGCTCGGTAACAAGTGCGCGTCCACATGGCCCCAAAAGAAGACTTCTTGACACCGTTTTTGAAAATTAGTAACGCCATGCCCTTACTGCAGACTGCCTTGATACGAACTATGTGGTGTTCGCTAAGGTGCTTCAACCTTTAGAAACAAAGGTGATAAGTCACTACTTTATTTAAACTATCGTTCTACTTTCCATATTTCGTTCCTCAAAGACAGTGTCTGGGAAATTCACTCATCGACTGGTACTGTAAATAACTGAAACCAAACGTGCCACATAAATGGGTTTGGTTTAGGACAGAATGTTCTACAAATTTCTGCATTCTCCAAAAGGATGCAAAGTGCTTCAGCACAGACTTATGCAAATAAGTATATTTTACCTCCTAGGCCGTAAAGAAAACATAAAATACACACACTCGACACTGCATATCAAGAGGAACAGCAGGTAATACTGAAATGAGCTATGATTTTTTTCATATTTAGCCTGACAATAATATGAACAGAATGCTATGCATCTCGTCCCATTTCCTGCTTGACCACTGGTTTATCCTGCATCGAATGCGGTGGTAAGCGACTATAACATACATAGACCAAACCATATGGCTGGTAACAGACAGACAATAAACTTCAATGTCATTAAATACAATTTGTGAAAAGGATGATTTGATCTTTATATGTAAAATGAATGCTTGTATATCTCAGATTGACTTCGACACCATTTGACCATCACCATGAAAGTTGACAAATGTATATAGTTTTTTCATGGCGAAAGTTTTTATGCCATCTACTTTGCTTTAACTCGCCACTAGATGGCGCTGCTGCGTATCAACTTCTGTTTCGCGATGATCATACCGTTGCCTCAAACCTCATAACAACAATTTGTGATTGTGACTCTCATTAGTAAATGGTTATAGATTTTGAAATGGAATACCATTTTCAAGTTGTTAAGAGCGGACGTGCTGCACGTCGATCTGAATTACTATTCTTCCGTTGTTTGTAAGTGAATGACATTCCACTCTTCTTTTCTTTACTGACGAAAGAAGTTTTCGCCACTAGATGGCATTGTAGTATAACAACCACTATACCATTCAACTGAGCTCAAAAACCACTTCAATGCCTCAGTCCCCAATAATAACAAATTGTAACTGTTACTACGATTAGTAGTTGGTAAGTAAATCTGAACTGAAATAGAATTTTTATTTTGTTAACTGCTGGACGTCGATATGAATAACTGTTCTTGTTTCATTTTTAGGCGAAAGACGTTCCATTCTTCTTTTGTGCACAGGCGAAACAAATTTGTGTAACACACAAATAAACTACCTTCGGATGCCTCACCTGTCACCAGCCATTAAGTACTGGAATTTATTTGAAATGGCACTAAGAAAAAACAAACACTGGAAAATAAACCAGACGTGAGCGGCAGCTGTCATCCAGAAGACCTGCTGAAACATCTGAAGAGCGAGAAGCACGCCAGAAAACGGATCGGATAAGAGTCTGTACTACAAGTGCTGCTTAAACTTAACTGTATCGCTCTTAAGAAAGAAAAATGCCAAAAGTCGAAAAACGGCATCTTTAATTTACGTCACAGCGTAAGACATGTGAAGTGCCCTAACGTGCAGGAGAAGTGTAATGGAACTAATTGCTAACAATACTTACTTGAAATTTGAAGGAAGCTTATACTATTTTAATATACGTTGTATAGAATTAATTATTTAAGTCGGTGTTCCCAAGTATTGCAATTCTGAATTGTGTCACTGGTTTTGCTGAGATGCGATACGATGAACGTGATGCACGAGTTGTATACCTGTGCTTGCGAGCTTCTGCTCCAAGAATTGCTCCACCACCCGAAGAGCGAAACACACGGCACAGTCGATCGAGGACGAGAATCGATCTGAAGAAAGCGGCGTTCAGTTGCGATAAAGACTACGATTATTCACTGCATCGCAATTCCGTCACTGGTTCGATGACAAATTCGTGGTTTCACTGCCGCGCTTTGAGGTTTCATAAAGAAACGCCAGATATGTGTTGCTCCAGTATCAAAGTCAATTAGCCACCACGGTCTGAGCACCCAGAACCACTTTTACCTTATGAGCTGAAGTTACTCGAGAGTCCAAACACCTTACAGAATATGTGAAACACAAGTCATACTTTCGGGAAACCCGGCGACAATCACTGTTCAGACTGTACGTGGACACGTCCATGAACATAATCTGGGACCACTGTTCCAATGACCATGTACTGTGTTCCTGACACCAGGTTTTATGGGCTCTCCTGTGACCAGGGGTCAGTGCAATGCACCTTGCAGGTCTCCGGGCGAATAAACCATGTCTGTTGAGTCATCTGTAGACTGTGTGTCTGGAGACAACTGTTCCAGTGGCTGCGGCAAGGTCCCGAGTAAGGCTACATGAAGTACTCCGTGGCTGTCTGCGGGCACTGATGGTGAGATATCGGTCGTCTTCTGGTGTTGTACACTGTGGACGACCCGCACTGTAGCGCCTGGACACGTTTCCTGTCTGGTGGAATCGTTGCCATAATCTTGAGATCACACTTCGTGGCACACGGAGGGCCCGTGCTACGACCTGCTGTGTTTGACCAGCCTCCATTCGCCCTAGTATTTTACCCCTCATAACGTCGTCAGTATGTGTTCTTTGAGCCATTTTCAACACACACTCACCATTAGCACGTCTGAAACGTAAGCACACTTACTCGCTGCACCGTACTCTGACATGCACCAACTCACCTCTGCGTCTGTGGACTGCTCCCTGCGCCACCGTGCAGGTCAATTGCACCGCATGGTCATACCCCGAGGTGATTTAAATCCGCAAACCGCCCACCAGAGCGTCGTTTCACCATGTTTCAGCGTTATCCTTGATTTATGAGCAGAGGTAAGTAAATACACACAAGCAGAACAATATCTCCCAGTTTTCGCTAGTATTATGTAGAACTGTGACAACGTGCTCGTCAGGAAAACAAGGAGAATGCAACAGCTGTGATTGAAAAAAATTGTTGCACATAAACAGGACATTTTATTTACCTGAATCAAGGATGTGTACATTTAAAGGCAATTGTTCATGATACTGAAATACTTAGAGACCCTAAAGGTACCAAGGATAAAATTTACTTTTAACCTGTAATTAGGATGCCCGTAAGATTATACACAGTATACACAAAATCCGGAATGTAGGTTTTGGAGTCGAAGGGCATAAAAGGAAGGAGTAGTTGAGAAGAGAGTGAGACAAGGTCGTATTGTATCCACTATGTTTTTTTTTAATCTACGCATTGTTCAGTCAGTGACACAAACCAAGAGAAATTTGTAAAGGGAATTACAGTTAATGTAGGAGACATTAAAGTGTTAATGTGATGAAAATCAGTAAAGATTAAACGAGTGTAATGGAATGTAGTCCAATTAAATAGGTAATAGTGAAGAATTTAGATTAGGAAACGACACACTGACGTTGGTAGATAAGCTTTTTATGTTTGGGGAACAAAATAACAGACGATGGCAGAACTTGCAGATTCGTATTTGCAGGAAAAGCTTTTGACTGAAAATGTGTTTCATTTGTCAGTGACGAATATAAATATAAGTGTTAGGGTGTTAGGAAGATTTTTCTGAAGGTTTTTGTCTGAAGCGTTGTCTTGTCTGGACGTTAAAGTCTGGCACTGAAAAGTGCAGATGCGAACAAAACAGAAGATTCTGAAATGTGTTGCTACAGTAGAATGCTAAGGATTAGTGGGGTAGTGCAGATAATTGTACATGTACCTCTATGTTTACTCTGCAGTTCACAGTCAAGTATCTAGCAGAGGTTCATCGATCCACCTTTAAGCTGTTTCTCTGCCGTTCCACTCTGTAAAAGCTAGCGGGAAAAACGAATACTTAACTCTTCTGTGCGAGCTCTGATTTCTCTTACTTTATTATAACGATCCTTCCTCCCTGTGTAGGTATATCCAACGAAATATTTTCACACTCTCAGGAAAAGTCAGTGATTTAAATTCCAAGAGGAGGTCCTGGAGCAGCGGAAAACATCTTTGTTTTTATGACTGCCATCCCAATTCGTGTATCATATCTGTGTCATTGTCGCCCCTACTTCGCTATAGCGCCAAACAAGCTGTCCTAATTAATGTGATTTGGATGTCCTCCGTCATTCTATATCACACATCAATAAGCCAGAAGCGGGCGAAAAAGCATAGTGTAAGCTGTCTTGTTGTTTCTGAGTGTTCTGCCAATAAATTGCAATCTTTGGTTTCCTTTCCCCAAGCCAGTATCTATGTGATCGTTACAATTTGAGTTATTCGTATTTTTTGTAATTCCTAAATATTAGATGAGTTTATGGCCTTTAGATTTGTGTAATTTATCGTGTAACTGAAATTTAGTGAATTCTTTTTAGTGCTCATGTTGATGACTTCACATTTTTCATGATTTCGAGTCAGTTTCCTCTTTTTGCACCACGTACATATCTTGACTAAATCATTTTGCCAATCGTTTTGATCATCTGGTGACTTTAAGTAACGGAAGATGACATCACCATCTGCAAAAGGTCTAAGAGGGCTGCTCAGATTGTTTCGTAAATCTTAAATGTAGATCAGTTGCACAAATGAGACGATGATCCATAGGTATGCAATTTAATTAGAAGTCGCTTGTGAGAAACTGTGTCAAAAGCCTTCCGGAAATGTAAAAATATAGAATAAATTTGACGCCCCATGTCGGTAGCACTCATTACTTCGTGAGAATAATGAGCTAGTTATGTTCCACAAGAACGATTTCTGAATCCTTGTTGGCTATTTGTCAGTAAATCGTTTTCTTCGAGGTAATTCATAATGTTGGAGCACAGTATATGTTCCAAAATACTATTGCAAATCGACGTTTGTGATATAGGTCTGTAGTTCAGCAGATTTCTTCTGTTAACTTTCTTGGGTATTGGTGTGACTTGCGCCACTTTCCAGTCTTTGGTTACGGATCTTTCTACAAGCGAGCTGTTGTATATGATTCCTAAGTGTGGAGCTATCATATTAGCATGCTATGAAAGCAATCTGACTGGTATATAATCTGGACCGGAATACTTGCCTTTCTTAGGTCTGTTATGCCATTTCGCTACACAGAGGATATCTGCTTCCAGGTTACTCATGTTGGCAGTTATTCATGATCCGAATTCTGAAGTATTTGCTTCATCTTCATTGTTATTGCGCGGTGAAGGTACTGAATGCGTCTTGCCACATGTGTACTTATCATACAACCAGAATCTATTGCTTTTTCTGCTAGGTTTGGATCTCGAATTAAAGTTTACGATAAATTTCGAGCTTCTTTAAAAATTCGCCAGTCTTTTTGGGAGTTTCTGTTCTTTCAAATTCGGCAAGCTTTTTCGTAGCATTTGCAGTAGCGTTCTTGTCTGTTTTGTGTACCATCTGTTACTGATTTATTTGGTATGCATCCCTCAATTGCCGTCGATTCTATTTCCTTGAATTTAAACTATACCTGGTCAATGCTTCTACAGTCAGACTCGAAGAAGTGAAAACTGTCTCTTAGGAAGATGTCAAGCGAATTTTTATCCACTTTTTTAAATAGAAGTATTTAGCGTTTCTTTTTGATGGGTTTGGATGCTACAGTTTCAGTCTAGCTGCAACAGCCTTGTGGTCACTAATTCCTGTGTCTGCTATGGTACTCCATATTTGGTCAGGTTTATTTGTTGCTAAGAGGTCAAGTATGTTTCCACAATCATATACACTTCCGGTGGGCTCCTATATTTAAAATTCAGTATTTATGTAGGTCTATGGGATTCAGTTTGTAAGGGAAGCGTTACGATGTCGACGACAGCTTCTAGCAACCCTACCACAACAAAGATCAAAAATGTAATAATGATTGTGGTGTTGCTCACGCTGCTAAATACTGCATTTTCGGGCCACAACAAAGTTATTATGTGGCAGGAGCCATTAGAGCACAGTTAATAAAGTCATTTCATGCAATAATAAATAACCTAGGCACTCATCTTTTCGTATTTCCCCCGCTGGTCTCGTTGTAAAATCATGGCTCAATCGACGAAGATCTTGGTGGTGATGATTCCAAGCTCGGATGCAAAGAGGCCTAGGTTTTATTCTGCTATATTCAAAAATTTTATACATGTGTTTCACAAACCAATATTGAAGATTAGACCTTTGAAAGTTAGCACAATGGTGATGTAAAATAAATAATCAGCACTCTGAATTTAAGTTACACTTCCTTTTTATTGCTGTTGTTGCAATATCGCGTAACAAACAAAACATCACTTCACTATACAAAACATACTTGAAAACATTTCCCTCACTGTTAAAGTTCACATTTTATAAGCCGACTACAATATGCGTCTTTCCCACATGACGTCCAAGACTTGACTTTTTCAAGGTCCGACTCTCTAACTAACTAATAATCGCTTACGCGCCCAAAAATCTAGTTACAAGTACGTCAAAGATCATAGTGACAAAAGAAAGAATACACATAAGAATAATATTATTGCAATATAAACATATCGATGTATCAAAGTTCCTCTACATTAATGAAATCAAATCTGAATGTTGTCTCAGAAATATGTTAACTATTCTACAGAAACACAGTAGAATATTACTGGTATCGAGATGTTCAGGTGAGCTGCCGTAATGGTTACGTAATTCAAGTACCATTACAAGCTGTTATCTTAGTACTTTGTAATACGCATGCACGTCCGAAGGAATGCAGCATCGTCTTCTTAACAACACAGGTACTGTAGTGTCGTAATACTGATGCGCTGCCCTACCAAAAATAATGATTGCTGCAATCAACATACACTACAAAACGTGACTCTGGCTAAACAAAATCTTTGAAAGACTTATTAAGTCAAACACAAAATCACGCTATATTTTATTAGTTTTACTTTCATCTAGTAATTCTTACAACAAAGTGTGCGGACATACTTTTTTTTTTGGCCCATTAATTTCTAGTCTATTCAATAAATAGCGAACAGCAAGAGCAGTGACAGAATAGACTGCAGTTTCAAATTTTACTGTTACACCATTATTGAGTATCTGCAATGCAGGTGCGGTTGAGCGGGTTGCCACGTACGATCGTTATAGTCACCTGATAAAAGATCGTGTGGGTGAGGGTTTCTTTTTCAAAATTGTACACGAAATTGATACCTTCGAATGTAACGTATTATTCATGTACCGAATTATGATATACTTCAATAGTCGAGATAAAGGACACAAATTGTGCAAAGTTACAATATTATGCTGCCTGCAAGTTGGGCACAAGCTGTTTGGACCGACCGGTTGTGTTGATATTTTGTGTGCGCTTATTTTAGTAAGTATAAAGTGCAATGTCTAGATTTAATTACGTTCAGTAGTGTAATATCTGTTCGAGGAACGAAGATTTTATGTTCTGTGCCACATTTTTAAAGAAACTAGCTTATAACCGTTACCGCTTAACAGCCATTTTAGCTCTAAATTTTGTGCGCGAAAGTTATGTGATTAGAAGAGTAATTAAGTAAGTGCATTAATATTAGGTTTATATTAGAATACTGTAGAGAATAGTAAATAGGAAATTAACTTTATCTAGCGAAAGCTTAAAAAGTAGGCCTATATTGTAAAAAATCATGAGTGTGAAATGTTTTAGCTGCCGTAGGAAAGTTAGTTGTGGGGTGCTGTGCAGCAGTTGTGACAGATCGTTACACTTGGCGGAATGTAGGGGTATGGAAGTTGGGGAACAAAGTGAGACTCTTCCTAGGTACTGTAGAGTGTGTTCACGGGATATGAAAATAGCAGAACAGGAGGGGAAGATTAGAGCCCTTCAGGCTGAATTAGGTAAAGCTAGGGAAGACCTAATCAGGTTAAGGGTGGAGAAGGGTGAAGAGAAGTGTGAAGTGGTAGCAGGGAATAGGGTGCACAGAAAGAGGACTGTATCTGACGGTTTCATTGTTGGCACAAAATATAGATTAACCCTGCTGCCACAGTTAAGTAATGAAGAGCCTCATGTAAATTTAGGTGTAGCTGATGCACAGCAGAATCCAGTTAGGAAGCCTGTTGCTTCAGAAAAAGTACATAGTAGGACGAAAATTCTGCTGTTAGGTAGCAACCATGGAAGAGGTGTGGGCCAACTTCTGCAGGGAAAATTAGGTGATTGCTACCAGGTCACAAACTTTTTCATGCCAAGTGCATCTCTCAGCCAAGTGATAGAGGGCATAGGATCTTTGCGTAAAAGTTTCACCAAGGTGGATCATGTTGTAATAGTGGGTGGAGCAAGAATTAGTATCGATAGGAACCAGGGCTTTAGTATTGAGAGTGAACTGGTAAACATACCATCAGCAACGAACCATACTAATGTTGAGTTTGTTCTTGTTTTCAAGCGGTACGATCGATCTCAGTCAACCAGCTATATGAAGAGGGCCAATATGGAGTTGGATCGACTGCTTCAGGCTGGTGCTGGGTCAGGGATTGGTTTGGTTCTTTGGGGCTTTACTTCTCATGGCCTGCATCTCAATAGAACAGGGAAGGACATACTGGCTGGGCTGATAGCAACTTTTTTAGGGGTAGACACTGCAACTCATGGAAGAAGTTCTTTTTTAGGTTAAGCTCATGATCTACACATTCAATATTGAAACAAGATGTATCTGAAAATGTTAAGCATAATACTTGTGAAGACAAAAACAAGTAGCAGTAAATTTACTACATCAAAATATCAGTTTAAAAAACAAAATTAATGAATTTCATATCTGTTTAGATGAGCTAGAGTCTACAAATCCTGTTGATTTTATTTGTATTTCTGAACATCATTTAGTTAGTGAAATTGAAATGCTTATTATGGAAAGGTATACCTTAGCTTCAAGGTATTATAGAAAAGAGATGGAGAAAGTAGGAGTTGCCACTTACATTAGAAAGGGTTACAATTATAAAAAAATTAAAAATACTGTAGTGATCAGCATTTTGAAGCATGTGTCACACAAGGAGAAACACACAAAAGAAAAATAATTATATTCGCAATATGTAGGGCTCCAAATGGTAATTTCCAGCTATTCACTAAGCAGCATGATGCAGTATTAAATTTCTTAACTTCTAAAAGTAATTAACTCGTCATAAGCGGAGAGTTTAAATTAAGTTTTATGGAGAATAGTCACTCAAGATCCACAGTAGAGTCTCTTACCACTTCTTATAATCTATTTCCCTTAGTACAGTTTCCAACCAGGGGACCAGTAGCACTGCTATTGATAACATTTTCATAGATACTACCACACCAGCAAATCATAGTATACATCAAATATTTAATGGCATTTCAGATCATGATGCCCAGTTGGTTACATTTAAAATAGTGGGGTGTGATTCAGCTAATAACAGGAAAAGGGAAACTATACAAATAATAAGTGAAACAGAAATCGAAGGTATAAAAAATTGTTTGAGGAATACAGACTGGAAAGATGTATACAATTCACCTGGGATAAATGAAAAATATAATTGTTTCTCTAATATGGTCACATTGAAAACTGGTTCCCAAAGAAAGTAATCAAAGCAAATGGATTAAATGTTTCAAAACCTTTGATTACAAGTGGAACAAAAGTGTCTTGCAAAACAAAAAGAAGACTGTACTTAATGTCAAGAGAAACCAATGTCTACAGAGATAAATCACATTACAAATTATGTTGTAAAATTCTATACAAAGTAATCAGAACCTCAAGATGTATTTATTTTCAAGAAAAAATAAATGCCTCTAATAATAAGATAAAAACTATATGGAATATAGTAAAAAACAAAATAGGAAAAACTAATCAGAAAATGAGGAAGTTATGCTAAATGTGAATAATGAGTTGATTAGAGATACCTCCAAAAGCAGATAACTTGGATTTGCGTAGTTCCTCAGAAGACAGCTTAAAAATTTTAAAAATATATTTCCGCAGACGTTTGACAAAATTCTACTATATCCTACCTCACTGAAAGGGATTTCTAATATGCTTAGCTCTCTTAAAAACAAATGTTCGAGTGATTATGATGAAATCAACACTACCATAATTAAATGTTGCTCCTCAGAACTTTGTGACATACTGAGTTACTTACATAATGAATCCTTCCACAGTGGTACTTTTCCAGACAGGCTTAGTTATGCTATTGTCAAACCATTACACAAGAAAGTAGTCAAACCGTCAGTGGAAAACAACCAATCCATTTCATTACTGGCAATATTTTCAAAAGTGTTTGAAAGGGTTATGTACAACAGACTTTATAAACATTTAGTACAGAAAAACATTCTCATTCATAATCAATTTGGATTTCGGAAAGAATTGTCAACTGATACAGCTATATTCATTTTTACAGATGATATACTAGAATCAATAAATCAAAAGTTATTACCACTTAGAATATTCTGTGATCTGGCTAAAGTTTTTGATTGTGTTAAACATGATATCCTTATACAAAAGTTGAACTATTATGGGATAAAAGGAGTAGCAGGCTCATGGTTCTCAGCCTATCTTTTTAATAGAAAACAGTGTGTGTCTGTATCAGGCTTAACACATAACAACAGCATTCAAAATATGAAACCATCAGGCAAGGGGTGCTCCAGTCCCTTGTTGTTCCTATTATGTATTAATGATCTTCCATACGCAGTGTCGCAAAATGCAAATTTTTGTCTTATTTGCAGATGATACAAGTATTGGAATAAAAAACAGTACCTGTGATCTCAGTGAGCAATCAGCTAACGAAATATTTATAAGTATCAGTGGGTTGTTCACAGCAAATGGATTGTCACTGAATTTTGACAAGACCGAGTACATACAGTTTAGTACGTCACAAGGAATACCTGATGCTGTAAGTATGGTGTATTCAAACAATGAAATTAAAGCTGTAGACAGTGTCAAATTTTTAGGGCAACAAATTGACCACAACCTAAAATGGAAAACTCACACTCTAGACTTAATGAAACGTCTTAGTTCAGCTACATTTGCAGTACGCTTGTGTGACGTCGGTGCCATTTGTTGCGTTATATATATAAAAATTATATATGTTTTATATTTTTTATATTTTTTAATTTTATCAGCATGAATTTTTCTTTTGTTAGAGCATGATTCTTTCTCTCAAGGATATTATCTTTTCTTATCTCTTTTACTTACGTGCATAAGTAAATATGAAACGGGTTCTTGAAGGGCCGCTGTTATTCATGTACCAAATTTTGTTTTTGAACGTGATGATTAAAATACAGTTGCAGGTAAATAAATTGAATGTAATTTTGGTAATTTCTATTTATTGACTGCAAAGCAAGGCTAGAGAAAATTTCGATTGTTGCCGTGGAGCGGCCAAGATAAAACTTACTGAACGCATTGAATCTGTATAATTTTTAAAAAATGAACTTTAACGTAAATTAATTATCTGTTGCAATTTAAAAAGGTTCATACAACGAAATCTCTCGCATTTACATTTACTATTAACACTTTGAAAAATAAATTAGTACTTCGGCGCGTAATGGCAGACCAGAGGCCACATCGGAAGACGAGCTTCTCACAGCGCAAATTACTGAAAAAATGCTTATTAAAAATAACTAGCCACTGCAAGCATTTGAGGTGACAACCATTACAAAGAAACTAATTTTTTGATAATAATAACAAGTTTATTTTAGTAAAATACAGAATAACTTACATAAAATATGTGTAGCCGCTCAATGGCTGCCTTCCGTATAGCTAAACAAAACAGTGTGTGTACCATAAAATACGCCCTTCCTCCTCGGCCGTACAATCGCGTCTCTTTCGATCCTTTTTTATTTTCATAGACATTAAATAAAGAGGCTACTCTTAAATTATCGCTGCATATAAGTTGTTTCAAGAACATTAACTATATCTTTTACACTAATTATATTCATAAAATTATTTGACTGCGGTTTTATGTGACGTACCGTCACACATGATACCAGAAATAGGTGATTTAAAAATGAAGAAGTCAGTTTATTCGGTCTACTTCCATTATCTAATGAGTTATGGAATCATCTTTTGGGAACACTCCTCTCACAAAGAGAACATTTTCAAAATTCAGAAGCGAGTCATTAAAATTATATCTGGTGTCTGTCCTAGATTATCATGTAGAGACCTCTTTAAGAAACTTGGTATTCTAACTACAACTTCTCAGCACATAATCTCATTGATGTCCTTTGTCACTTCCAACATGTCTCTTTTTACACAAAATAGTGCAAAACATGATTATAATACCAGATCAAAAAACAATCTCTATAAGGACTGTAAAAGCTTAACATTAGTACAAAATGAGTCAAATACATGGGTACTCATATATTCAATAACTTACCAGAACATATCAAAGGTCTTGTAAGTGATAAAGCTCGGTTTCAGAGTGAATTAAGGAACTTCCTGTTGGCTAACTCTTTCTACTCCATCTAGGAATATCTTCGCAAGGATCATAGCTTGTAACTCTGTCTGCATTAGAATTGTACAATATCCATGTATCTGCGTAAAAGAAAAAAAAAACCAGTGATTCCTCTCCAAGGGATCCAATGAAAACGATAACTGTAAATGTAATGTAAAAAATTTCTGGCGTGTGGTTTGTGAATTATCCTACGAGGCACTTATGTCCCATAAGTAGATACGAATAGACTGTTGCGATGAAGAGATCCCAGTTAAATATTGCATTTTCACATTACAATCGTTTGGACAATCGTCTTTGTTTTTGGATGGTTGGCAGCACTTGTGAAATTGTCTCGGCGGTATGATTAGCTGTGAACAAATCGTTTCTTGAGGAAAATAATTCAAATTGCGCTAATAATAAGTGAGTCTCATGAGTGTTATTTACATCCTTTTACGTTGTATTGAGTTATAATTTGTATTATTTTGGAAGTTTATCGTATGAAAACAACAAAAACAACATTGTTTTTAAGACTTCGGAAGCGTAGTTCCCAGCAGTTTTTTTTTCTTGGGACATTATTGCCCCACCTGTTCTATATACAACGGAAACGCTTTCTAACAGGTTTTATATTCTTAATTATTTCAGAAACGCTGGATTAGAATTGGGTGAAGGATGGCTTCCGACATTAATAAATATATATTGCAGTGCTTTGGCGAAGACACTGATGACTCTGTAGATGACCCTGACTTCTCTTGCAGTTTTTTATCGGGTGACACCAGTCCTTCTGACACGAGAGACTCTAAGAACAGTCCGGAAGGCAGCTATGAGGTGTCGTACGCCGAAGATGCCACTAAAAATACGTTTAGTGACTAAAGGTAGAAGCTACGCTAAAACCTCGAAAGACTGCCCCAAGCATGGTGACTCCAGTTGTTTTACTAAAATTGGATAGGAGTGCATTTTGAAGTAGACAGCTTTGAAAGAATGTTTCCTCCCAGCATTTTTGTATTCATCAGTCAGTGTACCGTACGAATCGGAGGCTAAAAGTGATAAAGACAAACACTCCTCGGAGTACAGCTCCTGGAGAAATTAGGTTAATTCTTGATTTGATGCTTGTAGTGTGTTACAGTAGAGTGACCTCATTTTAAGACTATAGGCAACGTTGCTATAAAAACAGCAATTTCCAGTGATAGGTGAAGACCCTTACTTTCTAAACTGTACTCCAATTTCCTTGAATAACCAAACACGGTTGATAAACTTTACTATCTAGAGGACATAGCTGATTGTCTGAAAAACATTTTTCACAAAGCAAGGTCAGACAGTGGAACACAAGACATTTATGAGTCTACGGTAAAGTTAAAAGGAAGGTCATCATTGACAAGGATAAGGATACAGACGAATGGTGAATAGACTACACATATGACTTCAGTATATGGTGGAAAGGAAGAAACCAATACAGATGACACATTGGGTGGGAGTGTTGTTCTAAAAATCTCAGGAGCAATTACAGACACTAATGTAATATTGTCATTTGATAGTTTCTTTATGTCAGATTTGGAAATTTGTGGTAAGTTCCTATGGGACCAAACTGCTGAAGTCATCGGTCCCTGGGCTTATACACTACTTAATCTAACTTATACTAACTTACGCTAAGGAGAACACACACACCCTTTCCCAAGGGAATACTCGGACCGCCGACGGGGGAAGCCGCGTGAAACATGGCAACGAGCGTCAGTACACGCGGTTTTACGTCAAATCGTTTGATGGAGTTCGTAGCTGTTGGTACATGTATGGCTAACAGGAAAAATGTGCCGAATTCGACAAAAAAGTTCCTTTGCAGTTCCTCTGTTAGTAATGGTGTAAATGGCAGGACACCAAGTCAAGGAAGTAATGGTGTTCGGAGAATGTCGTTCTAGTGACGTATGTGCAATGAACAGGAAAAAAAGACCGATCCAAATTGGTTGCAGAATGTCCAGTGGTACTGAAAGCTACATGGTTAGAATGAACTCTGCTAATCAGATGAGTATACTGTATGATTGGACAGACAATCTGTAAATGGCGGAAGAAAGTTTTCTACAAAATGTTACTAGCTAATGTTACAAATGTTTGGGTTTCACATAATGAAATTCAACACAAGACGATGCCACAGATGAGTGCCAAGGGACAAAAGACAGCCAAGGTGCAGCAGAAATCCTTAAGTGGAGGGCCTTCTAAGAGAGCAAGAGCTATGCTAAATGTAGGCCCGAACGGACCTACAGGAAGAAGGTGTGATTTGTGCTCCAATAACAACAAGGAAACAAGAACAAAAACTATCTGCAGAATGTGCCGGAATCCGTTATGCAAAATGTGCATTGCAACAAGTCATATGAATTTTATAACAAAGGCATGAACAGTTCTTTAATGGTACGTGTTTTTCTATAAATTGTTGCTAACTCGTGTAAAAAATTACTGATTGTATAACTGTATTCTATACATTTTGTATTATCCTCTGTTACTGTTGAATGCTGTTTGGGTAACATATGTCCCACTCAATAAGGCTAATAGGACACGAATGTCCCAGAGCCGAATTGCAAGACGTGAGTTCAGAATTTTAAAAAACCTATTTTTAATAATATCAGGGTAATAAAACAGTATGTTGTCAAAAAAGAACTTTCTGTGTAAAAAATTAGAAAAGTTTTAATTTTGGAAACAGATGAAAAACGGACATGGTGAAGTCGGGACGGTGTGGATAACAATCGATGACAGTACTCACAAGGCGTCGGATTGTTGCAGGTGTCTCACCTCTCTTTTGTGGTCTGGCAATGTTATAGTGAAGGAGAAGCTGCTCAACTCTGGACGTACTCTTCGAATTCGAAACTGGGTTACAGCACCCTGTTTCTCACACACCGACTTAGTTAAGTTACACACTGCCATGTTTCAAGCCACAATTTGGAGCACTCTAGCGTCAGCGGACTGCAAGTATTCAGCAGATGGATAATGTCAATGATGTTCGTTTTATTTAAAAAGCTTTAAGAGCAAGCACGCAGACAGGCACAAATGCACGTGAAAACGCACCAAAAGTTTGGCCTGGGACAGTGGAAGATGTCATACCAGAATTAAATCAACAATAATTTCACATCCGCAGTTCTGACCAAGATTTTCAGAATGTTCTCCTTGAATATTAGGCGAGTACTAGAACTGACTGTCCAGTCTCAATTACTCTCATTAGGGAATTCCTCTACTGCACTGCCAGAAACTGGGTGTACCGTGAAAGCGACCTCTCGCTTATGCAGATTAGACTAATGCTAAATTTATCACTCCAAATCATATAAAATGATAAATTACTCCCACGAAGGCAACAGGCTAATTGAAAAATTAACTGTCGTGCATATCACAAAACGTTGTTTGATAAGTTCTTGAACCCATCAGGGACCTCATCTATTGCTAATGGTTCAAGACCCTGACATTTCACTTGCATAATATACTGTAGTGGTTGTTGAGTGACAGACTTCGATCTAGTAAAACAATATTTATTCACTTGCATAATATACTGTAGTGGTTGTTATGTGACAGACTTTGATCTGGTAAAATAATACTTATTCAGACATTGTGCAAAAATTACTAATGACACAAAAACGTCTGGGTTATAAAACAACTTGAGAATGAGTTTATATAATTAAAATAGAACGATGATAACAATATGAATATGTGTTAGTTTCGCTATCAGTATGATGCTGAACAAATACGGTTGATATGGTAACTGGGCACATAAAGTAAACGAATTATGCTTTAAGTCGTGATTGCAAAACTTTAACATTACACAAAAAAGGTATGAATTACAGTAGAGCATACAACAGAACAATTAATAAAGAAACGGTCAGAAACAAACTTGTTTTGGTAGGTGAGTGCCAAAGAAGTAAACTCGACAGCGAAACAAACGTGAGTGGTTACGAGAAAAATATTCTTTGAAGCAACAATCAGATTGCCGAAAAAAATGCATACCAGTGTGTGAAGCACGCAGATCAAGTTAGGAAGACTAAAAATTAGAAATGAACCCCTCTTCCTTCGATATGTTGCGATTTCCAAAGTTGGGAGTGTGGATTACAAATATGATCTTAGCGTGACTGACACTGAGGTGGCTGTCGACAGGTAGGGGCGCGCCGAACTGCGGTCGCTCTTAACTGTCGTTGGACTTAGCCGATGTGATGAGACTGCGAATCATCCTCCTGATTACTCGCCGCAGATGCATGTATTTTCAGAGAAAAACTCCGAAGGCTTGGCAGAGGATCGAAGTCAAGAAAAACACATAATCCAAAGTTTCCAGAATAGCCTCACCAAGTAGAAAATGGTTCAAATGGCTCTGAACACTATGGAACTTAACATCTGAGGTCATCAGTCCCCTAGAACTTAGAACTACTTAAACACAACTAACCTAAGGACATCACATACTTCCATGCCCGAGGCAGTATTCGAACCTGCGACCGTAGCGGTCGCGCAGTTCTAGAGTGAAGCGCCTAGAACCGCTCGGCCATTTCGACGGGCAGAAAATGGTTGTTTGCAGACGAGCTTTCTTGCCGCCAAACAGTTACTTCCTGGGACGCAATATGTGTACCCCATCTGTCTGTGTGTAGTGTGATTTATGTGAAAGTGAGCTAAAGTTTTGTAAACGTTTACGCATCGTGTAACTGAGGGGATGCTTAGATACCAGCCCTCTATTCACCTAGTGGGTTGTGAGAAAACCGCCTAAAAATCACATTCATGTTGTCCGGAAGAAAGACCCTCGTCATGAATCTGCCGGCGCGGTGCATTCCACGTCGCCTTAACACATACTACTATCTGGTCTCTAACATTACATATGACAAACTGACCATCTAGGTTTTAACTTCAGCACAACTCGGTAACCTGAAGATGTTCAAAATGATGAAACGGGCCCTAACACAATAAACAAGTAAAAATATAGATGAGGTGGTTTTCATTAACAAGTATCATGAAGCTGTGTGCTCAACATGATAAAAACAATTTACTGTTTCCTGCTTTTGTCACGAATGGTTCCGGTGAAGAATGACTATCGGCAAGCATGTACAGGAGCCTAAAATGTCACATATTTACGAAAAATATTTAAAGGAGGAAGCTTCATTTCTTGGTTTTATAGAATGCACGCTCTCAGAATTTTAACTTAAAACACACAGTGATTCTCAACGCCTATCTCGTTGAGTCTATCACAGGATATTGGTGAGCTGCTCTTCTCTAAGTCATTTTCGTTAGCAGTCCTGTTTGTAATTTTTCAGACTGAGAAGCAATACTGAAGAGTTGATGAAACTAGGGTCTTGTGAACTATCTCCTTCGTGGTTGCGTACAGTTCCTAAAGATATCTTCAATGAATCTCCTTCTGGCAACTGCTCCATCCTGTGATTTAATTTTACGTCGCCGTCCTGCCTTTGATACGTACGATTCCAGATATTTAACAGATGTGAGTATTCCAATGATTTTTCAACATCACGTAATGGAACAACAACGAGGTTTTTCACCTATTTATCCGCAATACGCTACTTTTTTCAGCGTTTCGACATTTTTATGGATAACAGAAACTCGTCAACAGATACTCGTCAACAGAAACAGCTACTGGTTCATTTATATTAGGTTGGTGCTCAATTTTGTAGCGTTTATATTTTGCTTTTTGGTATTCCGGTTACTATGGGTTTGTTTGTCGATTGTAATTTTTTGTTTGTAGTTCACTGTTGCTGTTTGAGTTTACATATTGTCTTTTGTCATTTGGAGCTGGTGAATGGAGCTGTTGACGCTAGAAGATGTAGTACCAAGTGGAGAAATCGGAATATTTCTACGTATTCTTCTGTTTCGAGTTCAGAGAGGTGACAGCAGCGGAGGCAGCCAGAAACATTGCGCTGTGTACGGGGATACTGCCACTGGACAGAGAATGGAGAGAAAATAGTTTTCTCGTTCTATGGAGTAATGTTTTGACATGAGTTACCACCCACGTTCAGGAGGACCTTCGGGGTAAGAAGAAGAACGTTTACGGTACACGTCAGTGCGCTCATGAACTGACAAATGTGATAAACTGCGACCACTGCATCATCGTGCGACATTTGAATGCTACGTCGAAGGTTTATAAATTTGGTGCGTAGGTACTGCATGCTCTAAGCCAAAATCCCAGAAATCAGCTGGTGGCCGCATGCGCATCTCTTGTTGCTCGGCTCGTCAACAAGACACCGACCATTCCTAATTTGTGTCGTTACTCGTGACGAGAAATAGTGTCTTTATGGTAACATAATGGAAACAAAGGAATCGTTTAGTCCAAACAGCAACTCCGCGTGCAAAGACCTGCCCCCATCTACAAAGGATAAGGTTATGCTTCTGGTGGAACCGTGACAGTGTAGTGCACTATGAATTGCTTCCCCGAGGTGTAACCGTCACTGCCGACATTTATTGTCAACAAGTGAGGCACTTCGCAGACGCAATCGAAGAACAAAGACCAGGAAGTTTGTGTGAAGCGATGCTACTGCACAATAAAGCCCGCCAACAGTCTGCTAGAGTGACTAAAAACGCTATGTTTGGGTTTGGGGGTTATTCAGTACACACCTTATTCACGTGGTCGCGCGCCCTCAGATTTTCACCTTTTCCGCCCTCTATCGAACAACCTTCAAGGAACTTCCGTTCTAGATGAAAATCCGCTTCGAATATGGCTCGACGAGGTCTTCGCGTCACAACCGCTTGTTTTCCACAGTCACGGAATCGAAAAGTTATCACAGCGTTGGCGGACTGCTCTAAATAATGAAGGAGAATATATTATTGATGACTAAAATCTCTGTTATGAGTATCCATTCTGTTTATTAAATCTATGGAAAAACTCTGACAACTTATGCACAAAAAATATTCCTAACAGTAATGGTTCCAAAATAGTTGTTTGGGACGACGAACGCTACTTTTACATCTGAAGATGTCTCTCTGTTCATAACGACATGCTGCCTTCCGTTTTTAAATACTTTTCGGTAGCATCACAAATCTGGATTCATATTCCGCAAGCTCTTATTTTGTACATTAGGCAGCAGCGTGGAACTCTATTGAACATCTCGCGCCAGTCGAGGAACGTCGGATCAACGTGGACGCCAATATCTGCTGGCTTAAGGATCAGTCGAAAGAACTGAATGAATTGGGTTTCACACGCTTCTTGACGGCAGAAATTATAGCAGGCCACCTTCGAAATAATACGAGCGAGACGTATCAGCAAATACTCCCTTTCTGTAATTTCATCCTTAGTTTAGTCCAGAGACGCTTACAGTAAGCACAAAAAATAGTACAATGTGAACGTCTAAACCCTTGCTAGCATATCAGTTTCCTCAATGTTTCGAGCTCATACCAAGAAAATCCAAAAGTATTTAAGAAAGTTGTTGATGGCTGTTGGCATTGTCGGCTACGGGGCGCCGAATGAGAATGTATGAATTGTATGTAGTGACTATATTGGGTGCGTGTATTGTAGTGTCCCGATGGTGTTGGACGGCCACGATAGAAGGACGAGGGCGCAACCACTGCCGGCACACAGCCTGCTCCTCTAGAATAGCATCAATGGAACAGGAGAAGTGTATCTGCGACCTGCAGCTCCTTCCCGCTCCGCATCGGCGGGGCCTCCGGTGCAGAGTGGCAGGTCCGGAAGGCTGGCACAGTTCCGGCCCGCAAACTCCCGCGCTGTCACGTCGCGTGGACACGCGCGCCAAACACACAATCGCCCTATTTGGGTCGCAGCAGTGCACAGCTGCCGAGAGTGTGGCTGGGGAATTGCGAGTGCGTGAGCTGTGTGCGGCCCCGACCGAGCCGCCCACATCCGCACCGCATCTCGTCTCTGCTGTGAAGTGTCCGGAGACAACTGACTCTTTCTTTACACATTGTCTTTACGTAGAAGTGCTTAAATAAATGTGTCACCAGTTTTTAAGGTCCACTGACTTCGTTTTAAGGTTCATTTCCTTCGTATGTATGTAGATGACACCCACAGACAAATTGGAGCACCCTGTTACTGTTCTCTTATCTTTCTATTAATTGATCAACTGCAAGCAGTATTGTGATTGGCTTAACACAAACTGGGTGCTGTTCAATAATTTTTTTATTGAACTCTTGCTTAATATTGTAAGTACGATGGCAAATTGAATGGCGAATCTTATCAAGGACGCCGGCCGAAGTGGCCGTGCGGTTCTATGCGCTGCAGTCTGGAACCGCGAGACCGCTACGGCAGCAGGTTCGAATCCTGCGTCGGGCATGGATGTGTGTGATATCCTTAGGTTAGTTAGGTTTAACTAGTTCTAAGTTCTAGGAGACTAATGACCTCAGAAGTTGAGTCCCATAGTGCTCAGAGCCATTTATCAAGGACCACCGAAGTCTGGCTCGCCTCATTGCTGTACATTGATCGAACTTTTTTTTCAGTGTCACGAACCTTTGTAGATATTTCTGAAATATTAAACACAATAGTGTGGCTCAAAATTAAAGTCCAAAGTTAGAGTAGGCTAGCACGACTGTCAAGAAATTTTCTAAATTCTAAAAGTCTCTAGACGTGTCGCCCGCAAAATTTCAAACACTATAATCGCGACAGCAACGCCTGTCATTAGCGTCCTTATTCGTCTCGATCGCGCTATGCCAGCTGACCCCGTGCCGTAACCCTCAAACAGCCTCTACCTGTGGTTGCAAACACCCAAAGAATTACACACATTGTACACACTTTACATCACTCTCACTTGCGACCACATTCCTATAGGATCATAAAAATACCGCTTCGTGGTCTTTTTTATAAAGTAAATCAAACAGAGTATCTCTTACTAATCGAGCGTCAACTATACAACGAAGGAAAATTTGCGCTAAAGTCATCGCTATTATTAGTATTACACATGATTTAATAGCTTTTTCGTGGGGTGCTTAGCTTTTGAATTATTTACATATTATTAGGTTACATAGTCCATGTTAACATTATTTATTATTTCCTATTTTAAACCTAAGGAGAATCCGACCTCCCGATGCAGATGTTGTACTCCATTATGTAATACTCCACTTTATTTGGTACGAAAATGCTGGTTTTTAATCCTCAGAATAAAAAATGTGACTCATAACTCAATTGAAGATGTTTTTGGTAGAGATGATCTTTGCGCTCTCAGTTGACAAAAAATTCTTTTTTCTTCTTCCTTTATTCCCTTTTTCAGTCACCATTCTTCTGACTAATCAGATTCGGCCCGCCACGAATTCCTCTCCTGTGCTAACCTCTTCATCTCAGAGTAGCACTTGCAACGTCGGTCCTCAATTATTTGCTGGATGTGTTCCAATCGCTGTCTTCCTCTACCACACCGTCTATTCCCATGGAAGTTATTCCCTCAGCCCTTAATACATGCCTCCTCATCCTGACCCTTCTTCTAGTCAGTGTTATCCATTTGTTAATTTCTTCGTCGATTCTTCGTTCTTACCTTATCTATCCACCTAATGTTCAGCGTTCTTTTGTAGCACCACATGTTAAATATTTCGATTCTTAAAATATTAATCAGCATTGGTCGCAGGGATTGATTGAAATTAATAGTCTCACGTCCAAAATGAAACAGGTTTCGCTTTTATCAAAAAGCATATACATACCATGTCTCATCACATGATGAACAGAGACGACGGTTGCTGCGTAAACAAGTGATGTCCTCCGACACTTAATAACGTCCATCCATCGTCTCTGTTCACCATTTGATGACACATGGTGTGCGGATGATTTTTGATAAAAGCGAAACTGGTTTAATTTTGGACGTGAGATTATCAATTTTAAATAAGTGTTGCGATCAAGACTGTTTAGTATTTTAATTATCTATAGATGACTTATATCTTCCGGTAACATTTTCAAAAGTTTCTTCGATTTTACTCTGTTCCAGTACCGATAATGAAATTAGTAATCAACGGGTGATGTAGCATTAACTCTGATTCTCTGATTTTTGACAAGGGAGATAGCAGAATTCCATGCAGAATATAAACAAAAACCACCATCTCTATCTGTAAGATACTTGCTAATTTAACTTCAAGTACTTCCTTGATGACACTACCTGATCTTATATGGTGATCGAAAAACACATTTCACCTCATATTTCTGCAAAATACTACCAATTCTGTTCAAAGTACGCTCTGCGTAAGCTGAACAGGCCATAGACTTCGTTACGATCTAGGTGTTATCATCACTTCACCGATGTACAGTGGGTCTACAGCGCAATGCACGTCTCATCTACATTTCACTACAACCGTTCTGATGAAATGCGACTTCGAGATGGGCTAACTTAGCTGACAAACTTTCATGGTCCGAGATGCCATGGGCCCTGTGAATCAAGGTAAGAAGTACTCCTTCACATTGAACCTGACAGTGGCAACCATCAGCCTGCAGATCCAAGTCATTGTGAGTAGGCCTCCTATAAACGACTGGTCCCAACGTAATCAACATCCCACCTAACCGACATATTATTTACCACCTTCAGCGTGAAACGAATATTGGCGTGGACTGAATGCAGGTGTTCTAAACAGTCGTTCAAACTCTGACTGCCATGAGACCAGACAGCAAAAGTATTGTCTATAGATCTGAAAAAAACGTGCAGGTTTCAAAGCCACCGACTCCCAGGCACTTTCCTCGAAGTCCTTCATAAAAAAATTGACAGTAATACAAATCCACGGGGGCTCTGATTTCCCTTATTTCATTATGATGATAGTTTCTCCCTATGTAAGTCAGTGTCAATAAAATATTATCACGCTTGGAGGGGAGCATTGGTGACTGAAATTTCATGATAAGATCCCACTGCAACGAAAAACGCCTTTGTTTTAATGTTGTCCACCCAAAAGCCTGAATTCTATTTAATTTCACGTTTTTTTGTATCCTAGCGGGAGTTATAACATTAAAGAGTTATGAGACTCCATTTGCTTAAACTTATGTGTAATGGATGGAACACTCATTTAAAAATGTTAAAACTGCTTTAGTATGAAAATCAAACTTCAGTTGTGTAAGTAGGCTGTTTAGGTTTTTATGTTGGTAACGTCACCTGGCGCTCTGATTGAAAATCACTAGCTGAGCTGTGTGCAGTCTGTGGCTGATTGGCATTGTTAGAATATTCGCCATTGTAGTGTCGGGCAGTTTGATGTGAACAGCGCGTAGCGTTGTGCAGTTGGAGGTGAGCCGCCAGCAGTGGTGGATGGGGGGATAGAGATGGCGGAATTTTGAGAGCGGATGATCTGGACGTGTGTCCATCAGAGACAGCAAATTAGTAAGACTGGATGTCATGAACTGATATATATATTATGACTTAAACACTATTAAGGTAAATACATTGTTTGTTCTCTATCAAAATCTCTCATTTGCTAACCATGCCATCAGTAGTTAGTGCCTTCAATAGTTAGAATTCTTTATTTAGCTGGCAGTAGGTGCATGTAGATTTGCACCAAATATTTTGCAGCTGCGCTTGCAATTAACTAGATATTATTTTCAGTGCTATGTTAATGTGTTTTCTTATTTTTGCTCTTCAAATTGTGCTTTTCTTGTTATCGTGTGAAATACGTGATAATTACGGCTTGCGAAAAACGTAACACTAGGCTCCAAAGTAAATTGAGAAATGATAGTGACGACGAGCGTAGCTTATCAGCACCACAGTGTAATGAATTAACAGACATTCAAAGTAGTAATTTGGTAACTGTGCATAGGGAAATGGAGCGGGCAGCAAATAATGGTGTAGACAGTGAAACAGTTAGTGAACAGGGAAGCATTATCGATCGATCGGTCGGCAACAGCTCGCTTCAGGATCCTGAAATGAGAGGACACAATCTTTCAAATGCTGTAGATTCAGGTTTTGCGTCCTCACCGTTTTCTCAAATAAGTCAAAACACATTTTCTGCTTTTCAAAATGCGAATATTGCCAGTTCAAAGGCACTGCCGAATAGCACTGAGGAACATGTTTCAGACACCTGTGCATTGTTATTACGATTAATGCAACAAATGGGACAAAAGCTTCAAAAGTTAGACACAATGGAACAACATCAGAGAGAAACACAGCCAAAGTTAGACACAATGGAACAAAATCTTCAAAAGTTAGACACAACAATAGAAGAAAATCAGAGACAAACACAGCAACAGCTGCAAAAGTTAGACTCAATGGAACAAACGCTTGAACAAACACGTGAGGGTTTAACTGCTGAGTTACTTAAAGTCGAATCGAAATGTCTAAAAGTCAGTAATGACGTAAAAACACAAATTCGTGAGCATTTTCAACCTATTTTTTCGCGTCGTGAAAATGCATTACGGAATCACGAAGCAGCCATAAAAGAACTGCAAACTATTGTTCATGAAAATCACGACACCTTGCAAGCTAAAATTGACTCAGTTGCATCTACCGATTCGGTTACGCAACTTGCAAAAACTCAGGAAAACTTAAAGGACACAGCAGATACGAGAAAATTTTGTTTGCAAAATACTGCAGTAAAACAAACCCTATCCTTTCCTTTTGTGTTATACCGAAATGTGTATTTGTGTTTTTCCTGTCTATATGCGTTTAGCTAATAAGAGTTATGTTGTAGAATTTTTCTACTACTATGTTATTTACTTTGTAAAGATGTTTAGACATTTTTAATAATTCTGTTCTGTTTTATTGCTCATGTGTGAAATTAATGTTTCGAAAACTATTCTGATTATTTTATATATTTATGTCATAATTCCTGTAACACTGATATATATGTTTACTTCTATTCTTTTGTAAAGCCTGTATTACTACAAATGTTTTCTGTACTATTATGTTCTTTAATGATGTACTTTGTACCTTTGTAATTGTATTCTTATGTTGTCAATTTATAATTGTAGAGACACCAGTTCTTCAAATTAAGTTACATTTCACTGCACACGTTTCTGTTGGTCATAGTATATGCACAATAGGTTAGAAGTTGGGACTGTTAGTGTTTGCACGTGTGTTGATAATTCAGCAACGGACTGGTTAACAGCATTGCTGGTTCTAAGGACAATTCCAAGAACTGTGAGTGCACAAGTGGTGGTTTATGGACTTGCTATATTGTCCACAAGACTCTTCGAAGGTGATTGGGCACCTGCACAGTCGCAACAGATGGCTGCTGGCCATCTCTACAGGGACTACAGTGGATCTGCGTCTTTGATGACTCACCAATACCATTATTTCTACAAGGACTGCAATGGGTCTGCACCTCTGGTGGGCCACCAATACCATAATCTGTACCAGGACTACAATGGGTCTCCTCTGTGGTGACCTACCTACCAATATTCTTCAAAACTTCGACTGACTCTGCTGTGGGTTTGCTCTGTTGTGGCCCATTACCTGTCTGCATGTCAAGAGTTAGCACTGTCTTTCTGTTGGAAGGACTACACTGCTTCTTCAAGACTGCATGGAAATCCACTACTTCCGTGTGCATTTTCTTTTACTAATGAGACTTTGTGAAAAAACTGTAATTACTATTGTGATAAATGATCAGGACTGTCTTTATGAGAAGAATTTTTGCTTTTGACCAACAGTGTATCAATAAGTGTGTGCATTTGATATCTTTGTTATTGTAATTATGAAAATTTTTTCAAATCTGTGTTGGCCACTGCCCAGAACAAGTTGTAAAATTTTTTGTGCGGAGCAGGGGGCTATATAAGTAGGCTGTTTAGGTTTTTATGTTGGTAACGTCACCTGGCGCTCTGTATGAAAGTCACTATCTGTGCTGTGTGCAGTCTGTGGCTGGTTGGTATTGTTGGAATATTCGCCATTGTAGTGTTGGGCAGTTGGATGTGAACAACGCATAGTGTTGTGCAGTTGGAGGTGAGCCTCCAGCAGTGGTGAATGTGGGGAGAGAGATGGCGGAGTTTTGAGAGCGGATGATCTGGACGTGTGTCCATCAGAGACAGCAAATTTGTAAGACTGGATGTAATGAACAGATATATATATATATATATATATATATATATATATATATATATATATATATATTATGACTTTTGAACACTATTAAGGTAAATATATTGTTTGTTCTCTATCAAAATCTCTCATTAGAGTTAGTGCCTTGAGTAGTTACAATCTTTTATGTAGCTGGCAGTATTGGCGCTCGCTGTATTGCAGTAGTTCGAGTAACGAAGGTTTTTGTGAGGTAAGTGATTCATGAAAGGTATAGGTTATTGCTAGACAGGGCCATTCTTTTGTAGGGATTATTGAAAGTCAGATTCCGTTGCGCTAAAAATAACGTGGGTCAGTTTAGTGATGATCAGAATAAGTAAAGAGAGAAATGCCTGAGTACGTTCAGTTTTGCTCAGCTGTTTGAAAATCAAATAACGTAAGGGGTTTACCAGCACAGTAATTCACTAATTTTTCTAAGGGGACGTTTCAGTTGAAATATAATTGCTTTACAACTGCTTTCCACATTTAAAACAACTAAAACTATCTATCACGAAACCTTAAGGGTGCATCGGTTTCGCATATTGTAGACGGTGCAAATGGATGTATTTGTTTTGCTTAATTTAGACGCTTCTATGGATTATTTGAATATTCTACTGCTGTGCTTGCACTGTAAAAGAATTACGAGTAACTGTCTATTGTAGTATGTCTAACTAAAACATTTAAAAATTTTAAAACTGCTAGTTTGTGAAACTCATATTTGAACTTCATTTGCTTTGCCAAAGATTTTACATATACAACACAACTAGAGGTGTACATTATGACATATATATGTCGATTAGTGCAGATGATTCAACTGATTATTCGATTTGTCTGTTGTTGTGTTTGCATTTACGAGTGGGTGAAGAGTCAAAGGAACTACACCTTTTCTCCTATCGAGTGAACAGTTGTGTACTGTAATGCTAGACTCCATATGTGATTGTCTCTACCACTGATTATACAAGAGTGGCCATTTTTCATCCCTGAAACGCCACATTTTATTTAGGCTTAGTATGTGAGGATATAAATACACTAAACATTTACATGTCATCAGACTTTAGCCTGGCTTGATGCTGCTCGTCACGATTTCCTACCGCGTGCCAATCTCGTAATCACTTACACAATGTCCTCTGTTACTTACTCTGGTCCTGTATGTTCCAGTCTTCGCCTTCACCTACGGTTTATGCCCTGTGCAGCTCCTGTAGGTCCCAAGAACTTTATTCCTCTCATTTTGATTTCTTACTCCTTTCCCCGCCGGATATTGGGAGAAACTCCTCATATCTTAGTCCACTCAGTTTTCAGCATTTGCTGTAACAAATTTGAAACAGATCTTTTCTTTCTCTGTTTCCACCCCGATAGTCCGCTTCCACACAATATTGCCCTCCAGACCCATATTTTCTTTTTTAATAAGCAAATGAAGGCCCATGACGGTAAAAGAGTTTGAAACTTTCTGGCAGATTAAAACTGTGTGCCGGACCGAGATTCGAACTCGGGACCTTTTGCCTTTCGCGGGCAAGTGCTGTATCAACTGAGCTACCCAAGCACGACTCACGCCCCGTCCTCACGGCTTTACTTCTGCCAGTACCTCGTCTCCTACCTTCCAAACTTTACAGAAGCTCTCCTGCGAACCTTGCAGAACTAGCACTCCTGAAAGAATGGATATTGAGGAGGCTGTGGTTAAGCCATGTCTCCGCAATATCGCACGGTTGTTGGCGTGACGAAGAGTGTACGCATAGTATAAATACCACCTGCGCTGTTTCTTTACCCTTATCCACAGGCTGTGGTTAAGCCATGTCTCCGCAATATCGCACGGTTGTTGGCATGACGAAGAGTGTACACGTAGTATAAATACCACCTGCGCTATTTCTTTACCGGTCATTATTCTGCAGCTGTTTGATGCAGAGTCTTGTACCATTACAGTGTTTCAGCGAATTCAGATTCCATAGTAAAATGGCTGGCGAACCTGAGGCATTTACGGCACTCCTGGAACACTCAATAAATTTAAAGATTCAGTGGGAAAATTTACACTTCCATTTTCATCAGTCATGGTATCGATCGCCACATGAATTTTCTGTGATCACGGAATCAGCTAATGGACAATCTTGTTGACCTCGTTGACAATTTTT